>NW_028327182.1:1517651-1820681 GCF_987537825.1 Furipterus horrens
GAAGCAGCCGCTCCTGGTCACCCCATCTCACAGGCGGAGTCGGGCCCCTCTTGCTCTGTGCCACTCACGTGAACCCAGTGGCTGGTTTTGTGACATCCGTGTCTTCTTGTCTTTCATCTCTGCCCCTCCCGTAGCCGAGTGTGCCCCCCGGGTCTGGGCCATCGTGTGGGAGCAGGGTGCCAGGGCTACAGACAGATTCCTGGGCTCATCTTCCCACCCACTCCTCGTCAGTGAGGACGAGACCCCAGTAAGATAGAGTCTCTCCAGCTTTAGCGTCCTCCGCTCTCAAATAGACATGAAAATAGCAGTTACCCCGTGTGTTTCCTGGTCTTGGCTCATGTTTGCCTTCTTAGAGAAGAGGTTTCCCCGGCCACCCTCTCCAGAGCAGCATCCTCACCACTCTGTCCCTTGACTCTGCCTCCTCTTTCTTTATGGCCACCTGACATCTTACCATGTCTCTGGGTGGTGGGTTGTCTGCCCGTATCCCCTGAGAATGAGTCCCATAGATGGGAATTGTGCCTGTGATTCTGTCCCCAGCTGCATCTCAATGCGTAAAGGTAATAGGCACTCAGTGATTGCACGTGGAATGAATGGTAACAATACAGTCTATTGAGAGGATCAAATGAGGTCCCGTATTTAAGAGCCTGCCCAGAGGTGTGGGTCTTCAGCCCCATTACCGCATTCTCCTCGGGGTGACCTTGAGTCATCCCAGGCCATTTCATCATAACCAAACGTTGCTCTGCTTCAAGCAGATCACTGACGTCCAATGGGCCCCTCCCAAGATGAGCGACAGTTCTCAGCTCAGGGTCTGGCTATCGCTATGGTAACAACCGTGCAGGTTGAGATTTTACCCTCCCCCCAACCTACCACGTTTTCGGGCAGGAAGGTGCCGGCTGAAGACAGGAGACGTCACAGTGCGTCGAAGGCAGGGGCCTAGATTAGTCCCCGCACACTGGGGAGGCAGAGTGGCGACCTCGCTGTATTTATTCCCAAGTCCTGCACTTGCCTCCATTCCGCCAGCAGCCAGCGCCTGCTTCCCGCGCTCTGTCTGAGCTCTTCCAGGTGAAACTTCCGCTCATCTTTGAGCTCCAGTTCTTCCCCTGCATATCGGCTGATCCTGCCCATTCCCTTCCTTAAGGTCTTATCAGTGAGGCCCTTCTCTCACCTGAGAGAGAAGCCCATCATTATTATTCACCTGTTTAGGGTCTATCATCCATTTCTAGAGTCTAAGCGCCTTGAAATCAGGACTTTGAGTGTTCGGTATTCTCTGACCTCAGGACCTGGCGCATAGTAGGTGGTCAATAGCTTGGGGCTGATGCTGTGAGTGAGGTTTGCCTTTCGCTTGCTTCATGGCTTCTTCCAGGTGTGCAGAGCAGAAGGCGATCTCTTCACCGGGTCAGCCTTCATCCTCCTGTACTTGCTCCGCATTCAGCTGTGAGTTCGTGGTGGACGAGACCTTTGTCTTAGCCTCGCGGCTCCTGAGCGCCTTCCACAGACTCCTTAGCACGTGGACAGTCCTTCCGTAACTTGGGTTCTGTGACTGTTGTATGCGTGCACCCCAGTTTACCCCCTTGCTCCCCCCACCCCACAGCGGAAGGGCATGGAACAGTCTGAGCCTGAAGCCACGGGTCCCTTCCCGTCCTCCAGGGGGGCCCTTGGATTCTTTTGTCTTTAAGTCCCACAAGATTCTGAACCTCTCTTTTATACTTCTCTCTTTGTATTTCCTTCTTTCCTTACATGTCTCGCTTTTTAGGGGACTGTGTACCCTTAGGGCTAAAATCCATGTCTTCTTCAACTTCCTGTTCCTGGCGTCTTGCCTGCGGTCTTGGTTGGAGGTTATTGGGTTTTCCTAGACGGAATCGTCAGCGTGAGATCGGCCTTTTCCGGATCATTGGCACTCAGGTTTGGGGGCTCTGTTTGTTTGCTATCTGGACTTGCTGAGCGGCCCAGAAATACTACCTCTCCTTTTCCCAAATCTGATCCCCACTGCTTGGCCCCTTGTAAAGCAAACGTACCCTCGCCTCTCTGCAGGGCGATGAGGAAGCTGTGTCGCTGCTGATGGCAGCGGCTTTGGCAGGGGAGGGTGGCATTGCTGTTAGAGCAGGCGAGGACGTTCAGGAGAAGGCGGGCATCGCCAGCCGCTGTGAATGGCGTGGGGTGTTAGCGAGACGAAGCGGCAGCCCCTGGGCCAGCTCTGAGGTGGCGGCAGTGAGCCGGTGGGACTGCATTGCAAGTCACCCAGGACGCAGCCTTTGATTCCGAGGGGGAAATGGGATTTCGTGAAAGGTCTTTTCCCTCTTACGTAGGACGGGGCCTCTGTTTGGAACAGATTAACTCTCGTCTAAGGTTTTTAAAAATTAATCAGTAAACATAGCCCTCTTGATGGCTATCACTGTAATAAGGAAAGTATTGAAATCCAGAGGAAACAAGGGGCCTTGTTCTTTTCGCCCAAAGGAAGATGGAGGTGAACAGTGCCTTACTGTTCGTGCCCGGTGCTCCGTGGGGCGCTCACCTGCTCCTGCTTGCGCCCCAGGAGCTGCAGAGGAGACCCGGGGCCGTGTGCTGGGAGCGATTTAGTGAGCGAGTGACCGCGATGAAAAGAACAGAGAATCTCAAAAAAGTGCCAGGATTAGTGACAATCGGGATTGCCTGTGACGTGGGGGAGGGAGGGGGGCAGCCTCTCGAGGCTTTTCTGACCTGAACTGGCCAGAGTCCAGCGAGGCGAATGTCCCGGCGTGTTGTTAAAGGGGACGCCTGGCCCAGGGAGGGGACCTTTGCCCCCGGGGGTGCGGGCGTGGTTGGGCAGGGAGGCCGGCGGAGTCCCTGGCGCAGGAGGGACCCTGGTGGGAGGGGCGGGTGCGGGAGTTGCGGGCGCTTTCGCTGGGATGTGTCGAAGAACCGAAGGTCCCCTGGAGCCCTCCATGGCCGTGGGACACAGCAGAGTCCTGAGAGGGGACGCAGATGCGAGCTGGAAGGTTCGTGTCTGACGAGAGGGCGTGATCCTGGCCCCGCTCTTTGAATAAACACGGGAGGAGACAGGCTGCAGTTTTCCGTGAACCACATCGAGGGACTGGGGAGCAGATTGCTGCTGCCTCTGCAGCCTCGTCCTGGCACCGCGGGGTCCTTGCTGGACGCCGTGTGAAGGGTCACAGTGCTCACAGGCCGAGTCTGGAGGGACAGCCGTGTGTGTGTGTGTGGGTGCGGGTGTGTGTGTGTGTGAGAATAGGATCCTTGTGGCACTCCGCACGCTGACGGCCTCTTCCTGGACCCGCAGAGAGTGGGGTGCCTTCAGCATCACTGAACCCCCAGGCCTGACCTTATTCCTGACCAGCAGGAGGCACCTCAGTAACTGCTTTAATCACGGGAGACACCGTGAGGGCGGGGGCGCCTGCGCCAATCCCATCAGCGGAAGGACAAGGCACATCTCATACGTAACGGAGGAAGGGTGACCCGAGGCCCTGGAGGCGGAGGGAGGGCTCGCTGGGGACGCAGACACAACACTGGGGCCTCATCCGCACCCGTCGGGCCACCGGGAGGGGTCGGTGTTAGGGCTGGCGCAGCAGCTGGCAGTGGGGTTCTCCGTGGTTTGGAACCGAACCCTGATTTTGTCACCGTCCCCTGAGGTTGCTCGGTCAGGAGTCCCTGGTTAGAGGCCATGTGAAAACTGAAGTCAATTCTTCCCGATCCTCCCTGTCGATTTAAATTTCTGCTGCATTATTGTCCAAGTTCACTGTGCGCATCGGATCCGCGTGTTGCACCTGCGCTGAGACTTCTCGTCACTGATGTGCTTATCGAAGTCACGTGTGCTCCCCGGTAGCTTTCTGGTGTGTCGGGGTATTTGGGGGTCGCTGAGAAATCCTCTTTTCCTAACTGCCTAGATTTAATTCTTTAAAAGTTATTAAAGAGTCAGCTACCCATGGACGAAAAGACTGTAATGATGACACCAGATGCGTGGTAAATTTTTATTCAGTTATAAAGTGGAAGTTGAACAGTGTTTTAAACACAGTGATGTGCCCCAGCTTGGGCCAAGCAGCTGGGTGGAGCTGACGGTTAAAACGGCAAGAATTTTCCGGCTTTGAAATTTGCCGTAGATTTCGTGGCGGGAATATTCACACCACAGCAACCGGCAGCCGCTACAGATCAGCTCCCCAGGCTCCGCCCCGACACGCCACCCAGAAAGCCAGTCCCAAGTCTCCACGGGCAGGAAGTCCTACTTCAATGAAATGATGTTTATGTTGAATATAATAATACGTTATGACAGTTCTACCATTATTGCCACGTTGGCTATCTTCCTCTAACCCATTTCTCAGTGTGTTATATGTTAAAAAATACTTTTTATCAACCACAAATAAGCTTTTAAAGAAAATTAAGTTATACAACTGATTAATTTGTCAGATTTTTTGGGGGTCCATCTTTAACTGAGGATATAATTTTAAAGCTATGAAACCTGGTACAAAAATAACACAAAAGGGTCATAGGTGGTTAAGGTAGGAAATCGTGAATTTTCGTTTGATTTTAAACGTGTCACTGGCAGAGAGTTCTGCCAGACCCCATGGGACGGCCTGGCGGCGGGGCGATCGTCAGAGCGTGAGAACCGAGGAGGGACAAAGGGCTGCAGAGTTTGTTTCAGAAACTAATACTTTAATGGGCAGGATCGAGCAAGAACCAGATTCCCACAGCTCAGTAAACGTCTCCTGAAGGTTTGCTAGATGCTTTCAGATACTCCGCTCCCCTTTCAGGTGTGGGCGTGAATCGGCAGGTTCTTAGAATCCCGAGTCCGAAGGCGCTCATGTTTCTCAGGCAGGTGCGCTTGCCCGGCGATCTCAGGGGCGCCCCGGCCTCCTCAGCCGTATCTCAGGATCGGGGTGCCGGGCAGCGACGGCTTCCTTTCTCGGCTGGGTTTTGTTACGTCTTCCCGGGCTTGCCTTTGTCCTTGGAGAGCGGCGCGCAGGGGATCAGGTGGCAGGTGCGGGAAGTGGTGCGATAGCGGGATGCGGAGGGAGGAGGCGGCAGCGTCGGGAGCTGTGGGGAGGGAATTCCGCGGGACCCCCTCCCGCTACTCCGAGATCAGAAAGTCAGAACGTCCTCTCGATTCCAAGGTCGTGCCCAGGGAGAGGGAAACAGAATGAGTCCGTGTAAAGTAAAACAGTGTTGCCTGCAAGTGTGTAGTGAGGTATACAATAGTTGTTGGCCCCCTAAATGATACAAAAGGACCTTCCTAGTGCTTTTCAGTTGTGTTTGCTCTTGGGCTAAGATGTACAATATTCTCCAGAGCTTGGCCAGCGAGCGCACCCTCGCTGGGTCGGGGTTTGCAGTCTGAGCCCACGTCCAGCGTGGCGTCTGTAGCCCGCGTGGCCACGGGGAGCACCGTGCCCTGGGCATGGCATGGCGCGCCCGTGGGCCCAGCAGCCCTTCCGTGGGCAGAGGCACTGTCCTCTCACTGACAGCCGGTTCCCTGCGTGGGAACTTGATCTTGCTTGGACCCCTCTACCCCCATTGCCGGCTTCCTTGTGCCGTGTTTACGGGCTTGGAGTTTCAGGTCTCCATTTCGTGCTGTTGGTCTGGTCTCATTAGGGCCAGCCCTTCTCCCTGAAGTTGCTTATTTCATATACAAGTATGTTCAGTCGGGAGTTACTAAAAATAGGCGATAAAAATCATTGATGTGACAGGAATGGGGTCATCACACCGTCCCTGGAGGGCTCGGTTCTTGGCTTGCTGTTTGGAGAGCTGATACAGCCACGTAGTGCCACGCGGGCTTCATTTCCGCTGCCGGCACCTGCCCGCCCCTCCTGTGCTCCCCGCCTTCACCTGCCCGCCCCTCCTGTGCTCCCCGCCTTCACCTGCCCGCCCCTCAGGTGCTCCCCGCCTTCACCTGCCCGCCCCTCCTGTGCTCCTTGCCTTCACCTGCCCGCCCCTCAGGTGCTCCCCGCCTTCACCTGCCCGCCCCTCCTGTGCTCCCCGCCTTCACCTGCCCGCCCCTCCTGTGCTCCTTGCCTTCACCTGCCCGCCCCTCAGGTGCTCCTTGCTGGCACAGCCAAAGGGGTTTGAGAGCAAAGGGTTCATAAAACTTCAAACTGTGAATTTACTTTCTGGCTTCTGGGAGGGTGCGATTTATGGATCCCGGCAATGCCCCAAAGTCATGGAAGTATTTTAGGGAATGTGCTAGATTTAGCGTTGTCTGTTAAATCACAGTCAGAAAATGATCACTCTTCAGGCAGCCTTTGGCTGAGTATGTTATAATTTGCATTAATTTAGATGCAGTTCAATGATCAGAGAACCATACAATTCCATTAAAATTACTTAAGCGATTTGCATGGTGACATTCAAGTGGGTCACGTGTTCCTAACTAAATGTCAGGCCCCAGAAATGTGGGTTTGCCACCACAAGCTTCCCGGGCAAGGAGAGAAATTCTTGTGAATTTGCCTGATGTTTTATTTCTTAGGAATGTTTTTTCAGTGCATTTATAACACAGGCTGAAGCACGTGGGGGGGAGGGGTGTCCCGGTGTCTGCAGTTTACTTTGAAAGGAATCCAAAAGCAGACGGGTTCTGGACAGACAGAGCAGCGGGGACGGATAGGTGTCCCTGAGTCCAGTCCCGTGCGAACGGCAGCGTCTGAGCGTCCAGCTATTGGCTATCAACATTCTTTCGGCTTGACTCAGGGTGTTTGAAAATGTCCAAAATACCATTTTGGTAAAAATCATTAATACCCCGACTCAACCGAAGAAATACATTATTCCCGCCTCTGAAGCCAGCTTAGTTTTACTCTAAGGAATGTATTTTGGGTACTTACCTCCACGGTTCTTTAAAAATGTGCTTGTACTTCTCTTTATGGATTTATCAAATTCTGATATTATTTTTGACTTCTTTGATAAGTGAGGCTCTATCTTCTATTTTCCTCAGTTTCCCTCCGTCACAGGGAGGCATCCGTATCACAAGCGTTTATTAAGCAAATAAGTGGTCAGCGTTTGCATTTTAGCGCTGAGTCCGGCAGTGAGGATACGACTAGTCTTTGTTCCACAGGTTACTGGTTTGGCTCGGAGTTATTAGGTCAGCGTTTAAGATTTGCTCAGTTCTCCACGTGCCTGTCTCCACGCTTCTGCGACGCCCGTGTTGGACGCTCTGTCGGCGGCCCCGCTCGGCCCCTGCTGCAGCGGGTCTTTCCCGTGAGGGGTGCAGTGCACTGTGTCCTTACCACCAGGCCGTGTGTCGTGGACGGGTGGCTGTTTGTGCGTGTTGGTGCCCCGCGATGGCAGCCTGGCTAGAGCGGCTTTCTCTCTGTCAGCGTTTCAGGGACGTGCGGGCAGGCCCCGACCGCCCATTCTCGTCCCACGTGAGTGTGTGTTCAGAGCTGTGGGCAGCGCCTCCGACGGGCGGGGGGCGTGGTCCCCGGGGTGTGGAACCGGCACTTTCCCAGGCGGGTGGGGGTGGGACCTCTGGCCCTGTGGTTCCCACCAAGATGATCGGCAGCTCTCCTACGTAAGTGAGGTCACAATGAAGAGGAAGGCAACCTGGAAGTGGCTCCATCCCTGCTCGCTTTGGGGAGGCCCAGACGGGCCTGTCTGAGAAATCTTGGTTCTTCCTAGATGTGGCCAGTGGCCAGGTCACACGGTCCCCATCTCCAGTCAGTGTGTAAAACCAGACAAAGCGCCAGGTCCTGTGTCATGTCCGCCCGACCCCTGGTGGGTCTGCTGTCACTGTGCTTTGGGAACGAAGACCTGAGTCGTTGAAGCCAAGCTCTGCCCTCACCCTCGGTCACAGCCGCTCTTCGCCGAGCGCTCGGTGGGAATGGCTCTCATCACGGAGGGAGCAGAGTAGCCAGCACCTTGTCTTCCTTGCTTGGGTGGGAAAAAGTGGGAAAGGCGAGGTGAGAAGAGAACTGAAGTCTTACGGGTGGCGTCGTCTCCGAGAGAGAGCCTTATATTATATTCTTATATTCTTCAGTCCGTAATTCTTAAAGGTACAGTTGATCTTAGTAGAAGCTAGAATATGTACTGTTTCAACATGCAAATTTATATAAAACTTTATAATAGTGAATGGATTTAGGCATAGGGGGTGTGTGTGTATTTGAGACAGACAGACAGACATACAGAGAGAGAGAGAGATGAACCATCAACAAACTCAGTGGCTTAATATAGACACGGACGGTTCCACACTGACACCCCTGCAGGTGTGTGTACATACACGGGGCAGTACACACACGTCTGTCTCCTCGCTCTGGCGTCTGAGGAGGCCTCGCTCCAGCAGCGGCCCAGCAGTGGTGACTATGTCTAGTCCCCAGATCTTGGTTTTTGTGCCACTGTCCAAGCAAAGGGACCCGGGCCGCTTGGAGAGGCGGCCGTTTCCAGGGCTGGAACAGGAAATAATGCGAGATGATCTCAGGGCGTCTTGTAGAGCCAGGAGGTACGGAAGCGCTGGGGCACAACAGAGAGCAGGACACCCCACGGCGAGGGAGGCGGGTCAGAGGAATGCAGGGACTCGCCGGAGGAGCTCCCGGTGGCCACGGTAGTATTGGATTGTGGCCGCAAGTGAAAAATAAATGACCGTGAGTCCAAACTGATACAAATTATTGATTATTAAGTAAATAAATGGGGAGAGACACAAATCTTCCCTGCGAAGGAATTTTGACACATGTATGTAGACAGTCTGCTCTCTAGGAGGCGGAGCAGAGCTCCCTGCTCCTTCAGTGTGGGCCAGTCATGGTGACGTGGCTTATGGCGACGCCCTCCTATAGAGAACAGCCTGGAGGGGAGGATGACGGGTGAACTGGACTGTGAAGAAGTCTGGCCGACACTATAGCTGAGCCAGGGCTCAGTCGTGCTGATACCCGGTGACAAGAACAGCACTTTCCCGGGTGCTCTCCCCGTCCCAGAAACCCCGAGCCCCGGTCTAATCTTGAGAGAAACACCAGGCAAGTCCCCGCTGAGGGACAGTCTACCAAGACTGGGCCAACGCTCCTCAAGGTCGTCAAAAGCAAGGGGAGTCTTAAGGAACCACCAGAGCCAAGAGGAGCCTGAGGAGGCGTGGCAGCTAAATGTCATGCATCAGGGACGAGGCCTTGGCAGAGAACAAGTAGAAAAGGTGAAAACGAAGGAAATCTGAAGAAAGCGTATGGACTTCAGTTAAAAACATTGGCTCACTCATTGTGATACTAATGCAAGACGTGGTACCAACGCTGAGGTCACACGGATGGGGACGTTAATCATAATTAGCCAGCAGTGGGGCATCACGGACCTGCTCTGTCTTGGCCTTATTTCCTGTACGTATAAAACTCTTCTAAAAATGGAGCGTATTTTTCTCTTAAACGGTAGGCCGCTGGACCTTCGTAGCAAAAATCAAACTAGTAAACAAGGGATGTGTATGTTTAGTTTACATCTGAGACCCCTCCCATTGATAACCAGACAAAGCTGGTAAAGGATATTGGGAATATCCCATCCAGAAAATTCCAGAGGCAGCAGTAGGTGGAAATCCCTTCTAGACCATCGCTTGAAATAGGGTCATTTTGCCAAACCAAGGGACCCGAGTCTTGCGTTTTGTGAAGTTAACTTTGGTACCTAATTGATCAGATCAACTCAAAGGAAAGGTACTGTGTTACATACATGTCTGCTCTTAGTAAAGCCATCTCGGTGTGAAATTGAGGGCAGATCACATCGGCTTTCTAGGACGCCAAGTGTAGAGCTGTTTTGCGGTAAATGCCTCACTTTATGTGGCAGCATATTCATGCCCCTCGGTCATAGCTTCAGGGTTTTGTGATAGAGTTAGGTCTTGGTTTAACTGAGTCGAAGATTGTTTTTGTTATTGTAGCTTGTTCTAAAGCTGGAAGGGCAGTACCTGTGTGCACGTGTGTGTGCACGCGTGTGTGCGCACGTGTGTCTGCTTGCCTTCACTATGCAACACTGCAGAGCAGGAAAATGGACTTAAATTTAAAAAACTGTTTTAAGAGGTAGTGTTCGCCTTGTTTAGCTTTAGGAGAACGCAGTGCTGAAGAAACCCCGACGGGCGCCCGTCTTGGAGAGCGAGAGTTTCACCCGCCGATGGCTTTTCATGCCTCACGCCAGGAGGGCCCTCACGCCTTGCCCCAACTTCGCAAACATTTTGGAAGACTCACCCCAGCCATGGGGTGGACCCTTGCTCGCTGCCTGCCTCCTTGGCCCTTGCTGCCCCTGACCCCAGCCTGCCAGCCCTCCTGCGCCTCTCTGGGCCACAACTGTCCCTCAGGGCCCAGCTTAGCAAGGTGACGGTAAAGCCCTGATGTTGTTTGGCTTCCCCCTTTGCAAGATGAGGAAGCTGCAGAAGACCATGTTGGTGGTCTCGGGCCACGCCGCCCTCCCCTCAGTAAGCTGTTAGGCCTACATTAAGTAAAATGACAGCCAACGACCTTTAAGAGACGTTCCTTCTCCAGAAAGCTTGCTTTTTCTGCCACCCAACGCTACAGGCTGCTCCGTCTGAAAACTCTTTATGCATGGATAACACACAGTTTCGTACTTTTGATGTAGATTCCAGACCTTCATTTCTCTCAGGAGTCAGTCTTGACAACCCTGGAAGGCCTTGACGAGGAGGGACACACTTCTTCCCTCCCTACAGAGCCTTCCTCAAAATGACATTCCCACTGAACTTATAATTATGATGCTCTAGCTTATGGTTCATAATTAAAAGTATAATTATCTCTGTAGCACATAGCACTTAACGTATGTGAAATCTGATAGTCTAACATGTAAATGAAGTATTCTGCGCACACACACACACACGCACACACATACACACACACTCTTTGGTTCTAAAGTGCATGAAAACATAGGGAGCCCTTGTTATGAAAACCACAGCAGACGCTAGTATAGCTGGGTTGCGAATGAAGATATCACTAGATCTGTCATTCAGGAATTCCAAGAAAACATACCATATCTGTGGAACCACTGTTTGTTTGGACATTATTATCTTTAAAAGCGTTGCTTGTGGCGAGGAGAAGGGCGGTCCGTGTGTTCTCTCTGCTTTCACGCGGAACGCAAGTCAAACCGCCCCAAACCCACGCGGACTCTAGCCGGGCACCGCTTTTCTAGGACTGGAAAGGAGGCATAAAGATAGTCAGCGGCGCGAATAACAACCTGATTTCCTTTTGCAACAAAGTGATCAGAGCACACGCGGAGTATTCGATACATCCGTGGACTCGCGCTTTACCTCCGTGGGGCCCACGCACTCCTTACCCGCCTTGTCGATGGCACGGGGTGGGGGCGGGCGCAGAACCAGACAATTAACATTGAACTGGTGTCTCATGCGTGGTGACGCTGTGGGTAATAAAGTTAAATTTTCCATCCTGAAAAGCCAAGACAGCCCTGCAGAGATGACTCAGATGTGACTCTAGACACCACTAAGGAGACATGAGAGGAAAGGGAGGGGCTTCCAATGACTCTCTTGTTCCCGGGTGGCCCCTCTTGGACCAAAGCCAGCCCCCTGCGGCGTTCTGCCTTTCCCATGATGCCTCACACAGGCTGGTCGGAAGGATCGTCAGCTGCTCATTGCCTTACGAAGTGTATATTATTTTCAGGCGATCTTCAGAATACTTTATATTTGATAAAGGCTTGTTTCAAAGAGAACTAATAGTTATTGAGTGCTCACGCTTAACGGCTCTGGCTGGCACACGGTGTACTGGGTCCTTCTAAAGCTTCTCAGCAGCCCCATGGGGTAGGTGGTGTTCTTGCTCCCGCCCCCATCCCCCCGAAGTCACTTGGTCAGGCTTGCACCAATAATAAGTGGGTTCATACGTGGTTTAAAGTGTTTGATTCTGAAGCTTCAAGGCTTTTCCCCCACATCAGCTGCCTCTCATTTATTATTATTATTTGTAACCTTCCTCTTACCTGTGAAGAACGCAGAGCAGGTGTTTTTGACTGCTTTGCGGATCAAGTTGTTTCACAGGCTTGGAGGCACTGAGCACGTTAACGTCAGGCAGCCAGGAGGTGTCCCGCCGTCTCCTCCAGGGCCGCTCCGCACACGGCCACACTGGGGGAGCCACGGAGAGTCAGGATGAGGTCATGGGCTCTGACCTCCCGGGAAGCCCGTGAGACACTATTCCAAGCTTGTAAAGCTGCTTCTGGTGGGAACGCAAGCTGCGTACAAATGTCTCGATGTGGCTCATGTTTCGAAAGCAGGAGCGCAGGCCCGGAGAGAGCCGGTGGGTGGCTGCCCGGGCCGCGCCCCCAGGACAGGCCCCGCGCGCCCTGCGGACCCGCTGCGCACGGAGACGCCCACTCCTGGCTGCCCCGCGCCCCTGTTCCTGGGCGCCCGCTGCCCCTGCGCTCCTTTCTCTCCCTTCGTTACGAGGAATTCGTCCTGGGGACCTGGAAGGAGTTCTCTCTCACCCAGGGAGCCTTCCCCGTCCCAGTGGACCCCTTGCTTTTGCAGTCAAGGGGAGGGAGGAAGTGGAGCGGAGACCCAGGGGGTGGAACTGAGAGGGGTCCCCGCCCCGCTTTCCGTTCTTGGCGGGCCTCAGGGGCCCCTGGCAGACCGGCCACGCTGTGTCCCTCCGGAGAGGGCGCAGCCGCCGGAGGGCGTCGGGGAGAAGAGGGGGCGGCCGCGCTGCGTGCCCCAGGATGGATCCCGGCTTCTCTGCTCCCCAACGGTGAGAGCAGGAGTGGGTGCTCAGACGCAGAGTGGTTTTTAGAAACGAGGGACCTGATTTCCGGCTGACAACCCACGGTGGGGCTGGCAACAGCCGGAGCCGGGCCGGAGCCGGGAGAGGAAGAGGAGCGAGTGGCTGCTCAGGGGGGCCGTCCCACAGCCCTGCCCCCTGCCTTTGTTCCCATCCATGCCAGCCTGTGTCCGACCCCCCGCGTCCCCCAGGTGTGCCCACAGACGGGGCGGCTGTCTGCTGCCCTGACAGAGAGAAGAGCAGCCAGGCTGAGCGGGGAGCCACTCGCAAAGCCGCTCAGCACACCGGGCGGGCGGACAGGCACGAATCTCCGCAGCAACAGCAGGAGACGGCGGCGGGGTGGGGGCCGGGAGGCCGCGTCGGGCCATGTCTCGCCCTTCCGTCAACAGCACCTGCCAGTACACAGTCGCCCGGTCATGTCTCCGTAAATAAGACCATGGGACACATTCCGTCTTTACAATGTCACTCGTCCAAATTGTCCTCATTGTCTAGTAACAACAAGCAGCCTTTTCGTCTTATCAAATTTCTTACCAGGAATTCACTCAGGGCCTCATAGCAATCATATTGTAGTGCTGAGCCTTTGAAACTAAATTTGATAACATTTTACACACGCACCGTACATGTTCTGCATGCATGTAATGTATACGTCGCTGAGCCCTGATGCTTTGGAAGCCATCGCCACGGCGGAGTTCAGGCTCCGACAGCCACTTGGCAGAAAAGCAAACTATTTCCAAAGCTCCACGTTTTCTTTGGTCAACGTTGGAGCCAGTCCATGAGCTTCCCAAGAAAATGACTCTTTTGTATTTTTAACATTTTTTTTACCCTAAGTGGAGTGATCCAGTTAGATCACGCCCATTACTTGCTCGCTTGATTTTGGAGATTTCCCAGAGTTGGAGCCGGCTGTGGAGGGGGGTGACTGGCCGCTGTGCAGAGTTTGGGGGGCCTGGGCCTTGGAGGCCGGACCGTCCCAGACGCGGTCTGAGCAACTGCCTGGCCTTGGTGACTTCTGTGTAGACCGTGGCATTCTGCACTCCCCCGCCGACCACACACAGGTCCTACGGAACGCAGAGTGATATCTCTTCCGCACGGGGCTCTAGCCGAGCGCTGGCGGGTGTGATGGGAGGCGGCTGGGGTCGGGCCGTGGGGATGCAGGAGCCGGGAGAGCTGACGGGGCTGCGGGGCCCGGGACGTGTCCTCCCTGCACGCGGAGAATCAGGTTGTATTCAGACACTTCACGGTTATTAAGTAACCAGAAGTCTTCTGCTTTATTTCTTTTTCCTGTTTCTTTCAAGCAAAGTGAATCCAGAGCACGTGACCACCGGGGAACTGGTAACCTGGCTTGTTTGCTTTTCAGGGACATGGATACTCACCCCCAAAGCTGCTGTTTCTGTCAGAGCAAAGCTCCCCTTCCGACCGCTCGGGAGCTTTTCCATTCCGTGGTCTGCCTCTGGGCTTCTGCTGATACGCCGGTGTCAGTGGGTGACATTCTTTCTCCAGCAAGCGCCGAATAAATCGTCTTACTTTCCCTATTTGATCGGCTCTCCTCTGGTTCCACCCAGACCCTGCAGCCATGACCCTGGAGGTTGTTTGGGGACAGCGGAGGGTCGTGAAGGATCACACAAACAAACGCATCCCTGTCATTGTGACCGGTGTTACGAAGAAGGCGTTCCTGAGACGTTCCCAGGCCAAGGCCGGCACGGGGGCCGGCTGGAGGTGGCAGGGCGCGCAGAGGGAGCCGGCGCGGGCAGGCGGAGCAGGGGAGGAGCCCTGTACAGGCAGCTGGAGAAGTCACTGTCCACGAGGCCGGACAGTAGGGCCCTGTGACGGAGCTGAGGGGCCACGGGAAGCCATCGAGCATTGGAGCCCGTGAGGGATGGGGGTCACGTCAGCATTTCAGAAGACCGACCTGGAGACTCCAGGAGGGTCTTTTCTTGAAGAATCATAGCAAATCATCTCTTTTAAACTTAACCAGTGTTGGCTGGTGCGGCTCAGTGGATTGAGCACCGGCCTGTGAACCAAAGGGTCGCTGGTTCGATTCCCAGTCAGGGCACAGGTCTGGGCTGCCAGCCAGGTCCCCACTTAGGGGCGTGTGAGAGGCAACCACACCTGGATGCTTCTCTCCATTTCTTTCTCCCTCTCTCCTCCCTTCCCCTCTCTCTAAAAATAAATGAATAAAATCTTTAAAAAGTAAATGTAACCAAACATTAAATAATAATTCCACCATGCATTGTGACTTGTCAATTCTGAATTCATTACAAAGAGTTATGAAGCTGCTTTTTTAATAGTCAGTAGGTAAGTCCACACGAATTTCAAATTATATCTCATGATAATGTAGGGAAACGGAAAAGCAAGTCTTTGAAAAACACCAGGTAATTGACTTATAAATCAAATATGGATCCCTGTCCCCATAACCATCAATAGAAAACAGGTAGTTGATTGCCCCAGGCAGTGTATTAGGTACAGAAATGCATGTGTCCCAAATAGAAACTTGTGGCACTTTACTTTAAAAACTCACTGCTGTACGTGGACCCCAGAGCTGCAGTAATTAACTTGGGGTGTCAGCAGCTGACAGTCATCCCAAATGGACACACGGTGAAGCTATAAATGTATTCCCTCTTCCTAAGCTCTGTTATATTTCTCATGTTGTGTCTTAGCGACGCATGTCCAATGCCGCGGGGAAAACCTCACTGGGTGAAAATAATTAGAAATCTTAGCGATAAGCCATCTTAGTTTAGCTAGTATTTAAAATTAGAAAACCAATAAAAGAATATTAATACCAAAAGTTATAAGATACATTTGATTTTGATGCCCAAGAAGAGGGGGTCTCTTTATAGAGATACCTTCTTTGGGGTCAAGGAAGGAAGCTAATACAATTTGCTCTAACATTATGGATAATATATTATAAGCTAATACATTCTTTCTAACAATCAAGTCCCTTATCTTAGTTCATTATAATAATGCCTGAGAAGGTGTTGACTCAAAATATCATGGCTCGTAGTGAATTTTGAGCAGTTTCGTTTCCAAGGAAACTAGTTCATTGTCAGCAAAAGATGCTCCCCGAGCAGCGCGAAAATATTTGCTAAAAATAACTGACCCTTGTTACCAGATGTGAGTTGAAATGTCTCCCATGGCCCTGAAGCAACAATTAAAAGAGGGTCGCGTTGGCTGCAGAATTGATGCAATTTAATAAACTCGCCCTAACTTGTGTTACAAAGAAACCTACACGCTGCAAAGGAAGTAACTTGTCTTCAAGGCGCAGCTGCCCTGGCGCTGTGGTGCAGCCCTGCAAAGGGAGAGCTGACCAGACCTCTGCTTTCTCTGCTAACAGGCGCGTTGCAGTGTGTGTATACAGTGACCTTGCATTTGCCTCGGATTTGTGACATTGGCGGTGGGCTGAGTGGTGGTGGGCGTTTGCACTGCCTGGGACAGAAGTCTTTGTTTGTGTAAAGTTCTTGACGTATTTGAAGACATTTTTTTTTTTTTTTTTTTCATGACCGCTATTCAGGATTCACTACTCTGGATATATTTAAAAAAATCAAGAGCTGATAAGGTTTATTTTCAAGTGGGATAAGGCCCAAGGTTAAAATCATCAAAGACAAACTCAAAATACCTCACTCACAGGCTCTAACAGGCTTCACGTGTTACTTGTAATTGTCCGTGTGATGCGGGTTATCGTGACAGGTTCGTTCAGGTGTGCCTACCTTTCGGAAAATTTACCCATGGGATGGCGGGCGCTCACAAAAGGCAGACTGGATCTCCAGTTCACCCCATCCCTCTGCTCAGGCGCGACTCAGCTCTGACTTAGATTTTTAAATTGTGACCGTTGTCCCCCGCCCCCCGCCTCGTGGTACTGGCAGAATGCTATTTCGGAAGCAGATTACATCCTGGCAGTTTTGAATTTTTTAACATGCAAAAATATTTTAAGGCTTCCAAACAATATTGCAAGCCCTTAATCGTGGTGTTTAAAGCTTGGCCACTTACCTTCCCCGTTGTGCTCCCTTTATTGCCCTGAGCCTGGGTGTGTCATAGAAGTAGACCCACAACAGAGGTGGCCTTTGGGGCTCTTGTACTTAGCGTGATGTTTCCACAGTTTGTTCATGTCATAACCTGTATCTGTACTTTATTCCTTTTCGTGGCCAAATATTCCACGAAGTAAGTTCACCCCATTTTGTTTTTTAATCCCTCGAGGGACGTTTGGGTAGATTCCACCATTTGGCTGTTAGGAATTATGCTGTCATGAATATTCGCGTATGCGAGTTTTCAGTTCTCTTGGGAATGTGTGTTTATTCTTTGGCATGTAGATGTCTCCTTGTCCCACACCATTTGTTGAAAAGACTGGTCTTTCTTCCATTGAAAATCAGCCGACCGTTAATGTGTGGGTTTATTTGCGGTCTCTCGGTTCCATCCCATTGATCGGTATGTCTGTCCTTTTGCCTGCACTCACCTGTCTCGGCAGCTGTTGCTTTGTAGCGTGTCTCCGCTTTATTCTCATTCTTCAATATTGTTTTGGCTATTTATTGTATTTGTTGTCTAGAAGAGACTTCAGATCAAAGACACACACAGATTCAAAGTACTGGGATGGAAAAAGAGATTTCATGAGAATAGAAACACAAACAAAAAAGCTGGGCTAGCCATACTTATACCAGATAAAATAGACTCTAAAAAATCTATAACGAGAGACAAAGAAGGACCGAGCGATTCCACTTCTGAGTATTTACCTGAAGAAACCCAAAACATGAATTTGAAAAGACATATAATGTTCACTGCAATGTTATTTTCAATAGCCAAGATACGGAAGCAACCTAAGTGATTTAGGTTTTCTATATGCAGAATCATATTATCTATAAATAGAGTTTTATTTCTTCTTTTCCAATCTGGATGAATCTTTTTCTTGCCTCACTGGCCTGGCCAAAACCCCCAGGGCAGCACTGAACAGCAGTGGCAAGAGAAGACATCTTTGGTATGTTCCTGCCCTTGGTGGGAAAGCGTTTGCTCTGACCAGCAAGTATGATGCTATCAGTAGTTTTTTTGTAGATGCTCTTTTGTCAGGTTGTGAACGGTCTTTTCTAGTCCTATTTTTTCCTGTATTTACCATGAAAGAGTGTTGGATTTTGTCAAATGCCTTTCCTTCTTGTGTATTGAAATGATCCATTAGATCTTTTCCTTTATTCTATTACTATAGTATTACATGGATTGATACTGGATATTAAACCAACCTTGCATTCCTGGGCATAATCCCAACTTGGTCATGATGTGCCATCCTTTTTATAGGATGGCTGGATTCAGGTCGTTAGGATCTTGTTGAGGATTATTGTATTTATATAGGGAGTCCTCAAATAACATAATTTTATTCAACATTGTTTCATTATAACTTGAGGAGATGTCGTAGCACCTTAACTCTTGTTTATAGTGATTAGTCTCTGGGGAAACCAATTGTCTCACTGCAGGTCTGAGAACATATTGATAACATTAAGTGAGGGATTTTCATAAGGGATATTGGCCGGTGGTTTTCTTTTTCGTGATATCTATGTCTTGCTTTGCTATCAGGATAATACTGGCTTCATAGAATGAGCTGGGAAGTGTCCCTCCTCTTCTGTTTGCTGAAAGAGTGTGTGTAGTATCAGTGTTGATTCTTTAAACGTTTGGTAGAATGCACCAGGGAAGCCATCTGCTCCTGAGATTTCCCTCTGGGATGTTCCTGATTACTAGCTCATTCTATTTACTTAGAGTATAATAAGATTTTCTGTTTCTTTGGTGTGGTGTGTGTCTTCTTTGGTAGTGTGTGTTTTCTGGAATGTGTGCACCTCATCTAGTTTATCTAATTTATTGTCACATAACTGTCCTTAAAATTCTCTTATAACGGTTCTTTCTTTCTGCAAAGTTGGACCTGATGGTTCTTTCATTCCTGCATTTTAGAAATTTGAGACTTCTCCCTTTTGAATCTTGATAATTTAGCTAGAAGTTTACCAATTGTATTGATTCTTCCAAAGAATCAACTTGGATTCATTAATTTTCTCCATTTTGGGGTGTATTTTTCTCTCTTGTTTATATCCACTCTGATTTTTTATTAGTGTGTCCCTTTTTGCTTTGGCTTTAGCTTGCTCTTCTTTCCATTTTTAAGTGGAAGATGATGTTATTGATTTCATATCGTTTTCATTTTTAAATATAGGCTTTTCATTGATGGTATTTCCCCTAAGTACTGATTTAGCCCCATCCCATAGGTTTGTGTTCCGTTTTCATTTCCATTCTTCTCAAACTATTTTCTAGTTTCCATCGTGATTTCTTTTTGACCGCTGGTCAGTGAGGAGTGTATTGTTTAATCTCCACACGTGTGTAAATTTCCAAACGTCCTTTTTCATTCTTTCAATTCAGTGTGATCAGAGGACATATTTTGTATGATTTCAGTTCTTGTATACTTGTTGGGGATTGTTTTATGGGCTAGAATATGATTTATCTTAGAGAATGTTTCATGTCCATATATATATTTACTTTCAAGCTATTTATGTCTTTGAGTTTAAAATGTGTCCCTGATGGAAAGCACACAGTTGGAACATACATGGCTTTTTCAATTCATTCTGCTGATCTCTGCTTTTGGATGGGAGTATTTAGTTCATTTATATTTGCTATAGTTACTTACAGAATTTGTGTCTGCCATTTTGCTATTTTAAATATATATTTAAAGTCTTATTTTTGTTCTGTTAATCCATTACTTGTGTCTTTTCATTTTAGCCTGAAGGACTCCCTTAGGACTTTTTTCAGTGTATGACTGTCAGTGACAAATTCTCTCAATTTTTGTCTTCTTTGGGGGAGAGGTTAGTTTCGTTAGATATAGAATTCATAGTTGACAGTTCTTTCCCAGCATGCTGAATATGTCGTCCCACTGCCTTCCGGTCTCCATTGTTTCTGATGAGAAGTCAGAAATAAGATTTTAAAGGTCACTTTTCCCTTTCTGCTTTCAACAGCCTCTATGTTTGACTTTTGACATTTTTACTATGATGTGTCGGGATGTTGAACCGATTTTATCTTAGTTGGGGTTTATTGAGTCTCTTGGGTGGGTGTATGGATCAAGTTTTTAAAAATCAGTTTGGGCAAGTGTTCAGCTCTTATTCTTCAGCCTTCTCTCTGCCCCCAACTCCCCACCCCATCTTGGAGTCCTAGCAGACGGATGTTGGAATGCTGGCTGTATCCCACAGGTCACTGAGACTCTGTTCCCTTTTCTTCATTCTTTTGCCTTTCTGTTTCTCAGACTGGACAATCCTAGGTGACCTGAGGAGAAACAGAGAAGACTAGGGCACGAAAAACACCATAAAACATTTTATCAGTTCCTACAATAGCCAAAAAAATGCAATCCGTGGAGATAAAGGAGCATCTTAATTAAAATTAAAAATTTGGAGAAAAATGACTGAATGAAATTAATTCAGAGCATATTTTTTGACATTAATCATGGAAAAATGCAGCTCATTTTGATTAAGTATTTAGAAAAAGCAAAATTAAAATGAATTTGCATACCAGTTAGATAAGATGATACCACACAGACCTGAAGATAAATTCGAACGCCACAACATGCAGTCGGGAGTTCTGCGGCATGTCCATTTGGATCCGCGCCATTAGAGTTTTTCGTGAAAGGAAACGCATTCAGCCAGGGGCCGCGTGGAATGCACTAGCCACGGTGTTTTAAGTACTGAACTGAACTTGGGAAACAGCGTGCTGGCCACGGGGAGATTTGCTGCTTAACTGAACATTTTGGTTCCCAAACCCATTTATCCTTAGATTTTCAGAAGTGTGACGGAATTTATATGGTCCCGAGGGACAGACTTCTAACCGGTGGGCTGCTACTTTTTGTCTCTAGTCGCACATCACATACGGTGAAGGCCTGAGTTGGTTTGTGGGAGAGACGGGGAAAGCAGGTGCATCAGGAGTCCTCAGAAATGCAGTCAGCTTCCTCTAGAGACGACGAGGTCGGGGGCAGCCTCCGTTAGCCACGTTGAGGTCGTAACATCAGAGACGCCCTGGGTTGGAAGAATACTTCCATTTCATCTAGTCTAATAACTTAGGGCCACACGGGTAGTTTAACATAAGTATTAAATGCCTTCCGTTTCCAAAGCTCTGTGCCGGGCACTGAAATTCACTGCGGGGAAAAACGTAAGAAGCTGTCTCCTTTGAGGGGTCCTGTTTACAAAGGCTTCCCCCAGAACAACTCTGGACGACCCTTCCCTCCTCCCTTCAGCGCTGAGACTGCTCGGTGAGGAAGGGGTCATGCGTGGGGAGTCCCTCACCCTCCAGCTAAGCCGGAAACCTTTGGAAAACTCAGGCTTCCAATGCGCTGCCCATGAGAGGTGGCCCCTCGCAGTTCTAAAGGGATTGGGAGGCGGTCGGCATTATTAATCTTCATTAAAGTATTGAGTATCTGTTACATGTTGAGAGCTGGGACTATAATGGGGAATGAAATAGACATGATCAATGCCCCGTGAATCAGGAGACAAAATCAAATAAGTGCTGTGCGTGTGTGCGTGTGTGTGTGTGTGCATGTGTGTGTGTGTGCATGTGTGTGTGTGGCGGGGGGGAGAATGGAGGCATATGAATGAACATGAATGAACACAAGGGAAGGAGGAGGGAGAGGGGCTCACTGGGGAACAGACCGTGGTAAGGAGCAGCGATGCGTGAGCTGCGGGATGGGAAGGAATCACGTGTGGGGCGCGTTCTCTCTGCGTGACTGGGGAAGGGCAGGGGTGGAAACACGTGAGCTTTACCTAAAAGAACCTTTCTGATGAGTCTGCAGTTTAAATTTAAATATGTTTTGTTTTAAAAATATACATCATTTAAATGTACTGTTATTGTGAATAAGTTATTTTTCTCAATAATACTTGTTCTTACTTTTTTTTGGCAGGGTAGTAAAAAGATTGAGAATTCTCTAATGACGTTTTTCCAGCAACGTCTGAGGCTGTGCTTCGCCCAGCCCTCGGCGGGGTTGGGGAGGCAAATATATGTTCACCCCTGGACGTGCGGTCCCTGTCGTCCTTGCTGGTCCTGTGACCTTGCTTCTCCGCTGTCTGTGGCAGAATGACAGTCTCCAAGGTCATTTTCTCCTCCCTGGTCTCCGAGGTTGAGCTCGGGAACATTCCGAGCTTGGAAAATGTGGCTCATAGTCACCAAAGTCACATGAGATTGATTGGGATCAGTTTGGCATCAGAATGTTCTTTCAATCGTTCTGCGATATCGGAGGAGATTGGGTTGCGGAGAAATGTTGGGTCAGGGGACGTGACAAGGACACAGGGTGGCCTGCGAGGCGCTCCTGAGCCTGTGCAGAGAGGGCCCCGGCGGAGGACGTGGCACGGTCTGTCCCCAGGTGCTTCCTCTACCCTCAGGGTACAGCGGAAGCTCCTTAGAGTCGCCTCTGTTCCTTTTTGATTTCGCAAGAATGGTGAGTCTTTGAGAATTTATAATTTATTCAGTGAACTTCCCATAGGACGGAAAACACTAGATCATGGAACCATGTACTCAGTTGCCACTAGGATGGTGGCATGTTGAGAGAAGCAACAACCCTGGAAGAACACACCATGCACACGCATGTGCACACACACCCCCATTTGCAAATGAGCCAAAATACGGCATTTTTCTACTGATCCTTTGGCAAGTGTAATTTTCCGCGTGCTCCCCAATATAAAACCACATTTGAATTTTCCTCATTTATGGTTTACAAGGCTTCACTAGGAAGACGAGATTTTAATAGAGCGTTAGCATATCCAGAGTTCCTCAGGTCTTGAAGACCCATTGCCATTCCTTCAGAACGATAGGCTGGTCCCGAGCGTCAAAGCATACGGATCGGATCCCTGCCTGTGTTTCAGACCTTTTTATTCTCAGGCACACGCGATTCTCGCGAACATGTGTGGCTCTGTTTTATTAAAGGAACCCTTTGGCTTAAGTGGGATGATACAGATGGAAACTAAACACTGTTTTAAAGATGTGGCAGCTTGTCAGTGTGTTTACTGACTCTATTGTACTTGTCTTGGAAAAAGTATTTGCCACCCCACGCACTAAAGAAAGGGCAGACCTCAGAAAGACCAGAAAGCCTGTGCTTACGTGTTTTGGTTCTTGCCTCACCTACGTCCTGAGGGGGCCATTGCCAAGAATAAAAATTGGATGTTTGTCCTCATACCGTGTGAGTACAGTTATTGCTCTTAAAGGGGGTGGGGGTCCCCCCTCCAGCCTGCTGGCACTCCTAAGAGGGGGTCAGGCAGGTAATCAAAGTCCACAGTTCTCTGCACAGCAACAGAGAGGCGGAGGGCACGCAGGGTTCCTCTGGCTGCTCCGAGAGCCTCCATTGAGGTCGGCCCGGACAATGAGGAGCTTTCTTTCCCAGTTAATTAACGGGGACTCAGCAGGATCCAGACCACGGGTTCTGACCTTCCTCTTCCAAGGAAAAGCAATTTACCCCACCAAATCAAGATAAGCTAAAATGAAAGCTTTGTTCAGACATTCTCCAGAGTGAGGACTCTGGTTTTTTAAAAAACTTCCTCAGAAAAGGTCCCGTGTCTCCTAGCTGGGCTCTGCGGAGCACACAGCACACACCCCCTCTTCAGCCTGAAGCCCCCAGGCAAGAAGATGTCCTCTCGCGCCCAGGGGCTGCTTGTCAGGGGTCCGTGCTGGGAGCCCTCCGGTCTGAGAAGGTCAGGCACCAAGGAGGCCTGAAAGGTCATGCGGCCCCACTGCTTTGCTTTACAGATGAGGGGGCTGAGGCCCAGGGAAGATTCTATAAACCAAGGAGGTTCTAGAACCCAACCAACTCATTCATAAATCATCCAGTTGTTTTTGCTAAAATCTATTGCTCTGATGATGCTGAAGGGACTCCTGGCTGTTCCAAAAGGCAGCCGTGTTCTTTGCTATTAAATATTTCCTTCATCGGTTCTTTCTCACCGCTACGAGGCATCAGCTACGTGTACTGTAACTTCTGCCGCCATGCACAGGGTATGCACTTAATGTATTGAAACTACGAATTATGTGAATAGTGTTCATGTTGGCCTGGTTTCATTAACTAATGTGTATTGAATGTGAGCTGTCTGCTGGCAATTTCAAATCAAAGAACAGATCAGTTATATGTAGGAAAAACACATGCAGGGATTACTTTTGCTTTTGGGAACATCACAGATAAGGTGAACATCAGGTGGTGGTTCTAGCTGGCTTACTGTCATTGCTGATGTCTGAATTCCTCAAAAACTTCAGGTGACCTTTCAGAAACTTTGACGTTAGGTCACTTGGATGGTACAAAATGGAACCTAATGCTCATGTATATAATGACATTTTAAGGTGATATTTTTTAGATATAAAAGTATGACATTCTGCTGTTGACGCAGCTTTGCCAGGGAGAATTTTTACAAATCTAGGTGCTGTCCGGTTACGGGACCTGAGGCGGGTTTGATCCCTGGTTGGGGCACTCACCGGAAGGCAGTCGATGTCTGTCTGTCTGTCTGTCTGCCTGCCTGTCTGTCTGTCGCTCCCTCTCCCTTTGAAAGCAGTGAAGGCACGTCCTCAGGTGAGGGGGAACGAAAGCCCCACCAGGGACTCGCCGTAGTAAAAACGCACATTTCCCTGGGGTTCCGCAGGCACTGACCGAGTGTCAACGGTGTGCGGCACCCCCGGCTTCTGGGGAGGAAGGAAGGGCAGCCTGCAGGGTAGGGAGCGCGGGAAGGAGGTGACATGGAACAGAACGAGGTGCCCCTCTCCTGACCCCTGAATGTTCGGTACCATCCCTGCTTATCCCAAGGGGCTCGGTGAGAAGCCGGGGCAGGAGCACGGTCCCCTGCCGGCACCGAGAGGCCGCGGGGAAGCCGCGGGGGATGCGGAGCAGGGGGCCCTTTCCCTTGTCACTGTCACCTGGCTGGGAAGTGGGTTCAGGCAAATGCAACCAGATCCTTGGGTGTCAGGCTCCTGCTTGCCGAGGGCGCGGAAAAGGGGTGCCGGGGAGACCAGCTTTGCAGAGCTCGAGAGGGGGGCGTGGGCGGGAGGACCGGAGAGCTCGGCGGTGGCAGGGGAGCCCGTGGGGTGGAGGAAACACGAGGACGTCCCTCGCCTGAGGAAGAGAGACGAGAAAGGGCTCCTGGGCGTGCGTGGACGGTGTCACCGTGAGAGGGTGGGGGGCACGTCGCTTCGTCACTTTCCAAAAGCAGGGGGAAGGCGGAGAGGCTAAAGGACAGGCCAGGAGGTTGCGGAGGAGGACGGCCAGCTGGGGAAGCCCGCGCTGCGTCTCTGCAGCGGGGCAGACGGCGGGGACAGTGGCTGAGAGCGGCGCCGTCACCCAGAAGCGAAGGCCGGGGGGGCCCCGCCGGGAGGCGGTCTGAGGATCAGGGTGGCGGCGTCCCCCGGCAGCTGGAGGTTACGAAGACGGGGCTCCTCGGGCTGCTGCCGGACGTGCGGTGCCAGTGGCCGGTCACGGGGTCTGGGCAGAGCCAGGGGGAGCCGGGAGGAGGACGGGGGACTGGTGGGTCCAGGCAGAAGGGGGGTGGACGGGGTACAGTGACCTGTGGTCTCCGAGGGTCTCAGCGTCTGGGCTCTGGTGGTGTCGAGGGGCTGAGACAGGGCGGACGAAGAGGACAGGAGGCGTAGAAGAGCCATCGCCGTGCTGTGAGGTGACAAGGAGGGGAGAGGCGGGCCGGCCCCCCCAAAGGGCCCCTCGTCTGGGCTGTGAGAAGGCCGTGTGTTCAGGAGCATCCCGCTTGGCACTTGGTGGTGGGAGTTCATGGTGGCGCGTATCTCTATCTGCCTTAGGGACAGTTTTAGTCAATTTTTTTCTAAGACTGCTGCAATTTCGCTTACGTTTTATTTTACTTATTTTTTTAACTTCAGGGCACGTCACGGAAAGCCTCACGAGAGGGTCAGTAACTGACGTCACGGGGGGCGGGGAGGGGTTGACAGGTGGAAGGCAGGATTTACTGAGCGGCACTTCCAAGGCCTTGGGCCAAGTCGGCGACGGGAGCGAGAGAGCTCGCGAACCCCCCTCCATATTTCGGGCGCGTTTTCATTCACAAAGCCTGAAGCAAAGGTGCCAGCCTTTGGACCGCGCCACCTCGGGCCCGTGCGTTTGACGTTCTAGGCTTTTCTGCGCCGTGAAGCCGAGCGCCAGCCAGTAGTGCACCCGCAGGGTGTGCGCTTTGTTTTTACTGTGGCTTTTTGGTCTCCCCTCTGAAAAATCCCATTTCAAGACCATTCTCTTCTATCGCAGGCCTCGTGGCTCAGAACCTCCGCAGAGACTTTCTGGGCGGGAAAGGATGTTTTTAGCCACAAACTAGTCATTTCCAGTCCAGCCAAAGAGCCTAACCAGGCCAAGGCCACCCCATGACACGGGTATTACAGACCATTGATGGATGGGAGCGTGTGATTGGCACTGGGGCCGCTTCTCTATCAGCATGAACTCTGCCCTGGTCAGCGCGTGACTGTCCCGGCCCCGCTGGCAAAAGCCAGGAATGTGCGCATGTCCTTTGGCCCCACGTCAGATCACAGGCCGCAGATGTTGTATCTGCCTAGATTTGGGCTGGGGCCTGTCTTCATCAATAACTTTCTCCTATTTCCTCATCATAGAAAGGAACTCGATTCAGAGGATGTGTTTCCTGCTCCGTGGAGAGGGTCAGACCCCCAAACACGGGTGTCTTTGGCTTCCCGTTGGTGTGTGGCTGAGTCTCATCTTGGAATTCATTTCAAAGCCCAGGTGTGGCCCCAGGAGAGAGGAGCCACTGGTTAGCTTTCACCCCCCTGCCTCTTCCTCTTCCTCAGAGCACAGGGAGACCGGTGCCCCTCACGCAAACACAGGGCCCGCACGGGTCTTTATAGGGCGTGACTGCAGGCAGAAGCACACAGCACAAAAGCGTTCTTTTTAAAGCTCTGAGTAAAGAGCTGTGTGACTTTGTGTCCAAGAAGGCGGATGCTCGTTCCCAGAATTAGACGTGCAGAAGTAAAATTACTCTATCAGGATTTGTAAAGCACGCAACACCTGACGGAGCAGTCAGGGGCGTGGACCTCTTTCCCCTTAGACTGTCCAATAAAAAAAAAAAAAATCAACAGCCAACACAAAGTGTGAATGAATGAAAATTATACGTATATATATATTTTTTTAATCAGATCATCCAAAAATGTAATATATTTTTTGGCGTGCCATAGAATTTTAATTCTTAGTGCCCGTGTGCCAGGAGGTGAAAAAGGGTGAAAGTCGCTGCCAAAGATGAAAGCAAAGTGCGTCCAGAGGTGACGCAGAGCTGATAACCCTTCAGGTAATGGGTGTGTTAGTCAGGGTTCCCCGAGTTGTCTCAGGGGATGACGAAGGGGCTGGTATGTTCAGAATCTTCAGGCGGGGTCCGCGGGCTGGAGCCGCAGGCAAGACCAGTGCTGCCCGTGACTCCGAAGGCTGTCCGTGGGCAGCAGTCTGTCTCAGCCCGCAGGGGGTCGGCCTTCTGTTCTCCGGAGGCCTCACCCTACTGCGCGAGACCCACCTGTACTGCGCAGGCAGTCTGTTTTACTCAAAGTTAGTGTAAATGTGACCGCATCCCAAAATGCCCTCCCAGAATCTCACAGAACGGCGTCTGGCCACGCATCTGGGCACGGGGCCCAGCCGCGGTGACACACAGAATTAACTGTCACAACGGGGATGAGGCACATTGTAAAGGTGCTGTCGGCAGCCCAGGCACCGCGGCGTGAATTCCAAGGAACAGAGGTCTTCCCCTGTTTCTGTCCCTAGAGCATCGGTGACTCTATTTAAAGTTAAAGTAGATCAGAAATATTGCTGGCCTCACGAAAAGTCTAATTTAGCAGCAAACTCTTTTAATCTGGTTGTTTAGGTTTGAAATATTTCTGCTAGGTTTTAACTTACAATATGAATGAAAAAAAGATTGACAAAACCTACGACCTCCTACACCTGCGTTAATGTGCACTCTTCCGGGTCCTCTGTCACAGCTTGGCACTGAAGGATGAGCCGTCTTCTGTTACTGGCTTACCTCGGCTTTAGTCAGAAAAGCCAGTGTGTTCTGTCTCACGTTTGAAGAAGAGGGGAAGGTTTTATTCTGAATGACAACTTCCTAGTCATCACCGATGAACTTGGAGAGCCTTTCAGATTGTTCCTGACCATTTGAATTGGTCTCCATAAAGATAAAGGAACGTTTTTATAAGAGTAAAGATGTTCTTATTCATTCTGACTTTGCTGGTACAGTTACAAAACTGGTTTCCTTCTCTTTGCTCCCTGAATTCCTTTTATCCCTTTAATTATGTTTTGGTGGGTGTCTCCTTAAAAAAATTGTCCCATAGTAACCAGGACATTGAAAATGTACAGCATTAAGGTTAGCAATAAAATAAACTTCACTCAAACATGAAACACATTCTCCACTGAGCTTTTTTAGCCACAGGCACTTAGATTTTATCTTTCCAATGTGATATTAGAAAAAAGGGGAATATTGACGATTTGATGTAAAAAAAAGAAAAAGAAAACCCTCATCGTTGAACGTAACTTTGTCTCTTTTCTTGATCTTATTCTACCGAAGCAGAAGTTTCACAAGGAAAGGAAGACACCCTGTAACTAACACGTTACCGCTGAAAACGCTTGTTCTGAGCGTAGGCTGTTTGATGAAAATGCACGAGCTGCTCTTCCCAGCCTGCAGGACCGGTGGCCCGCTGGTGCTTTCAAATCTGACGGGCTCCAGTTACCCCCTGCGCGCTTCCGAGCGGACCCAGGAGGAGCCCTGCGCCCTGCCGCGCTCTGCGCCTGGCGTAGCAGGTGTACGTCAGCTGCCCGCCCGTGCGGTGTGGAATTTGGCCGGTGGATAAAATGGCAATGCTATCACGCATGGTGGCTTAATGATGCCATTGCTCGAAAATGGTAAAGCCCACAATAGCTTGAGGTCAGGTTCAGAAGGTCGCACACAGGGCCAGGCATTTGGAGGCTGACTCAGAGCCTACGTCTGCCAGCAGAATGCCACGTCTGTCAGGCCTGGTCTGGGCAGTGCTGCAGGAAGCCTCTCATTTCTCCCCGCCAGCCATTGATGGCGAAGCCTGAAGGCGCATGAAATATCTTTTCTAAAGGAACAGAGAGCTCTGCCACTTGGCCGCCTTCACTTATTTTTAGTATCATTACTGGGGGCAAACTGTCTTGAGAAATTGGCGCCTTCTAGGAGCTGAGAGTCTGTCTCCCTGCCAGCTGATGCAGGGATGTTTTATTAAGAATATGTGGCTGGGGGTCGGTTGAGCGTTTCTCTTTCAAGATTTTTCCTGTGGGCTCTCATGTGACCCGTGATCCCGGGGTGTGGGAAGCTTGCAGAAAGAGCAACTTCAGAAGAGCCCGCCCCCCCATCCTCCCGGCCGCTTTCTCGCTCAACTGACTCATTGGCTTGACTCCCGCCACAAACATCTGCCAGCGCACAGATTTCTGCCTCATGGAAAGTTCTGGAAGAGCTGCGTTGCTAGAATACCTCCCTCAGGCATGAGTGAAATTGTCAAGTGTGGCCTGTGGCCCTCAGCCGACCCCCACTAAACAGTACTGAGCGTTTTGTGGGGTTGGTGTCTGGGGGCTCTGTGCTCTTCTCGCCTTCTTCTCTCCAAAGCGTTCACAGCACGGCTTCCAGCACCTCCCAAGGACGTTGTGCAGATGAGAGAAAAGCACTGGGAAGGGGTGTGAAGTGTGAGCAGAGCTAGGGGTGCCTCTCCCCGCTCCCCGCTCCCCTGCCGTGGGTCGTAGTCCTCGGTCACCCTCCAAGGACCCGGGCGTTGGAAGGGGACGTGAATGTCAGAGCCCCGCGTTTCCCGGCGCGTCCTCACGAGCACTCAGGGAAAGCGACTGCCTCCCAGCCCCGTGACGCCTGCCCGGCGCGCGCTGAGCTCAGGTGGCCTGTCTCGGAGGCATCATGGGATATGAGTTCCGAGTAGGTTGTGGCTGATCGTTATCATTATCATCATCAAAAAATGTTGGCTGATGTCTCATGTGCCTAGGACTTTGTCATTTATAACAGACCCACTTTATTTGCTGTAATCCACACCTGGCGATGAAGCCAGGTGGGTATCATCATCATCACCCTCCTCCTCCTCCTCCTCTTCCTCCCCACGGCACAAACATGGCAACTGGGGATGGGAGGCTCAGCCACTTTCCTGAGATTTCACGGTTAGCAACAAATGCGAGACCCACCAGGCTCAGACCCGCACGTTTTCTGTGTTTCCGGAGCCTCCTGGCGGATGGGAACAGACGTTGGTGGCTGTGGGGGAGAGAGGAGGTTGTTAGATCAGGTTCTCGATCTTGGTGCCTCCAGGTCTACTTGGAGAGGCAGGACAGAGAGTCCAGGAGCCAGAGAAGCACGCGGGGGCCGTGCTGAGTGCTGAGTGAGCGATCGGAGCGTACCTGTGGCAGGAGTGCCACACAGGGGAGGTGGCTGAAGGCAGGGGGCAGCGGGCAGGCTTCAGGGAGGAAGTGAGGCTCGCGTTGGGTCCTCGCAGGAGGACGGGTGTTCGTAGGTCCAGCAGAAGCAGCTTGAGCAGAGGGAGCTCAGGAGCAGGTACAGAGATGCTCAGCCGGCCTAACACACAGACCTGTTGGCTTCCGTCTCGTGGGGACGCGGTAGGAGGGCCAGGAGGTGGAAGACCCTGAAGGCCCTGTTTGCACTTAATCCACTCGACAAGCAGAAGATGTTCAGGACTTTAAAGCGGCAGATTGATGGGTATAATTGATTAGAGATAAGAGATCTCAGACGGGGGGTATTATTTATGTCAGTGCAGTTCCTAAAGGTGGGGAATGGAAGTGACAAAGCGGATGACCAAGTACCTCGAAGGAAAAGTCATCAGGATTTGGGGTGGGGGAGGCGAAAACAGAGTGACCGTGTGTTTTATTGTCCAACCTGGTCCTTTTCCCAGGAAACGTGTTCAGCTGGTCAGGCTGCCGAGAAAATAGACATAAACTGGGACCATTCCAGGCAAACTGGACATGTGACTATACCAGTCAAGATGGATGCTATGCTTTTTTCTTTTTCAATCTTCGCCCAAGGACACACTTATTGATTTTTTATTTTTTTGAGGGAGAGAGAGAGAGAGAAACATCAGTTGGTTGCCTCCCGTACGCACCCTGATCAGGGATGAGACCTGGGTCTGCGCCCTGGCCTGGAATCAAACCTGCAACCTTTTGGTGGATGGGATGGTGCTCCAACCCACTGAGCCACCCGGCCAGGGCAAGGTCAATGCTAAGTGTTTGAGAGGAGGACAGTTGCTGTGTTATTGACGAGTGAAGCAAAGCCAGCACAGAGGCTTCATTCATGGGAAAGCCGGTGGTCTTGGACTTGAAGCTTTGAGACAGCGGGGGATGGATGTCAGCAGTAGGTTTCCAGGGAAAAGTCAGCGAGGCCCCCGGTCGTCTGCATGTCCTTCTGGCTCCCCTTCCATCCCTCCTGGACCCAAGATGTAGAAGAGCATTTTCTCGCCAGGAAAGCAGGAGGAGTAAGAAAGGGAGGCTGTGGCCGGGATGCACCGTCAGGAGCCCGCCTCCCGCGTGGGCCTTGGGCGTGCTGTGGCCAGGCCTGTGCGTTTTCCCACAGCAAAGGCGTTATTGGTCTCCTATGTGGACGCCAACCGCGTTGAGTTTCGAAACATCCGACGTGAGCATTGGCTGTCACCTGTTACCATCTGAGGCTTTAGGAAGGGCCAGTGTGAACTAGAAGGGCACCCCCGGGCTTTCGTTGGCCACCGGAAAGGATGTGGCCCTTTGTTATCGTCTTCTTGGGACTTCTCAGAGGGGCATTTAACCAAAATATAGTCAGGCCCGTGTGATCCTAAAGCACAGTTGTCAGGATCAGAAATGCCATTTAGGATTTTATGTGACATTTTAGTGGATTTATGTGGCACTTCCCAGACACTTAAAAGAGCTTTACTGATGCCATGTCCAAGGCCTTTCTAGCAGGGCAGGCAGAGTGCAGCTCACGAAGTGCCCGGGACTGGTTCTGGGTTTGCCAGAGGCAGCACGCGCTCCCCGGGAGAACAGAAGCAGCCGCCACTCACGGCAGGGACTTGAAAATGTTTTTTTTTCCCCCTCCAGACCTGCTTTGTAGACATTGTGGGAGAGAGAGCCATCGGATTCCAAATAGCGTAGTTGAAATATTCAGAGCTACCATTGGGAAACTTGTTTAAAAATCAGCGAAAACAATACCATGGGAGGTCTTACTCGGGGTTCACAGTGAGCCCTGAAATCATCCGCCTTGACCCGGTGAGGAGCCCAGAGGCCCCAGGCCCGGCCTCAAGTAATGCGCAGTTTTCTGAGGCTGCAGACGTGTATCAGGGGGTCCGGGGAAGAGGTGTGTGTCATACCGACAGCCACTGTCTTGGGGTGCAAGGCAAGCTCAGAGAAGGGAGAACGTGGGCTGGGAACGGCCAGGCTGGGCCTGGGGAGGCAGCAGGGGGCGCCCAGAGGGGCCGTGGAGGCCCTGCCAGCAGGGCGGAGAGCAGGTGCCCACGGGCCAGCCGGGGTCCATCTTCAAGGCCACCGAAGCAGTGTGCCCGCCTTTGGCAGGTGGGGTGAGTCTGGGGGCTTCTCCCTGGGGAGAAGAGGCCCCTTTTTCCTTCCTTCCCTGCTGCCAGACCCTCCCTGCCGTCTTTCAGGGTTTGCAAGTATGTTGCCGGAGCTTAAACCCCTTCGCTACCCAGAAGGGGCCCCCGGCCTTGGTGTATTGGCAGAGCTGCAGAGGTCTGGAAACGCTCAGGCTGCCTTTGAGGGCTGCAGCCCGCAGCCTCCCGGGGGCCGGACACGGGGGGACTCTGTCCGCTGTGCCTGCTGGTGGCCGTGGTGGCCGAGACCGCCACACAAAGTCATGAGTAAATGCCGTCCTTTTAGGCAGGGTGTCAGAATACATTACTCACACTCGCACATTAGGTTTTTAAAAACTTGTAATTTGGTGCTTAGTATTGGTGCAGATCATACTCTGATACTGAACCAGTTTTCATGGTGGCGACCATCCACACATGGTTTTGAAAGGGGCACATGGAGGGGACCCGGGACCACAGATTATTTTTCTGTGCTTGTTACAGTCTCCTTATAGTGCCCTGCCTTCAGACACGAGTTTCACGTCTTTATTAGACAGATGCAGAAGAACGTAATTAGGACTGGCCACCCCAGAGCTGTGCTTTCTTTAAGAAGCAAAGAAAAGGTACTTTCTGACGTAGGAACGCCCTTTTCCTGGTGCAGTGATTCTGCTGGGCGTATAGCAGGTATTCAGATTAAAGATGATGGCCTTCAAAGGGGAACCATGTGAGAACGTCTCTTTTATAGGAATTGAAGTGGCCCGCGCTTGTGCGGGCCGGGCGGGTCGCCTGGGGCGTGCGGGGCTGCGGCCGCGGCCTCACTGCGGGGGAGCACATGAGTGCGCAGAAGGGATGGTTCAGGGTGAAACCGGGAGCTCCCTGCCACCTGGGCACGTTCCTTTGTCATCTCCATGGAGACGGCTGTTTGTCAAGAGGCACTAGGCTGTCAGGACAGTGAGGAGCAACCAGTCTCTGTCCCTTTGGGGTCAGCTGCTGAAAAACAGACTCCGCAGCCCAGACAGAGACAGGAGGAGGGACGAGAAGGCCGTCTGCCTGCCGTGGGGCGCGCTGTCGGCCGTCCCTTCGGGTTCTCATAAACGGTGACATTAACAGGAAGCTGTAAGGTGTGAATCAGAAAAGGGGTGAACACCCCTGCCCACCCCATAAAAGACTAGGACTTGCGTCTGGGCCGGCCGCCTTGCCTGGGAGGGCTTGGCCATCTTGCAAGTGGCTTTCCCGGGACGGGGGAGGGGGGCGGGCGTGGCAGCGTGAGGTCCCCGCGGGCTGCTGAGCGCAGCCGGCTGCGCAGCACGGGGACAAGCAGCCGCAGCCCCACGCGTGAGTGACACGCACTGCCGACAGCCTGGGCACGTTGTCCCCACTGCAGGCACCACAGCGGTGCGCGCTCTCCCAGCCGGGGCTTCATGTGGGCCGCTGAGCTGGGGGGCACCCCGGGCACTGTTAGATGGGGGAGGGAATCCAGGGGCGGGCGGAGCTGGGGGGTCCCAGGAAAAAGAGGAGCAGTGGTGAGAAGGGGCAGGAAAAGCCCGTGGCCCGGCCGCCTGCGGGTCTCCGCGCCGTGGGGGCGTGACCTGTGCGCACCGCACACCAAAACCCGGCTCGGTCACCTGCCGACAGAATGAGGGGTAGGTCTGCGTACAGGTGCGGCCTGCGCCTCAGCGGGGGTCTTGGTGCTCTGCCTGCTCACCTCGTGGGGGGCGCATCAGTGTCTGTACGCCCCCCCCCCCCCCCCCGCATTGGCTTAGGGAAGGGCAGCGGTGGGTGCCCAAAGCTGCCGGGCTTCCCCACGAGAAACCATCCCAGGAAGCCAGTCCCAGCCGAATTGTGAACATCGCCGTCTTGTGGCCGAGCTGCCGAGCTCTGCGTCCTCAGGGTGGGCTCCTGAGTTTAGCCGGCTGTTCAGATCGGATAGAAAGTACAGGCACAAACTGGTCCCGCTGTGAAGGCCAGCGTGCAGCTGTGAGCAGGGCCAGTGGGGACCCACTCGCTGGGCTGAGTTCAGGGCTGGGTCCCCCACTCCCTGGCCCTCACCGCCTGTTGTGAACCAGGGAGAATGTGCTTCATCCATTTCTAAGTGTGGCTGGGCCTTGGGGATTCTGGGTCATCTTCTCCAGTGCGCTTCTTATGAGTACGTAGATTTTCCCTTCTTAAATCTGAGGGGAACCAGGAATAGGCACACGTCTGTGCTGAGGATGTGCATTTCTTCCCGACAAAACATCTATCTCTTCCATTGTAATACATTTTGTAATATTCTGCTCATTATCTTTACCACCTGGCCAGAGGGGAGGAGTAGAGGCCCTGGAGAGGCACCGTGGACTTGGTGGCCCATCCCAGCCTCTCCTGTGCCGCAGGGGCCAGGGCTGGCAGGGCCCCCCACCTCACAGTAACCAAAAGGAGGATCTTGGGGACCCCGTGTGGGTCCCAGACGGCCTTCAGGCACCTTTGGGTCCCACACCCACCTTGCTGCTGGCAAAGCGAGCCGCCCTGCAGCCTGCGTTCTTGCAGACCTTGGCCATTTCCCTGGTCTGTATGTTTCAGCTTCTTTTGAATTGCAGTGTAGGTTTTATTTCCTAAACACTGTGTCTTCTCCTGTATGTATTTTAGGGGTCTTTTTTTTTCTTAGCAGGGAACAGGGGCCCGTGTCAGATTTTCTAAAGGGTCGCCGGCAGGCACCACACCTGCTATTGTTAATCCTCAGGCCCTGACACTCCCCCGGGAGCCTAATCCCCTTTGCAGGAGGCCTAGTTTCCAGGGAGATCCGGCTTCTCGCCCTTCCAGCCCTGTGCTGGGGACCCGGTGGGGGAGGGGGAGGTGCAGGGGGGTCCGCGCAGCAGATTCTTTCTGAATCTGCATTCAGAAAGGTTTCCAGATTTCCCTAACTGCTGTTTTTATCCGGGAACTTCTATTTTAAGCTCACACGCTCACACGCGGGTTGACAGGCACTGGCCCCAGAAACGGCTGCGTCTGTCTGCAGTGCCTGCAAAGGCTCGTTTCCATGGTGACGGGAGGCACTGCAGAGACAGGTGATGGGGCCGCTGGGGCCAGGGCGCTGGCACGCAGGGTGGCTTCCTGTGCGCACATGCATGCATGTGTGCGCCTGCATGGGAGTGTGCGTGTGCACATGTGTGCATGCGTGTGGTGTGCTGGGGCCTGGCTAGCGCCACAGGAGGAAGGGGCTGGGCAGGTAGTCGAGGTGGTAGAGAAACCTGGGGGTGATGAAGAAATATGGTACCTGGCTCAGAATTCTAGAAAATCGAGGAAGGGAGCGAACAGCACGGGGAGAGGAGAAGGGCACGGGAAGGAGTTCCCTCTCCGCAGAGCACTGCCCTCTGCGTGGCTCGCGGAGGCAGACCCTCCCACCTGGACGGGAGGGCGCGGGCTTGCTGCCCGTCTCCCAGCTGAGAATCGGAGGCTCCGAGGGTGGGGGTCAGTTCTCCCGCAGCCGAGGGAGGGGGTGGCAGCCAGGAGGTCCAGCCTGTGGCTCCGCACTGCGTCCCGCACTTGCTCTGCGTCTGTCCTGCGGATGCCCCCTTGCTGCCGGAAGGGCCCGGCCGCGGCTCCCCGCGGCCCCCAGCTCTGCTCGGGCACGCGGTGGCGGAGGAACCCAGTGGGGCGACCAGGCCCAGCGCGCACTGAGGGCGCGGGGCTCCTCGGAGGGTCCTTCCCAGAGGTTAGCGCTCGACCCGCCCGAGAAAGGAACTCGGTACCTACAGCAGCTGAAAGCCCTTCACCCTCGCGCGCAGGGTCCTGAAGCCGGGCTCCCGCGGCGTGGGCGTCTGCCCCTGGCACGGGCTGAGGGTGCGGTTTCAGGTTTTTATAAAACCACCTGTCCGTCTGAAAACGGCTGGAACAGCAGACGTTGGTCGGGTTCGTTAGAGCAGCTTTTGTTTTGTGTGGTTACTGTGCACATGGCGGTGCCATCCTGGGCCCGTGCGGGGTCCCGACACTCGTGGGACCCGTGAATCCTGACCCCACTCCGTCGGGATGCACTTGCCCTCACGCGGGTGGGCGGTCAGGTCCCTGCTTCCTTCTCGCCTCTGCGCCAGGACCGCGGGTGCTGGGAGCCCACCCCTCGGGCCCTCGGCTGTGAGCCAGCAGACCGCCCTGCACGGGGGCAGAGCCGGGGCGCTGGGTGGTCACGTCTCCAGCGCGGGAGGCGGGTCTGTCACCACTAAGTGCTCCGGGCGCGTTTCGTCACTGGGGCCTTTGCCTAGAACTTCAGCCTTTGCGAGAGTTTTAAAAATACACATGGGGTCCACCTCACACCTCACACCCCGTGAGGATGGCTCCTATTAGGAAAAGCCCAACAAATTACAGACGTTGGCGAGAACATGGGGAATTTGGGACCCTTCTGCACTGGTGGGGGGCACAAGGGTGCAGTCCCGGTGGAAAGCAGGGTAGCGATACTCAAAACCACTGGAAACAGATTCATCACGAGGCGCAGTAATTCCAGTTCTGGGTATATCACCCCTCCCCGAAAGCAGGATCTCAGAGAGACGTTTGCACACCCACGTTCATGGCAGCATCATTCACAGTAGCCAGAAAGTGGAAGCGACCCAAGTGTCCACCGAGGACTGAGAGGACAAAGGAGACGTGACGTGCCTGCAATGGACCGTCATTGGCCTTAAAGAGAAAGGCAACTCTGGCACAGGCTGAGCGCGGAACCTTGCGGACATACTGATTTTCCCCTCGTAAGAGGTCCTAGAGTCAAGTTCCTAGAGCCGGAAGGCAGAATGCTACAGGTAATGGTGGAGCGTGGCGCTGAATAGATGTGTCTTTAAAAAGAAAAGAGAAGAAAGTAGAACGGGGGGTCGCCAGGGGCCATCCGGAGGGGGATGGGGACAGATTGCTCAGTGGGGACAGGGCTTCAGCCTTGCAAGGTGAAGAAAGAGGGTCCTGGAGATGGGTGTTGGCCATGGTCACACACCCGTGTGTTATGTGTATCTTACCCGAAATTACACACAGATACACGAAGGGTTTCTCCTGGTAGCCCCGCGTAGGTGAGGCTTCATTAGAAACGTTTGCAGCAGCAAGCGTGAGGCTGTGACGGGGTCCACCCGGCCCGGCGGAGAACCGCTGTGCTCAGACGCCGCGGACCAGAGGCCAGAGGGGCTCAGAGGATCGTCCCCGTTTCCTGCGGGGGGGCCTGGCCACCCGCACGGGGTCGCCTCTGTGGAGACCAAGGTCGTCCTCAGCCCTGCCGCAGGGCCCCGCGTTGCAAACACGCGCTGCTCTCCGGCTGTGGAGAGCGCCTGCCTCAATGCCCGCGGTCAGCCGTTCCCAGCGAACCAGGATCATCTGACCGAGGAGCCAGCTCAGCCTCTTTTGAAAAGAAAAAGAAAACCCAGTCCGTTCCCTTCTGGGCCCGGAATGCTGTGAGTCAGCCCCCTGGCACCACGAGTGGGAAGCAGCAGGAAGTGGGTGGGAAGGTCTGACGGGAAAGGAAAAGTCTGGGACAGTATCGCCGATGGGCCGGCTGTCGGCATCTGCCAGGCAAGAGCGTGGCTGCTCCCAGGCCTTCTGCCCCGCCCGCTTGCCTGTCCTCTCTCTGGCTGTCTTAGTTCTGAAGCCCCCGCTGTCTCTTGTCTTCCAGGACACCTCAGTGGGTAGCCTCACGCCCCCTGGGGCAGGGCTCTAGGATCTGGCCTTCGTCGCATCTGTCACTAGGAGACACTTGGCCCTTGGCTTCCAACATGGGGCTGCTGCCTGGTCACGGGCCAGGTCTGTCCTCCAGCTGGACTGTGCTTCTGCAGGACAGCGACGTGGCTTCCCTTCTTCCTGGGCTCATTGCTTAGCAGAGATTGGGGACAGCTTGGTAAGGGACTCAACTCTGGACAGGCCAGACTCCCCGTTTTAAAGGCCAACAGGTGTAACTACCATTCAGGGAAGACAGTGATCGGAGGCTTGGATGAGGTGACGTATGTAGAGCATGTGGCACGTGCCTGGGACTCCGAGGTGGTGGTCATTGTTCTAACGAGCACTGCATGCCATCGCCGGGTGTTGGGGGTTCACCTTCGTCTGTAACCCTTTTAGAAGGGCTCGATGTGAAAACGATGCTGATAATTCACAGCATCCCCATTTTGTAATATTTCTGCACAAAATGGGGCCATTTAGAGAAAGAAAGAAAAGCTGTAGAAAGCTGACGTCATCTCTCAGTCCGGGATGTCGGGCTTTCCTGGCGCTCTGGGGACGCCTTGTGGACAGCCATGTTGCTGCATGTTGGCTGTTCTGCTGAGGGGTTTCCAGGTCGGCTGCATTGTTAGAAATGGCACATGATTCCCCCACGTGCCGTGCTGAGCCCGCACTTCACTGTAGTATCGTTTGAAGGACGAAGGTTGAAGAGTGGAAAGCTGCTTGTAAACACGGAGCGTGGAAACGCATGGAAAGAGACAGGGAGCATCGAATTGCCCAAAGCAGGCCATCGATTCTTTGTAAACGGGCGAGCGTTCCCTCCTGTGTTCTTCATACCAGGCCAGGGCCGCAACGTGTTTGAAAGCGACACCCTGGCCAGTGCCCCCCTCATCACCAGCCACTAAGATTTCACTCTGGGCCCACGGCCTTCTCCTCGGTCACCTGCCCCCGGGGCTGGCGTTCGAACACTCACAGAGGCCGCCGGCCCGCCGTGGAGAGCAGCTTGGTCCTGTTCTCAGAGCTGTTTCCACGCTTGTTCAGCCCACCTGGACTTTCCTCGTGGGAAAGAAAGAGACACCTCTTCACCGTTGGCTCCGCCTCTGGGGGGGCCAGAGTGACCCCTTGCTCCTGGCACCTCACTGCTCCAGGCGCCCTGGCGGTGAGAGACGGGCGATCGGAACACGCCTGCGGTGGGCCGGACTGCATTTCTGTCCCTGAGTCCTGTTTGAGTTGGGCCATCAGCTCGCCAGGCTCGGTTCACGGGGCTTCCCTCACCACCGGGACTCATCCCTCCGGGGGGCGTTCATCAGAAAGGCGTCCGCGGACTCCTGAGAACTTCGCCTGCTCTCAGGGAGCTCATTCGGGGTCCCCTGCGCGGCTCACACACTTTCCAGCCCAGGAAGGGCTGCAGACCCGGGGGAGGTGCGCCCCCTCTGCCGAGACCTTCCCGGGGGAGCCCAGCCAGCCAGCCTCGGGAAGAGCGCAGTTCACACCCAGTTGCCTGGTACACGCAGTAACTTACGTTCTTGGAACCGCTAACGTAACCCGAGTTCACATGCGATGCAGTGTCCTGTTTGTGCCAGTTTCAACCTCGGGAGCCGCTCCGGGTGTCACAACTGAAACTGTGACGAGTACTGAAGCAGGTCCTTGCCCAGCGGTGCCCAGGGGCTCCGAAGGCGCCAGCTCCCGGGTCCCTCCCAAGGCCTGGGAGCCATCGCGGGCCACTGTACTGCTGATGACCCACATCCTCGGTGGCGTCACCGAGACGGTTGTTCACTGCAGTTTCCAGCAAAGCCTCGTGGGAAACTGGGAGAGACTGAAGCGCGGGGCGGGCCTTTCTCGCCGTCTCCCTGGGTTTTGCCTGGAGCTCCAGGCCGGGCCTCCCCTGCCTCGGCAGTGCGCTGGGCGCAGGGGGCTGGGGGCTCCCCCGGGTTGTCCCTGCTCCGCTGCCGCCGCCCCCAGCCGCCCTGCACGGCTGAGCAGTCCCTCTGTCCCCGGCCGGGCCCCTCCTGTCGCCCCCAGTGACCCGAGCTGCCTGCGCACCTGCTCCCAGCCTGGCTCTGGGAAAGAGCCTCTTCTCCATCCCATCCCGTGGGGACCTCGCCTCGGACCTCTAGGGAAGCAGTAGCTCCAGGACCCCCTGGGAGGCCGTTCGTGCTCCGTGTCCCGACAAGGCAGGGTCCCGGCGCCGCGCGCGTTGGGGAAACTCTGCGGCGGAAGGTGCACTGGGGACCGAGGCTGGTGGTCCGCCGCGCGCGCGGCCTGCTCACACGGAGGAAACCCCGCTGGCTTCGCGCGTGGGCAGGAGCAGCCTCCGGGGAGCTGGCGCGCGAAGGGCAGAGACGCATTGGCCCAAATGGCACGGACGTCGGGTTCCCTGGAGCCCTTGTGTGACGTGTGTCGGGTGATGGCAGGTGTGCGAGGACTCAGCCGCGGAGGGATCCAGAGAAGAACCAGAAGCGCGTCTGTAGGGGCGGAGCTCAGGGCTCCTGGAAGCGAGGTGCGCCTCCTGCTCAGGGGTTAGAGACCCCCGCCCCCCAGAACTCTGGTGGAAAGCAGGCAGCGGCCCGCCGTTCAGCCTCCGTGCCGTCAGCGGGTGACTCGATGCCAGAAAGGGGTTCAGAGATAACGGATGAGGTTGGAAGAACAGAACAGGCGGCTAGCCGAGTACAGCAGCTTGTGGGAGGGTGGAAACCGCGTACCTGAGCGGGTTGTTGGGTCTCCATGATGCTGGACACCTGGACTGGACCTAGTTTCTAATGCACCTGAGCGCATTCTGGGCCACTTGCTCCCCTTTCTCCAGAGTGTCACCTATCAGGGATGTAGCTTCTTCCCCGTTACTCTGAGAGCCCTTCTCCTGTCGTGCCCCGTCCACGGCCGGGAAGCCCGGTGCTGCCCAGTGTCCCCGAGGCCTGTCCGTCAGTAACTCTTAGGGCGCTGACCTGAGGCCGCCCTTTCTGAGTCCCTGCTCTGCCAGTTCTTCCCCAGCTGAAATCCAGGGGAAATGAACTATTTCTATTCTGGCGAAACATTAGAAGCAGGGTTGTCTAGGAAGACTCTGTCTTTCAAAAAATATCTATGCAAATACTGTTAGAGGCCAGATACATCGAAGCAAAGTGAATGGTCTTCAATGTGGGGAGGTGGGCCGTTTGCTCATAACCGCGAACTTCTCCCTCTCGGGCCATGGGTGGAAAAACAATCACAAGGAAGATTAGCAAAACTGAGGAACGCTAAGCAGTTTTTTAAAAAGGAGGGGCTTGGTCTCCTGAAGGAAAGGAGAAAGGGGTCTCTAGTTGGTGAGGAAGGCCTCAAACAGCCATGTCACCCGCTTTGCATACTCGCCACGTGTGTTGGGTGGAGACACAGGCACTTCACAGGTGCGGAGGGGGTCAGCTCCGGGAGCGTGCTGTGCTGCGCACCTGGGACTGCCGCAGTCGAGGCGCAGACTTGGCTTAGAACGGCAGGAAACTGTTCCCCCAGATCGGGAAGACGGAAGCCTGGGATCTGGGTGCCGGCCGGGCCTCACCTTCTCCACAGGCTCTCGTTCAGGATTCTTTCCTCTCCCGGCTCCTGGCGGCCAGGCCTCCCTCGGCTCGTGGCCCCATCGCTCCAGCCCCAGCCTCCGCCATCACGGGGCCTCTCCTCTCCGTCCGTCTCCTCTTCTGCCTCTTTGGAGGATACTCGTCACTGGATTTAGGGTCCCCCAGTTAACCCAGGATTATTGTATCTCAAGATCCTTAATATTTTCCAAATAGTGTCATATTTACGGTACTGGAGGTTAGGACTTGGCCATTTTTTGAGGGGGAGGGGGGCACTGTTCAACCCGCTACACACACCAATGGAATCATGACGTAGGGGACTCAGAATACATGTCCTGACTGTTGATTTCGGAACTGCGGCCATTATAAGTCCAGGGGAAGCAAAAAGTCCGTGAGACAGAGCTTGCCTGTTACACAGTGTGGTGATCTGTCCATTTTACTTTTTCCTAACTCATAGTATTTTCCTCCAGAGCCGGGGAGATTTAAATGGGCGGATTTGCTTTGGTAGAGGAGTGAGGGTTTTGATTTCTTGTTGCTGGGCTGGCCGGTGAGGTGTGTAGGTAGAACTCCTGGGATTTGGAGGGCCTCTACTGTCCCGAGAAAAACACTTTCTCTGTGACGTACCTGAAAAGGCAATTTGTAGAGATGTCCTCTGTGTTTGATCAGGATAAGGTGGCTGTATTTCCCCGTCTCCATTTGCTATTTTTGTTGCCTCCGGGAAAGGAAGATTGAGACTCTGTCATCTACTGAAATAATGATTTGTGAATCAGACACTTGGTGTGGCAGTCCCCAAGCTGCAACCACCGCTGTGCGAGAAGAATTTCAGCTGTCCCCTTATAATCGAGTTTCACAGAAGTTCCAGTATATCACAGTAGCTATGTGGGCCATCACACAACGCTGTCATTTTATTTTCAACGCGGCAGCTGTGAATGCTCTTCTGACTTCCTGCCAGATGCTATATATGGACAGTCATAATCGCACACAGGAGCAGATGCATGTGGAGTCCGGGAAAGGGGAGCAAAGGGGAGTTCTGGTGGAGGCGGGAGGCCCACGGCTCAGGGCTCCTGCTCACGGAGTGTGTCCCCACTTCCTTCCCTGGAGTAGACCCTTTCCAGACTACGGGGAAACTCTTTGGAGACTGTGGGAGGTGTTCTTCAATTTATTGCCTAATGGCTTAAAAAAGGGTGCTTTTGATTTTGAGGTTTAAACAGAGATGTTTCATTCCTGCAATATATATTTTAAAATCTCACAAAATCCTAACAAGTGTGGCATGTACTTTTCTTATGAGGACTTACTCCTCAGTGTAGGCTACTTTCTGAAATTGCTTTTGAAGTTCAAGTTCTATGTCCGTTGGAGTTTCATTGTCCCTGTCTTACGACATGTTCTATTATTATCCAAATTTCACTGGGCTTGGTAGTTGTTCCAGTTACATCATTAGGACCCCTGGAGGCCATCAGCGTCTGTTTTCTTTATTTTTTGGACTTATTTTTTAATGAAAAGATGAGTGTCATCTCGCAGAGTAACGTAGAAAGGTGTAGACCAAGGCGCCACTTAGCCAGGCCGCGCCCAGAGCCTGTCCGGGTTAGCAGACTTCCAAGGCCGCCTGCGGGTGCCCAGATTCCCGTTCCGTTCATTAGAGAGCCCACTTGAAAAAAACCACTCAACGATTATTCATGTCTTAACCATTTCGAAATAAAAGCATAGATTATAGATTCAAGATTGCGCACACTAAGTTTCCCCTTTTACGGGCCTCTCTTGTCACGACTGAAAGGCGGCATGGCTAAAAATGAAACAAAATATAATATAAAAGTTATCTATGGCAGAGAGAACAGTGAGCGCAGAGCAGGGGCGGGGGGCGGACGGGAAGAACCTGTCTCCAGGTGGGTCTGAAGATTCTGTCCAGCGTTTGTGCAGCTCCTGGCCGGCCTGCAGGGACCCCGGGGAGAAGACCCTGAGTCCGCCCCACCGGGCTGACGGCCTTCCCTTCTGGAGGCCCTGACCTCAGAGCAGTGCCTGGTGTTCTTTGTGCCCGAGGACCTTCTGGACAGCTGGTCAACCAGCTGGCTCCCGGCTGGGCCCCATCAGCGACCTGACAGCCCGCGGCCCGGGAACCGCCCGTTGTCAGGGCCGCACAGAAAACGCTGAGGCCCAGCTCCGAGACCGCGGCGGGAAGCGGCGGTGCACCGCTGTGGTCCCCGAGAGCCGGTCTGGGCCGGACTCACAGGGAAGCCAGAGGTGGCCCCCACCGGGGTGTGTCTTCGCCCCTGCCCCAGACCATTCACGTCCCCTCTGTGCCCCGGAAAATCTTACAGTGACCTGTGCTGAGCTTAGTAAGCGTCCTCTGGCCAAAGTGCTGACACCTGAGCGGATGGGGGTGCGGGCGCGGGAGCATTCAGGGTGATGTTCCCGCCCATGTCCCCCCTCCCTTCCTGACTGAGAGGTGCCTGAGTGATCAAATGGTACATCTCTGGTTCATTTGTCGAGGACCTGCCCTCCTGGTTTCCACGCGGCCCCGCCGTTCTCCATCCCACCAGCTTTGCAGAAGCGTCCCAGCTCCCCCCATCGCTAGCAACACCTGCTAGTGTCTGTTGCTGTTTTTAAAAATAACAGCCACCTGATGTAGGAGCCAACCTCCGTTTTTAAATGAGCTGTATTTTAAGGAACTTCTTCTGCTTGTTTTTCAAGGGTCCCTAGTCCTCCCATAGGCACTGAGAAAAGCCGTTTTCCTTAACCTCTGCGGTATTACTTCAGACCTCTATTAATCCCCCCGGGACCCTCCCCTCTCTGGGAGGAGGGGGTCAAAGCCCTTGCAGCTTCTTTCTGTCCTCGGGTTCTGATTGGCTGGTCATTCTCATTTGCGTCTGGCCCAGAACAGTGTTTCTAGCGTCAGCCACAGCACAGAAGGGAACAGTTGTTGAGAGAGAGAGAAAGAGAGAAAGAAGGGAAAGAGAAAGAGCCTCTGGCCTCCCCACCCCCGTGCGTGGATGGGGCCGAAGACAGAGGAAGGGCATGGGCCAGCTCTCACCGCTTCGGTCAGCCCCTTGGGACAGAGGAGGGAACGATGTGGTTTCTTCACTAGTCCTCGGCTGCTTTCGCATGAACTTGCTCTCGTGGGCAGACATCGCAGGGTCTCAGCGAACAGAAGCATGTCCCTTTCTGGGCTTTGCAGGGCAACTGGAGAACAGACATCCGACTGACCGCTGAGCCAGGCGGGTGTGAACCGCACGGGGCCCACTCCTGCCCGGGGCTTTCCAGCTGACCCACGCGGTTCACACCCGAGCTGTTCGAGGGTCAGCTGCGTTTCTGAGTGTGGAAACATCCCTTACAGACAAATGAAGAAAACTTGGCTGAAAAAGCGTCCTGGTATCAGATGGAATTAGGGCCGTGTGTACCCAGGACGAGCTCCAGATTCTGGGGCTAATTCTGCTACGTGGGGGTCAGCGGAGACGCGTGGACAGTCAGGTGGGCACGTGGCCGGCGTCCGCCCGCCCGGGCCTGACAATAGCGAGGTGTCGCAGCACGGGGATGTTTCTACAGCGCTCACTGAAGGACAGTTGTGTGCACTTGCTTTTTTACTTATCAGCACCGTGCATGACACACACGCGCACTTCGTCCCTGCCCTGTGCCCGGAGGCTGCCGGGTTTAGAAGGGCTAACAAATGCACTGGCCGTCTAAGACCAGAGGCTCCTCGTGTGTGATGTAAAGGAACTTACTGATTTCATGTCAAAGCAGCCGGAGCTATGACTTAAGTCAGGGATCGGATTTTACTGAAAAGGGACAGAAAGAAAAGTTTTAGGGTTTGAGAGCCGCGTGACCTCTGTTGCGGGTGTGCAGCTCTGCTCCAATGAAACTTTCTTCACGGACACCAGACTTGAACTTCACATCCGTTTCACCTGACACAAAATGTTCTTCTTTGTATTTTCTCCATCATGCTAAAATGTAAAAAACTACCTTTAGCTTGTGGGCTGGACAAGCCCAGGCGGCAGAGCCAGACTGGGCCCCGGAGTCTCCCTTCACAACCTGGTGGGAGTCAGAGCTTCCAAGAATGTTTATTTTTTGATGCTGAGATTTTCATATGTGTAGGAAAACTTGGGTGCAAACAAATTAAAAATCGGTTCTAGCAGGTCGTTTCTGAATATTTAATTGATGAGGTGAAAATAGATACTTCCGGCCACATGCCTTGGTGTAATTTGGTTAGCCGCATGTAACGGCTTTAAGGAGGCAGAGACTTGGGGGGCTGGGTGAGCCTGCCAGACACGGGGGATGCCGGAGGGTGTTCAGACCCTGGCGGGCCACGGAATTCCATACCGTGTGCTCCTGCGGTCTGCACGTTCATTTCCTGCTTTGCTAAACGCTCGCTTCTGGCATTCCCAGAGGGTCATTGCCGGGGACAGTCATTTCTTTCTTTTTCCCTCACAAACCCTGTATTATACATTCCCAGGACCTGGCCCTTCACACCCCATTCCCTTTGAGTGTCTTTCATTCTGCCCTCAAACCCACTCCTTATCTTCTAAATTTAATGTGTTTCCATAAGTTCTGCACAGAAAAGGGGCCGCAATAGACCTTGATAATTCTCAAGTTTCTTCTTGCAATTTAATAGAAGGGGGTTTTACTGCATTTCAGAAAGTATTTTTAATATAAAAAAGGCTACTTTCTCCAAGTTTAACTTTATAATACAGTGGTAATACTTTAGAGAGTATGTCCTGGATCTAGAAGTATTTTTCTATTGAAAACAAATGGTTTTTCCCAAGTTGTGATAATACTGCATGCTAGTTTCACTGTTTCACTGCATGAATTGGGGGTGGGCACAGGTCAGACCACAGCAGCATCTCTTATTGAGACATTGCAATAATAATAATAATAATAATAATAATAATAATAATAATAATATAGCTATTTCATTAATTTAAAGGTTCATGGAAAGACATTCCTTGAACACAAAAAATTGTAACAGTTCCTGTCTGTGGTTAGTGAAGGGCAGTACAAATTGATGCAAAAAAGAGGTTGACAGCTCGATTAGTTTAGAAATGGAATTATCATTATTTTACTGAAGTGCATTCTGTAAGCCTAGCTGTTGCATGTGGCATTTTAAGCTTAGGGAGATCTGCCTAGTATTAGAGGCCGTCTTCAAACTTGAAGATGCTTCACTGACCTGCAAGGCGAGAACTTGGTGTTGACATTTTCGCTGAGCGGTTCTTCCTTTTTAAAATGGTTTGGAAGTTATAAATCTCGGCTCACGGCGGCAGCACGTGCCCAGGTTCCGTTCCCTTCCCCACCCAGGAGGCGATGATTGGCGGGGACAAATGCTCCGGCGTGGAGGGGATGCTCAGTGGTCTGCTTGTTCGGTATTTGAGAAGAATGTGACTTTTCGGGGGATTTAAAGAGAGAGCTTAGAGTATTGCCCTCTATTCTTCACGTATGAAAAAGCGGATGCTATTCAGAGGGAAAGAAAACACTATTTTTATATCTTCGGTTGGTGTTGATTGCAGCTCTAATACCGGATAGTCTAGTGTCTGCCAGCTGTTGCTGCAACAAGGTTCCGTATAAAAACAGTCCAAGGGAAAGACAGACTGGAAGCTGCTGATTTATTTTGCCTTCTGGTCCATGATCCTTGAGTTTTCTGAGAGTAACCTTGGAAGTTTATGCTGCATCGACATTAATGTAAGGCCTATACAGTGTTCCCTCACTTATCGTGGGTATCACGTTCCAGACCCCCCCGTGAAGTAGGAACCTTACATTTATTCTGCACTCTTAAACCTGCGTAACTTTAACAACATACGTATACAGTACCGCAAAATCCCGCAATATAGCGAAATTTCTGTGATAAATAATTAAATATAATATTTTTTAAATCCTGTGATATAGTGAGGCCATGAGAAGTGACCCACGATACAGAGAGGGACGACTGTATGCTATTTGTTCACTAAGCCCTTGCTCTGTGTCTGACACGCGTCTATGCGTTACATTAGCGAATCCTTTCTGCCATCCTGGGAGGTAAGTACGGTTATCCGCATTCTCTCTATGAAAAGGGAAAAAAAGGAGATTTCTAAGTGTTGAGGAATTGACACACGTCACCCAGGTTGCAATGAATGGAATTGAGTTTTCCACCTGAGTTTTCTCTGACTCCAGAGCTCCCCTTCAAAGCTCCCCAAAGCTCCCCAACTCGGTCAAAGCTGCTGTTGTATGCTATTCTGTGTGGGTGCGTGGTGAACTGGGAATTGGAACATAAAAAGTGTCAACATGACCGTGCTGGGTAGGTGTCCCCTCCATAAGCACTTAGGGGCAGTCAGGGCTGTTGGAGGTATTTTGGGAGAAGGTCATCCATACTGTTAGGGTTGTGAAAGCAAAGAGAATCCTGCGAACTTGCCCCTGACCTGTGAGCAACCTCACGCAGAAACATCAGCCCTTAGCAATTATTTGTAAAAAGTCTTGATTTTTGTCCTGAACCCGAACCTACTTACCCAGATGGCTGAGTTTTCCTTAATCTGCTTCCTTCCCACCAGAGCCAACCTTTCTAATGGTATTGAATGAGACTGGTGGCTTTTCACATGCTGGCAGAGCAGATGTGACCAAAAAGAAAACGACTGCATTATGGTTGACTTTTATTTTTGTATTTGAGAATCCTTTCCCTTTTAAGATGGAGCTGGTGGCTTTTCAAACCCTGATGCACCCTTGTCGCCGGGGGTTGGAAGGTAGGAGGGGTGGGGCTTGGGGACGGGAGGGTGACGTGACCTGTGTGTCTGGTCTTTGGGGGAGGGGGGTTGAATTTTGTCGCGTCTCTAGTGAGTTGGTAGCATGTGCTCTGAAACTGTCACAGGTTCACCACGTTGTCTGTTTCTGCTCTTCTCTCTCAGAAAGGAGGAAGGGGGAGTCATGCTCAGACCCCGGGGGTGGGAGACAAGAGGGAGAAGACACGAAAAACAATTTTGATTGCAAAATCCACTCCTTCTCCAGGGACAGCCATGTAAGCACAGGTGGGCCCATGTAGAGGCGCCCCCACCCACAGTTATGCTCCCCCACATGTGTGTGCACATGCAATACTTGCACACACATGCTCACAGTGCAGTGGTCACATGCGCACGCGCATGCTTGCACACGGGCTTGGAAAATCGGTCATTTAAAACAGGGTGCTGCCCACTTCAGCCCTGTGAGCCTGTGGGTGACAGCCGAGGCTGCACCCACAACAGGCGGCCCTGCTGGTGCCCATGGGGCCGTGCGGCTGGGAACACGCCCAGGAGGGAGCACCCTTTCCATCCGGTGCTTGTTGGGTGTTTTCTGACCAACCCAGCAAGTTAAGTTGCTCGCATTTCAAAAAGAGTATTTTCTTTTTTCCGTTTCTTTAAGCATCCACATCTTGCCCAATGTTAGCTACTCGCTAATTCTGAATTTCAACAACATTATCCACTCGTGCGAAGAAAGTACTTAAGAGCTTCCAGTTTGTAAAAAATACCTGTCTCTGTTTATTATTATTATTATTAGAACAATTTATTTCTTTTCTTCATGGGTATATCTTTCTCCAGCCAAGAACCAGAGTTTCTTCAAATGATTTTTTGATCAGAAATTTCTAGCTGGAAGAGGTGTAAAATAAGTTATCACTTGTGTAATTTTACCATCAGAGAAATACAAGGGAATCAAGGCACGATGGAGAGTATTTTTATGACAATAGCCTAACACATTCCTACTACTTGGCTATAAACTAACTGTTGGCATATTTTAGAACCAGGAATGTATGGAGTTATGAGATCATAGAGCAGAAAAATTCCCAGTGATTGACACCTTGTGGCTTCATGGCGCTCAGAGCGGATTCTCAACATGAAGGTTGGGCGGGAGGAGGGGACCCGTGCGTGCCAAGTGTTCCGTGGAAGCTAATTATGGTCCCGTGACCAGTTGTGCAGAAAGAAGAAAGCTGTTCATTCTGGTGCCTTAGAGACACAGGTGACTGGGCCCTCTTTTTTTTTTTAAACAAAGGTACCAGCATTCATTTTTAGGAAAACGCATCTCGTTTAAAGTGCAGACACAGAACATCGACACGTCCCCTCTTCAGTGTCCAGAAGAATGAGAAACTGTAAGGTTCTTTTTTCAAGAACACGAACCCTGAAAGGATGTCACCCTCCGAGACGGCAATAAGTGCGCTGTTTCTCGGCTTTCGTTTTCGCCGTTCTGCGCACCCTCACCTGAAATAGCTCTTAGGAAGCGGACGGTAATAGACCTGGTCGTTGAACGGACTGAGAGACGCCGCTGGAGACCGTGGCCGTGACCGTGGCCGTGGCCGTGACCTTGGCCTTGCACGAACGAGGTCCCGGCTGCGGCGCTGTCCCGTCTCGCGCCGCTAGAGGGCGCCCGTGTAAAGGGCATGGCGCCCCGCAGGCCCCGCCCAGCCTCGCGCGTGACGTCAGCGTCGCCATGGAGACCTCGCGCCACCGCGGGGCTCGGGGACCCCGCCCGCCCGGGCGCCCCGCAAGCAGCCGCCGCCCGTTGTGGCCTTTGTTTCCGTGGCGCCCGCGGGCCGCGCCGGAAGCGCCGGGGAGGAAGCCCACGCTTGTCTCGCTGCTGGTTCTGTGCCCGCGCGCGGCTCGGACCCCGGGGATCGCGTGCGGCGGCGGCGGCTTGCGGGACGGAGGGGACCTCGGGGACCTCGGGGACCTCGGGGACCTCGGGCGGGGGCGGGGCGCCGGGCGGGGTCTCTGTTGTTGCGTCAGCTCATGGCGCTTCCTCTTAGAGGGAAGGACGGGACGCCGTCAGGGTCCGCTCTGAGTGCGGAACGCGCGTGGCCCGTCCCCGGTTAGTCCCGCGCGCGTCCCTGCGCTCGGGGGCTCGCGCCCCGGCCCCGGCTCCACGTGCCCGCGGCTCCCGGGCGCCCTCTGGCCACGCGGCCTCCGTCGGAGCGCGGGCGGCGACCGCGGCTGCTGTTGCGCGCGGGGAGGCCGGGGGGCCGGGGGCGCGCGGGCGTGCGGAGCTCGCCGTCCCCGCCGCGCACGAGCGGAGCCTCCATCGTCCCGACGGCGGCGAAGCGTGTTCGCGCCGGTGCGGACACCGGAAACGGAGAGAAACGGAGCCGCGGGGCCAGGTCTGGACCTGACCGTGGTCGTGGCAGCTCGGCCTTGGGACCCAGGCAGCCCGAGCCCCGGGCACGGCTTCTCCATCAGCCCCGCGATGACAGTCACCTGGTCCCCCAGCCGCGGGGGCTGCGGCCTCACGCTCCGCCGCACCAGACACAAACCGATGCGACCAGGGCAATGTTTTTATACGGAGTTTGATGCATACACCGGCCGCAGCGGGAGGTTAGACCTGAACATTGATAGACGGGTGAGCGTCACGTGCCTTAAACTGGTGACCTCCTGAACTCATGACATACCAGTTCTTCTCGGGTGTACGGACATTGTGACGGAGGACAGTTTTCTCAGCGGAATGCTGGTCTCCGGTTCCCACAAAACGAAAAGCTGGTGACAAATCCCGAGAGGGCCCGAGACAAGACAGTGGGTCACAGGCCTCTGCAGACCTGCGGTGGCAGGCGCCCCTCCCTGCAGGTGACTTCACAGCGTCCTCCCCGGGGGACTCAGAGGCACGGCCCTGTCCCAGCTCCCCGTTGGCAGCTTCTGCCAGCTGTGCCCCAGTTCCCTGATGCTAATCCCAAGTATGCTCTTCACCAAAACAATTACGCTCATAAAACCCCTCTTCCCAAAGCGAGAAGGGGCACCCCATATACGACGTCAGCTCCAAATCTCCTTAGAGAAGAAGCCTGTTGGAATGGTGTTTAGGAACTACATACTGTGTTTTTAAAAAATTCTGTTTGTTTATATAGACCTACCTCAGTGCACCTCGCTTTCCTGCACTTAATGTGTTTTTTGTTTTTGTTTTTGCAAATTGGAGGCCAGACCCTCTACTGGCAAACAGATTACGCTTTGCTTCATTGTGGTGGTCTAGAACCAAACCCACAATATCTCTGAGGTGGGCCAGTGTTAGGTGTGCATTTGATTTGTACTGATTTGGAAGTAAAAATAGCTGAAGTGTACTAAGGACTTACTTTCTTCCAACTTACAGTTTTAACTCATCTAATCCTTAAAACAATGGTTATGGTCCACTGAGGCCCGAGAGATGAGCAGCAAAGTGGCTGAACTCCAACCCCAGGCTCTGCCCGCAGGGCAGTGCTCTCAGGAGACACTGACTCTCTGCCTTTGCTAAATTTAGGATCTTTTTGAAATAAGACCCCTTTCAAGGTGGCTGTCTGGGATTTCCTAACTTACCCCAGCCAAGGATGGTGGCAGAGCAGGGGCTGCAGCTCAGTACCCGCCTCCAGGCTTGTGACAAACTGCTGGCAGCTAATTCACGTCCCCTCTGCTGACTCTAATGCCCAGGAGGGCGGTGGGCATCCTTGGGAGTGTGTGTCTGTGCGCCGGGGTCCTGGCCAAGAAGAGGGGAAGCAGGAGCACAGTCGTGCATTCAAGGCCCTGCACGGTGGCTGGCAGATAGTAAATGCTCCATAAACACTTGCTTAACAGTGACTAAGGATGCGCAGGAGCACTTAGTCACCGTGAACTGGAGTGTAGAGAGAAGATAAGGCAAAGAGGTAGGTAGGGGAGGATACCTAATGGGGAAGCCATCATGCCGAAAACTACACAGCTGGGAAAGACAAAGCCCTGTTCTGAGAAGTAAAGAAGTTGGGGAATGTTTCAGGTTAGAGCATAGTCCTGCCTTCCATCCATCCATCCATCCATCCATCCATCATCCGTCCATCCATCATCCATCCATCATCCATCCATCCATCATCCATTATCCATCCATCCACCCATCCATCCATCATCCATCCATCCATCCATCATCCATCCATCCATCCATCCACCCATCCATCATCCATCATCCATCCATCCACCCATCCATCCGTCCAACCATCATCCATCCACCCATCCCTCCACCCATCCATCCATCCATCCATTCGTCATTCATCCTTCCATCATCCATCATCCATCCATCCACCCATCCATCCGTCCAACCATCATCCATCCACCCATCCCTCCACCCATCCATCCATCCATCCATCCATCCATTCATCATTCATCCTTCCATCATCCATCATCCATCCATCCACCCATCCATCCATCATCCATCATCCATCCCTCCACCCATCCATCCATCCACCCATCCATCCATCATCCATCCATCCAACCAACCATCCATCCAGCACATGCTTATTTAGTGTCTGGTGCTGTGTCACAGCTACAACTACTGTAGACGTGAAAGGCAGGTTGGAACCAGATTTTGAGGAGTCTGAGGTGCCAAGCTCAGGAAATGAACTTCAGCAGTGATGTTTTTCTGCGCCATGGAAAGAGATGTAGAAAGTTAACTAAGAAAGAGTAGGCTGATGGAATTAAACAGGGTGCATCGGAGAAAATGGAGGTCGGGTGAGAAAATTCACGAGGGAGAGAGAGAAAGAGAGAGAGGCCGAGGTCATGGTGGTGGTGGGGGGGTGTTGAAGGGAAAGGGGGCAGGAAAGGCCTGGGTCTGAAAGATGCTGCAGAGGCAGAATCTATGGCCACAATGAGACGGCAGAGACAATACCAACTCTTCGGGGGGCGGGAGAGCGTGGATGGAGAACCGCTGCCCCTGACGCTGGGGTTCTCTCTCTCATCTACCCTGTAGCTAATCTTGGTGGACTCTTCCAACACCTGACGCCCAACGAGCCTAGATTTCACAGACGGCAGGCAGGTCAACTGTCACTAACCCAGTGGAGCGAGGAGCATGCTTTTTTTGTTTTAATCCATAAATGGAACTTCTTTTTTTTAAGCTCAATTCTGAGAACCTCGGCTTTAAAAAGAGAGAACACCGTATAGACATGTAAAATCAGACCATTATGCAGAACAGGGGTTTTACATTTCTCTCCCTTTCTAACCCTTTGGTATCAGAAAGTGCAGGGCACCGAAAGGAAAATTCTCCGAGTACATCGGCCTAGAGCTGCCGTGTGGCCCATAAACTAGCTACGGAAATTCTGCGGCACCCCAGAAAGCATATTTTTTGCCAATCTGACACACACACACAAAGGTATGAGTCTGACTCGTTCACACCAGATGGCCGTTGCGTTGGCTGGTGCCACTTCTTCATGTGACAGTCTTAAGGGGAAAGGGGTCAGCGCCCCTGCCCAAATGGCCAGGATTGCCTGTTGTACAAATTCTTGGGGCACGCCCGCTGACGATCGCTGGCCTGGTGAGGAGAGTTCCAGTGTTTCTCTGTGACGCCTTCTGTTAGCCGGGCCGCACTGCAGCTGCCTCTAGACCCGTGGCAGAATGTGGGGGCTGGGGAGCCGGGCGTGCACAGATCAGTCTAGACCCATCTGGCTGGTAACGGGGTGTTGAAGGCTCCCCTGCTGACAAATCTTTTACCAGGGCTTCTAACAAGGAGCAGTTTTATAAATTCCAATTTCCCCTCCGGATCATCCCCCTTCTCTGGTGGGAGGCCGTGCGCCGGGAAGCGGTAAATGGAACCAGAGCCGAGAGCACAGGAAACAGCGCCGTTTCCGACACGGGGACCGGTTCTGGGCTTCCCGGCGCTGAAGACTGCGAGCTGAAGGCGTGCGTGTTGCTGGAGCCCGAGGTGACGTCCCCTCATCTCCTCGCGCGGGGCGGTGACAGCCGCTGCTCCGTGACAGCCGCTGCTCCGTAACAGCCCGCACATCCCTTTTATGTCCTCGGCATCCCGGGCTTGGAAACAGCATTGAAAGTTCACCGTGTTTCACTGCCCACTTTCCCGTGGACTTGTACCCACACTGTCCAGGCTGGATGGCCGTCTCCCCTGTGCTTTGCGTCTCAGGCGTGGGGGAGGGCCCTCGGTACCGGGTGGGACCCCGTGGGCTGGCAGGCTGCTCCTGCGGGTTCTAGTTTTGGTAACACGGGGCGGGGCAGGCGTGGGTGTCCAGTTGCTCATCTGGAAGACAATGCAATGATTAATAAGTAATAATGGCCCTGGCTGGTGCAGCTCAGCGGACTGAGCGCTGATCTGAGAGCCAAAAGGTCGCTGGTTCGATTCCCAGTCAGGGCACACGCCTGGGCTGCGGGCCAGGTCCCCAGGCAGGGGCGCGTGAGAGGCAGCCACACACGGATGTTTCTCTCCCTCTTCCTCCCTCCCTCCTCCTCGCTCTCTGTACATAAATTAAACCTTTAACACCAACAACGCACCCCGTGCGCGTCCTCGCTGCCGTAAACCTGCGTTTGTCCCGTAGTCGTTATCTGTCCCCCGGGCAGTAGCTGCAGACCTGCACCCACGTGCTGCGGCGGCTGGTCTGGCGTCCTGGAATGGAGGGACCGCTTCCTTGGAAAACCGTGCTTTTCACCCGTCGCAGACCTGACGCTGAGCGTCCGGCGCGGAGCCCGGCAGGCAGCAGGCTCGTCCCAAACGTTTGCAGGAGGGAAAAGGGAATGAACAGCACCTCTGGGTGCTGCGGGGTCCTTCTCCCGGGGCTGCAGTGTGAGGAGAGCCGTGCCGGTCACAGAGGGCTGGGAGGACGCCGGCGCGTGCTCCTTGTTGGCACCGTGAGGGGCAGGAGCGCAGTAGGCGCTCTGAGGCCGGGCGTGAAGAAACCTGCGTGTCTTGGGCGGGCTCAGTAACTCCCAAGCCCGTCTGCACACGGCTGCTGCCCGCCCCGCGTCAGGCGCTGCTGCCCTCGGGGTTCCCTGCTCCCATTTTTGCCCGCGGGAGAGAGTGCCTGACTCGGGTCTGTCTGCGCGTGCCGTGTGCTAGCGGGCACCTGCAGACCCAGTGCGGACCCAGGCCGCCGGGCGGGGGCGCCGTGTCACGCATGTAAAGGCGAACGGGGTCACGGTCGGCATCAAGGTGGAAGGGGTGGGGGTGACACAGACAGGAGGTTCCGAACGCCAAGGCTGAGGCTGTAGCTTCGGACGCGGCCCTGGAAGGCCCGGGCCCCCTCCCTGGCAGTGACTGTCCCTCCTCAGTGCCCCGTGCTGCCAAGCGTTGGCAGACAGAGTGAGCACTGACGACCATGGTGGGGCCTCGCGCCTGCTTCCTGCTTATCATCGACCTGTCCCAGAAATTTCCTTCCTACAACCGCAGCCACGGGATTATTTGGAAATGAGAGGTTGAGTGGGAAAACTCTCTGGGACCCCCACGGTGTTGCTTGGGGGACTAGGCCTAAGTCTTACGCACCCCGGTGTGTCCGAAAATGACCTTCAGCAGTGATGCGTTCTGCGCCACGGTAAGAGAGCGGAAAGTGAACTAAGCAAGAGTAGGCGGATGGGATTAAAGAGGGTGCATCGGAGAGAATGGGGGTCGGGGGCAGAGGGAGAGACAGGGAGCGGGGGCCAGGGTCCACGGGCGGGAGGGTAAGACCCGGCCAACGTGGTGGCGGGGTGCGGGGCTGTGCCCCCGAGAACCGACAAGGAGCGAGCCCCAGGGAGCCCCTGCACGGGGGGCTGCGAACAGCTGAGGGGGAGCCAGGAGCCTCAGACCCCCAGGAAGGCGGGACGCTGGGCCTCAGACATCGGGGGAGGTGCTGTCAGGAAGGCCGCGTCCCGCTGGCTTTGGGGTTGGGTCCGTGTGCTCATCGGGAACTGAACGAGGTCAGAATCAGCCAGGACCCCCGTGTCTTGTGTGGCGTGACACACACGGCGAATGAATATCACCTTGTGTCCCGTAGCCCGAGACAGAGAGCAATAGGCCTGCAATTATTCATGGGGACCCCGTTTACTGGAAAAATGGCGTTTAGCCTCAGAGTTCTTCACGCAGCATAGCAGGCCGACTGAGTATGGAAAGGTTGTTTGCAGCCTTTCCTTTCCCGTGACCGTGAGACGTGGGGCAGCCACGAGTGATTGGACATGGAGCACAGCCTGAGGGTGGGCCCACGGCGCTCTGCGTGTCTGAATCCCGGCAGTAACGGACTTTTCCTGACACTCCTGTTACGAAGGGTTCTGGTTTTGTTCCAACTGGAGGCGGAAGGGCTTAAAGGCTATCCTTACGGTCCTACCACGATGCGCCTACTTTCCTTCTGCCGTGACCCAGGTGGGAGGCAGCACACACCTCTGACCGCATCAGCCCCTGAAGAGCATCTCGGTGGCTCCGGCCGCGTGCTGACTTCTGTGGCCACCAGGGACCCTTTCTACACTCAGAGGGGGTGGGGGCGCGGCTTCCCGGTGCTGCCCCGCACACACCCTGTTATCAAAGTAAAGGGCTCTCACCGCCGAGCCTGTGGGTATATCACGTAGTCAACGTGACAGTTATGGGCTCTCCTCGCCTCACCCCGTCCTCCCGCACCCCCGCATTCTGACAAGCTTCTTACTGGGAACAGATGCTGGAGCCCCGGCTTTGAGGGTCCCCGGGAGAGGCGGGCGGGCCGCGGCCTGGGCCGGGAAGGGGCTACGTGTGCCGGGGGGCGGGGGGGGCTGCTGCCACGCCGGTGTAATTGCTGCTCCGCTGACCCTTTGCTTTTCTCTTGTAGGTGATGTGCCTTCAGGACTTTTTTGGTGATGATGACATTTTTATTGCATGTGGACCAGAGAAGTTCCGTTACCAGGATGATTTCTTGCTAGATGAAAGTGGTAAGGAAAAAAAAAAAGTTCAAAACCAGGGGAAATTCGAGGCAGCTTTCTAAAAGGAGCCGCGCCAGGCCACGGTGATGTCAACTCCAAAGCTACCAAATCAGTTTCAGACCCTGGCCCGGCACGGCTGCTCCGTTGCTTGGATTTCTTTGATTTTTTTTTTTTTTTTTAAATATAGAAAACAGATGAAATGATCATTGGAAAGGTTAAATCATTGAGAAGGGTCCATTACCAATGGCTAATTTATAACCGTTTAATAACCAAATTGATGTTCCATAGAACACCATGGCGTAGGTTTCTGCCATTTTAATTGTGTATCTTTCTTCAAATTTATACGTGAGAGATGCGTAATCATCCAGTTACTGGATGTGTTTCTCGGCTCTGCTTCTATGTGGCCTCCTTTCATTCCCTTTTCTTTTAAATGCTTCAGAATTGGAGAGCATTGCCATCTGGGGGGGGTCAGACAGAGGAGCGGAGCTTCCTTCCGTTAAAACTGGGGAGTGAACGAGGGGCAGTTGATAAACAGGGGGACACATCTTAGGGCGTCAGTGTCAAAGGTGGTGACGCGGGCCTAGTCCTTTCTGATACTGTGAGTGATCTCAGCATCTGTGACAGCGTGGTGGGGAAGGCTTTGCAAGAGGACGTCCCATGGAAGTCTTCCTTCTAATTTTATTGCGGGAATATTCCCTAATTACTAACAGTTCACACCCTGGCTGGCTGGAAATGATTTTTGAAGTGGTAATGAACTTGCTGCCTAGATAAATGCAAAGAAAACATGTTAGTGAGCTTTTGGCCAAGTGGAAGGGAAAGAGTATGCTGGAATACCGACATGAGAGGGCACATGATGTCATGTAATGTTCCTGTTCTAACAATGCTAATCCATATTCACATAGAGTGTCTAGATTATATACATATGTACATACCAGTTACATGCGTTTAAATGTACTCCAATTATTTCATCATTTATACATGACTCAGTGTTCAGGGAGGGATAAGAATAAGAAAGACCACCTCTTTATTGTGAAAACATCAAATGCCCAACAGAAGTATGATATGTGTGTGTGTGTGTGTGTGTGTGTGTGTACATGTGTGTGATTTGAAAGACTGAAGTTATTTTGGTTCAGACTTTTAGCAGGAAAAGTGCCTTGGTACTTCTTCTAAACAAGATTTTTCTGAATCTGTTCTGTCTTTATCTCTGATGAGCACAGATTTACGCAAGTATGTCCCATATATTGAGTCGCGGGGAGGGTTTCCCCCCGCACAGCCCTTCCTCAGGGTCAGGCGGCTTTGCCGTGTGTGGAACGGGGGCTGCTGGGGGTCAGGCAGACGAGTGGGTGGCATGGTCTTGAAATAAATGTTTGGCGTTGACCCCCCACGTACAGAAAACAGCTGCTTCTGACGGAACGGCCCGGGCGGCCAGGCGTGTTCTGGAATGAAAGCTTCATTTGCTGCTTTGCTATAGGAAACTGGTTGTCCAACCAGAACTGGAATATGGCTCAGGTCACGTCAGCAGGGTGGGCCCGGCCCCCACGACCCCATCTCTGTCCAGGCCCCACCCAGGGAGACCCGGCTGTGTGGGGCCTGGGCTGGGCTCCCCCTCCCGACCGTGGGACCCTGCGGCTTTTCCTACTCCCCTTCATGGGTGGGCGGGCAGGGCAGGCTTTCTGAACACACCGCAGAAAAATCCCAGGAAACCCCTTGTGATTTCCCATTAGAGTCCTTCTTCACCAAAGAGAATGTACGCAGGTCTCTATCTGTGTGTCCGTCTGTCTGTCTGTCTGTCTTTTGGCTGGCAGTCTGGCCCTTTGCAGGCCCACGTCTCAGTGTTTTGGTGAGAAGGTGAGAATTTCCCGTCCTTTCCCCAGCAAACACTCCCTGACCGCTTCCTGATGGGACGTCTCTTTGCTGGGTCACAGTGCCCTCCCCTCCCCTACAACAGACCTGTGGATTGGGGGGCAAAGGGGGTGGGGAATCTAAACTGAGATTTTATTTCCTGGGATGAACTAAACCCAGTGACTAAATTTGCACGTAGACTCGTGCTGTTTCCCTGCTGCTGGTATGGCGTCTCCCAGCGCTGATGGCCTCGCATGGGGATCTTTCTAGCAGCGCCCGGAGCGTGGTGTCGCCGCACTGAGCCATGGAGGCTTCCTTGGGCTTGATCCATAGTCGCTTCATAACGGGGTGTCGGCTGCGGGGACGGCCGTCTTCAGAACGAGCGCTCTCACCGGCTGCTTGATTTAAGGGTGCTGAGGAGCGGCCTTTGGCCGAGAGGCAGCGCTTCTATTTTCTTTTTCCGAGCTAACCCCCTCCCAGTGTGTTCGGGATTAGCAGTAAGCCATCCCCTAATTGCCGCCGGGACCGCTAGATCTCTCCAGCGACGGGAGGTCCTTTAGGGACACGTGGTCCCTGCAGCTCCGCGGGATCCAGGGCAACATTAGAAACGGGGAGGCACCTCCTTGCTTCCCCCCGTTTTCACACGGAGAAGGAAAGAGGCCTTCCTGTTTCCAGCTCAACACGCAACCGTGTTAGCAACGTCGTCATCAGGGAGGGGGTCCTGAAGGCACTGATTTATTGGCCCGTGTCCGGTGGGCGGGAGGAGATCTCTGTTCGAAGGCCCCCGCGGTGTCTCTGAAGGGAGGGGCGGTGTTCGCTGCGTCTCTGCCCCGGGCTCTGCTGGGGTCTGGACCGTTCAGGGTTAGCGGGGGCCCCTCATGACGCTGATGCGTGTGGACGAAGCCACAGCGGGGAGGCCGGTACAGGAGCAGGCAGGACAAGAGCCGCAGGGTGTTACCAGGACGGGGAGTCTCTAAGGCGCTAGCGTTGCCCTGGTACAAACAGAAAGTAATGCTCTGGAGCTTCTTATTTAGAAATAAGGCAGCGGTCCGAGCTTCGCGAGCGGCACTGCAGTGTCTCCAGGAGCCCCGTGAAGGGGACCACAGGCCACCGCAGGGTCCCTGGGAGACGGGGCTCATGTAACGCAGACACCCCAGACATCACCAACCTCTCGGGCCCTCAGACTGAGGCTGGCCAGTGCTGGCTGAAGCAAACAACTGAGATTAAAGGTGTCACCTGGAAGTGGCAGAGCGGGTATAGAAGCGCAGCGCGTGTCGTGGGGAAGCACAGAAGAGACTGCAAGACTTGAACTCTGGCATGGTGTCCTTGTAGGGTTGTAGCGTTCATTTCTCTGAAGTTAGGGAAGTTTGAAACCACGCTAAGACTTCTGAGGTCCACGCGTGTACATGTGCCTGTGCGCACGTGTGTGCACAGTGTCCTATCTCCAAGTCCCGCTTCTCTCTGCACCACAAACCCGTCTGAGCACGGGCTCTTCCCGGGCATGTGGTTCCAGGGAGGACATTTCCTCATGGACCCCGTGGTGCTGCGTCCCAGGCTCTGCGTGGTCGATGTCCCCAGGAATGTCCCATCCCAGCCGCCCCCTAGGGACTGCTGTTCTGAGTGAGGGGAGGCAGGAGCTGCCTCCGGCCACCCTGGCCCCGCCCCCTCCCTGCACCCCCAGCTCCGGGGGTAGGGGACATGGGGTTAGAAGCCAGGGTGGCAGGAGCGGCCCCGTGAAGGGCAGCAGGCTCAGGCCTGGCCCACGCTCCGTGCCCCACCCTGGGTGGTCTCTCCTGCCCACGCCTGCTTCCTCTTCTGTAAAACACCTTTTTTTTCCCTGGCTTGTAATGGACCCCAAATGAGACAATAAATGTCAACGCACGTTTGGAACTGTGTTCCTTATTACTCCGTGACTGATGGCAGCGAGGGGCACCCCCACCGGAACGGGCCTCCGCGTGGGCTGCAGTGGGGCCCCGGCCTGCGGCCTTGCCGGCAGAGCGTAATGGGAGGCAGATGTGACCCGGGTCTGCACTGCAGAACCAGAGGTGGCTGTCGATGGCCTTCTTCTGGCTCTGCGTGTTCACGCCTGCGGTGGAGGGAAGGGGGAGTTAAGGGTTCAGGGAGAGATGCACCCTGAGCTGGAGGGAATCTCTGGGAGATTAGGTCCAACCGCATGCAGAGCCAGCCAGGCTTCTGCAGCTCCCACTCTCGGGGGTCCCGGCCCTTACGTCCACGTCGGCGTGGGTCCCACCATTGGTGACGGCCCCCTGCTCTGGTCACCGGGGACCCTGGGCAGGTGTGCAGAAGCCGGGTGAAGACCAGGCCTCCCCACACCCTGGTTTTTGATTCACTCTGTCACGCAGGCATTTACTTACTCGGTACGCTAAGCTGACTGACCATGTGCCCGGTGGCGAGCTGGCCACAGGGGACTGTGGATGGGAACACGTCCCTGAAACGTGACCTTCAACATTTCTGATGTCTTAGAGGTCAAAGGGCAGCAGGGACGGCCCTGGAGAGTATCATGCTAAGTGGAAGAAGTCAGTCAGAGGGAGACAAGGACCATGTGATCTCATGTATGTATGGCATCTAAAGAGCGGAACAAACGAACAAATAAAATAGAAGCGCACTCATAGGCACAGAGAACTGGCTGGTGGTTCCCAGAGGAGACGGGACTTGGGGCGGGAGGCTGGGGAGAGAGGGAGAAGGACTGAGAAGCAGGGACTGGCAGCTACAGAACAGCCACAGGGATGTGAAGTCCAGCAGAGGGGACGGGGACAATGACATTATGATAACCATGTGTGGGTCCAGGCGGGTGCCAGAAATATCAGGGGGACACTTTAAAAAGTATACGATTGTCTAGCCACTATCCTGTACACCTGAAACTAATGCAGAATAAGAGTGAATGAAAATTGTAATTGGAAAGTAAAAATTTTAACAAGTTAAAAACAAAATACGTAAATAAACCAAGATGTCAAAGGATCTTAGGTACTGACCTTTGACCCCAAATACAAAACGTGAATTCTTGCTCTTGTGTGTTTTATCTCTTTGGAAAAACAATGTGATGGCATGACTAATGGGTCACAAGAGACTGACAATCCTTTGTAGGTTTAAATTTTTCATAGGATTCCATGGCCGGTTTACATGGGAACTGTGGGTAGAGCTCTTTGAGAGGTGCGGTAATTTATGCTGAAAAATTGTGTTGTTCCAACAGATGTTAATTCTAGGAAGGTACAGCTCTTATTTTTAAAAACCATTAGCGCTCGCCTACTGACTAATCGCCATGCTTCTGTGACATTTATTGTTGTACAGAAAGGCTGGGACGATCCGTCCTGAGCGCACTGATTTACAGAATGCAGCGTCATGTTTGAATAGAGGGTTTGGGGAGGTTGTTTTGTGTTTCAAACAGAGGACACACTGGCTGACATGCTTCCCCCTTGTTAGGGGGTCCCCATCCGCCTCTTGGGAAAACCGCGGGGTTCTGGAGGCTTTCTGCACCTCAGTTCCATCTTAGCTCGTGCAAAAATGTGAACTTCCCGGGGCCACGGCGCTGTTTCCTGTGTCAATCCACTGCCGAGCTGTGTGGACAGGGGGGTATTGCACACTGGAGACAGTCTGAGTCGGGCACCAGCTTGTTCCTTTGCTGTAGAGACAGAGGGTTCTGCACGTCAGGAGGTTGTATAACTCATGGAGTCGCTTCTTTACTCTCCCTTCTGGGTCCCATGGACACCTGAACCACTGCTGTGGGTGGACCCTACAGAGATAACGTTAAGAATGAATCCCGTGCTTGAAGAATCTTGGAGACCATCCGGTCACCCTCCCTCCCGACACACAAGCCCGCCGCACAGCATGACAACAACTGGTCACCTGGGCGCTTCCAACTTTGTGACAAGGCCAATCCTGTGGTCCACTAGTGCTGGCTCTTAACAAGCTTCTTTCTGATATTGAGCCCAAACTGACCTCTCTCTGGCTTGTACACGGGGGTCCTGATTCTTCTGTCGGGAGTGATGAATGCCACCCACCACCGTCATTACAGAAGGGGAGCTTCCCCTGAGAACGTCAGCGTGACCGAAGTCTTTCACCACACACTCTTCTCCATTCCTTCCCCTCTGGCCAAGAGTGTCCCTCGTCCCTCATCTTCCCCGCTCTTTCTGTCACCTTCCAAAGAAGGAAGAGTCTCTTCCTTCCTGAGGCCATAGTAGTGTTCTTGATTTTGTCTCCCCTCTGCTTGGGGGCTTGCGTCATCGGCCTCCCTTCCTGTCGTCTTAGTGGGCCGGCTGTTTTATCCCGGCTTTGCTGGGGCTTTCTTCACTGTGTGGCCACGCCTGGGTGTCTCCTGTCCTAAAAGAGCCTTCTGCCGTCTCCAGGACCTCATCACACACAAGTCCCTTCTGTCTCTGCTGGCAGCATTTGAAAAGTTACTGTCTCTGAGGCCTCCACCTCCTCAGCCTGGCTCCCTTTTTATATCGTCGGGTCAATGGCACATTGAAAACACAAGGGTTATGTAGTTGCTTTCATGTAAAAAAATTGCCTCCCACTTCATTTTCAAACTTGGGTAGCGGCAGAAGTTCTTTTGCTGCTGGATACTTAGGCAATCTCAAGACTCTCCTGTTCCCTCCTAAGACAGTAAAAAGTGTTGTGGACTTTTGTAGCTACTGATCACCATCTCAGCTTCTAAGCGAAAATGTCTCGTCTCAGCCAACAGTCGTTCTGAATCGAAGTTCTCTTTCCGTACCTCTCTGGGGTTCGAGGTAGCGAGTCCCTTCTCCAAAGGAAAAAGGTAGGGCTGATGCTGCTCTCCTTTTCACTCAGCTCTTCCCTGCGGGTTTGACCCTTTCAGGATCAGGGCAAGTCGCAGTGGAGTGGGTGACAAGGACGGGGAGGGGAGGTCTTTGCCTGACTGTGCTGGCGTGAGGTGGCTTCTGGCTCACTGGCCAGCAGGTGTGGTGGGAAGCCAACTTTTCTTAGGGGCCTTTTCATGGTTCTTCAGGGGCTCCCGATGGGAACTTTCCGCTCTTCTTCTTTGATGCCATCGGTTCAGTCTCCTCCAGCTTTGGAAGGTTTCCCCTCCGTCCTTGTTTTCAAAAGCTGTCCCTGTTGGCTTCACATGATTGTCTTGGGAAGAATTTAAATGAGGGTCAGGCCAGCTTACTCCATCAGAGCCACCAAAACACTCCTATGTCCTTTGCCCCAACGACGGGCCACTCAGTGCAGCCAAGTCTCCTGATTCTGCAGCCAAAGAGTCACGGATGAAAGTCAAACACGCGGACACCGTCTCCTCGTTACCTGCAGCCACACATCTCCCCGGAAGGCGCCAGCTGACCTGGGGAAGCAGCTCCCCTCTTTTGGAATAAGGGGGTTCACAGCACAGCTTTCTCTAAAGAAAACCTTCTTACCAATCTTTCTCTCGAGTAACTTCAGCCTTTTACACCTTTGAGGTGGGATGGAAGACTCAGGCATGAGATCTTTTGTTTCTGTCTACTCTGAAATGTAGAGAAGGAGATCCGTCTCACAATGCACTTTGGTGTCTGATTCATATCCCCTTGGAGTCGGGGTCAAGTGTCTTTCTGAAATCCTATGACATTTGTGACTGCCTTCCGCACCTACTGCGTGTGTAATGGTTCCACTCGACAACGGCAGCTGTTCTCATCTCCTCTCCCTGCTTCCACTTCAGCGTCTTCGTGGCATCTGAGGTTTTTGGTGGTTCCCTCCGTGAACGTCTCTCCCTATTGTCCTTCGTGGGGCTTCACCGTCCTGGGCTTTCGCCCGCCTCTTTGACTGTTCCGGTCCTTTGTCACGTTGGTTCTTGTGCCACACACCCCTCAATAATTGTTCCCTAAGATTCCTGCCTCAGCCCCTTTTTCTACTTAATTACCCTGCTCCTAGCCAAGTTCATCTACCTTAATGGCTTCAGCAATGACGGTGATGGTAGACAGTGACGGTGACAAATGGCAACCAGATGGTATGCAATAAGCGAAGCCTTTGAAGTGTGTATAATTTTCCCAATTTTACAATTAAGGAAATTAAGGCTTTGATGATAAATAATTTGTCCAAGGCCACACAGCTAGTTACTGCTGAAGGCAGAGTTCAAAGCCAAGTGCGTTTACATCTGACAGCACACTCAGTCCCAGGCCCACCTCCTCTCACTTCTCCGTCTCTCTCGCTGGCTCTTCTCTCGCGCTCCAGAACCCAAGTTCCAGCTTTCGGCTGTGAACGTCCTGTGGAAACTCCACTGCCCCCGACATGCGGCGCACCCCCCCGCTGAATGCGCTGTCCTCCCGCCAGCTCCGTCTGGCCTCTGTGCTTCCGGTGTGAGCTCACGGCCTCGGCGTGCTCCCCGCCACCGGGGCCACCTGGCGCGGAGCTCCGTGTTGTCCCCGCTTTTCAGTGCCACCGCCGACATCTGAGGCCACGACCGCTGGCTTAGACTGTTCTAATGACGGTTGACCTTGCTGTCTCTCCGCTCCGGGTCTGCGCGGAGACCGAGGCTCCCCGGTTCCCCGGGCCAGGCTCTGCCCTGTCCGACACCCCCCGGTGAGCCGTGCCAGGGCGGCCAGACCTCCGCTCTGCTGGGCCTTCCCTGCTGATGCCATCGCTTCATCCTTCCCCCACGCCCGAGCCACCGCAGTGTGTGCCGGTCCCCGCAAAGCCGTCTATTTCCAGTGGTTCTGTCTTTGCTCCCACTGTCCCATCAGCCCGGAGCGTCCCCCTTCCCCCCTTCCCCACCCACTCGTGTCCCTGTTGCCTTTGGAGGTTGAATTCTAAAGTTGCCTTCTTTGTTCTGCCTTCCCCCATCTACTGGTTCCAATCAAGTACTGATTTCTCCTCCTTTTGGGGGGGGGGGTACGGGGGAGCAGGCAGCGGGTTTACTGAGGGGGAAAACGGGGAAGGGGTGGAGGGGAGAGGCAGCTCCTGGACTGACTCAAGGGCCCGTTAGGAGCAGTGGGGCATGGGGACCTCTGGTCCTCCTCGTGGGCCCGTAGGAGTCCCCTCTTCTGCTTTTTATAAATATGTACGTCTTGTCATTCTCAGAGAAGCTCTGTGGCGTTGCTTTTCACATAAAGAAGCCAAGGAAGGAGGAGTTAAGAAACCACGCAAGGCCACATCCCCAGCGGGCAGCGGAGCTGGGGTGGGAAGGGCGTCCCAGCCCCTTGCTCTCCTCTCACTTAATTGCAGGGCTCGCGGTTGGTCCTGTGTGTGTCAGTCCCCGCACCTCAGGCTGCTGTCACAGCGCCGAGTGTAGCCAGGGGCCTGCGACCGCCGGGCAGCAGCAGATGCAGAGAGAGCTCGCCCCGCCTGTCCAGCCTGCAGATGCCTGAGGCTGGATACTTCCCAGAAGTTGTTTTTCCAGGCTTCTTGGGCAGAGTTCCTGCAACTGTTTCTCTTAAGACTACTCCGCTCTCCGGGCCCCCTTTCTCTGGATACTTCATGGTCAGCAATATCCTCCTTAAATAAACCCAGAACTGAATGCCGTTCCCTTTGGGGGTTTCGGGTAGCACAGAGAATATAAACGTAGTTAATAGGAGCGTCAAATTGTTCCCATGCAGCCTAGGATTGATTGCGGGTCCCTAAAGCGGCCGCCCAGCAAGGCGGGCTCGCGGGTAGCCGCGGCCAGGTGCACGCGCTGGGGCTTTCTGGTGGAACATCAGGCTGGGCTCTGTTTCTTGAATTTGCCTGTTTGAATCTCCACCCAGCCCTTTAGTTGTATTCGTGCCAGAGAGTCTCTCATTCACTGTAGCCATTAATTCTGCTCACGTAAGGACCTTCAGCAGCCAAGTCCTGCCTGCAGATACCTAAGGGCCGAGGGTGGAGTTGAAATCGGGTCTGAGCGATTTCCAGGCCCGGGCTCTCCCCACCTCGCTTACGCTGCTGGGCACGTGTGTGGCCAAAGACCCGTAGCTTAGCTGCCCGTAAAGCTCTCAGGCGAAAAGACAAAGAAGCGAAAAGCAACGATAACCTTTGTATGTCTCCTCACGAGTACAGGAGGGGACAGGCAGGACTCCGGTCTTTGTGTGGGCTCACAGGCACGTGCAGGCAGGGCTCGTTCCTGTCTTAAATCCGCCGGTTCATTCCCCATGCTGTGCAGCGTTCTTGAGGCTGAAGCAGAGGAGGTGTGGCTCATTTGGTTGGGACATCGTTCTGTAAACCAAAGGGTCGCCAGTTCAGTTCCCAGTCGGGCACGTGCCTGGGGTGCAGGTTCAGTCCCTGGTCGGGGCGTGTACGGAAGGCAGCCGATCAATGTTTCTCTCTCATGGATGTCTCTCTCTCTCTCTCTCCCCTCCCTTCTCATCTTTCTGAAATCGATAAGCATATCCTTAAATGAGGACTAAAAAAAGCAATTGTGTGAGGGACTTACCTTCACGTTTCCCTGGGCAGAATCCCTGTGAAGTCATGAGTCCCACGCTTCTTGGATGGAGACGTAACACAGAGCGAAGAAGAGTCTCTCTGTGTTCACATGGCTCTTAATGAAATCGCCAGGACAAAGCCGCCGAAAAGCAGCTGCTTTGGGGAGCCATGCGTGCAATGGGACCAGACGGGTCCACCCCTGTGAGCGTGGGGCGGGGACCGAGGAGGGCCGGCCTTTGCCAGGGCTCAGGGGCCTGGCATCGTGTCACCAATGACGAAGTCCGGCTCTGCGTTTGTTCAGTCATGAAGGCACTCAGGCCCAGCTGACCCAGCGACTGCCTTCTGTCCGCTCGTGGGCTTCCCGCCACCGCGACAGCTGGGCCGTCTCACGGACGTGGCCGCGGAGCTCCCTGCCAGCGCCCGAGACGGCCGCCCCTGCAGCTTCCGAGCTGATTAGCCCTGGAGGAAACAAAAATTCCTCTTTCGTAGCTTTGCCTCTTGACCTTAGTGCCGACTTAGTGCCTTTGGAAGTCAGCGGGCTGGTTTGCACCGGGCTGTATCAGAGACCCGTGGAAAGTGGGTACTTTGTCTTTCCTCCTCAAGGGAGATAAAAAGTGACCGCATGCAGTGCGTTTCATGAAAATCAGGATAACCTAATGTTCTGAGTAAGACGTTTATGGGCAATTAACGTGAACGCAGTTTATTGTACGGCAGGAGCCTGGTCCTATAGTCCATGCGTGTCTGTGCATACACTCACTCTGACTAATGCTGAGCGAATTTCTACGAAGAGGCAGGCACTGTTCTGAGCACTAGGCAGAGAAGAGTGCTTGTGCCGTGAACCTGCTCGCCGAGGAGTGGAGGAGCTTTAATAAGCGAGGACATGAGCCAAGGGCAGCGCATTGGAAGGTAAACGTCCGAAGAAGGAAGCGGGGAACAGGAGAGAGGAAGCGGGGACGGGAAGAGAGGAAGCGGACCACGGGGTAGGGTGTGTGGGGGGGGCAGCTGGATGTGGCGTTGTTGGGGAGACATCAGTGAGCAGGTGACACCTGAGCAAAGACTCTCAGGAGGGGATGGGGCCAGCGGTGACGATCCTGGAGGGACGAAGGTCCAGGCTGCGGGAGCGTTTGGTCCGGGGAGCCGAGGCAGGTGTGAGCCGGCCGCACGCTGGCCGAGCTCTGGGAGGGGGTGGGCTGCGGGGGCGCACGGCCGCCTGACACGGACCGCCCAGTGTGAGCATGGACGTCACAGGCTAAAGCACCGTCCCCAGCAAGACCACCCCGAACGCAGGCACCAGCACCCTGTGCAGGGGTCCTCAGGCCACCCACACTCTGACCCACTGGCTACAAACCCAGGGGTTCCCTGTCCCCCCTCCAGGTTCAAGAGTTTGGTAGAACAGTTCACGGAACTCAGGGAGTGTGACTCTTGAGATTATAGTTTTATTCTAAGGGGTACAAATCCAGCCCAATCGGAGAAAGAGGCACCGAGGGCCTGGCCTGAGGGGGCCGGAGGCGAGCGCCTGTGCCCTCTCCCCGTGGTGGCAGCACACGTCACACGTGGGCACAATGGCGTGTTCTGTGGCCAGGAAGTTCCCTGGGCTCAGCACACAGAGGCGCTGCTGGCGCTTCACCACGTAGGCCTGGGACGCCGACCCCTGGCCTCACGGGCGGGCTCAGCCGCAGCCCCTCCTGCCCGGAGCCGGCGTGACGCCTCGCCTGCAGATCACGGTCGGTCCCTCGGGCGTGACCGGGCTCACATTGTCATCTTGTTAGCATAAGCTCCGGGCGATCCCAGGGGCCATCCCAGGGTGATGTGGATACACCTATCATGTGGGGAACTGGAAGCTTCTAGACGCTCCCTCCCAAGAACCGAGGAAGAAGACCAGACATATTTACTTCTTAAGACTCTCTCAAGGATTTTTTAAAAATTTTTAGAGAAAGAGGAAGAGCGAGAGAAACATGGATCCGCTGTCTCCCGTAACACCCTGACCGGGGATCGAACTCACAGCCTTTCGGTGTACGGGACGACACTCCAACCAACTGAGCCGCCCGGCCAGGGCCAGACACGTTTCTCTCCTACGCCATGAGCCCTGTCAAGGGCTGGGGACACGTCCTGCTAATTCTGTAACGATAGCAACGCCAGCCCCTTGGGCTAAGGAGAGAACAGGCAGAGTAATACAAACACGAACTCATCAAAGACCGTCTTTGCAGAGGAGGACAGAGCGACTGTCTCTCGCCTCCAGAGAGGCAGGCTGACCCCCTCGTGGGACACGTCTGTCTCAAAAGTGTGCCGTCTGCGTAAGGTCATAGAAATGCTTTAATAACTGTGGACAGCCGGCTCGTGGTGGGCTGTGCTGATCGAGGAGGACCTGGGCAGGAACCCTCTGCAAACGAGTCAGCGCAAAACCCCCTCCATCCGCTTGTCGAGAGCCCTGAGATCTCGCTGCGCGAACATTTATTTCCGACACATCACCGGGGAACTGGATTACGTTTGCGCAACGGATTTCTAACGGTCGGTGTTGAAAGAACCCCAGGGGGTTTCTAGTTCAATCCTTCCGTTTCACGTGTGAGGCGGCCAGAGCCCAGAGGGGGTGGGGAGGGGCGGGGGAGGGGGCACGAGGTGGCTGCCCAGGGCTGACCGTCAGGCTGGTGTCGGAGCTGAGGTTCGGGGCCAGACTGCGGGTGTGTAGGGTCAGCGCAACAGCCTCAGCCCGCGTGCACCCCCAGAGAGCACCAGCTCTGGGGAGGGGGGTCACGGGTCAGTCCGTTTCCTGCCCTTATCACCTGCATGACCCCATGTGACCTTCCTGAGCCCGTGGCTTCTGGTCACGTGGAGACATGAGAAGGGATGACGTGGCTGAAGAGCTGTCACGTAACAGATGTGACCGCACGATTCTACGATGGTTACTTGGGTGCTTAGACACCCTCCCCTCTTGGTTAAAGAGGAACAGGTTGCAGATCGTTAGGGTGAACCCCTTAACGTTCACCTGAACAATACCGTGTGTGAGTGAGTTTGTGAGACGCTAATTTAGGAACCGTTTTGTCACAACTTGCCGGACGAGGCTGCCGGGGTCGGCTGCTGCGCTTTGTGAACTCGGGTCGGGCGGCGTCAGGGCCAGGGGCAGCTGAGAGCGGGGGACCCAGAGGTTCCGGGCTGGGGAGGCGCTCTGCTGTGTGCGTTATGAGTCCCGGGGCTCCCCGACATTCACATTAAATTGGCAGGTGTTTACTCCCCTCTGGCCAAGAGCTGGCCCTGGTGCCTGCCTCTCTTTCCTGGCTTTCCATGCAGAGTGCAAGGTCAGGGGAGGCACGCAGTCCCTGAGGGCACCAGGGGGAGATGCTAGCAGACTGGGCAGCATAGCTTGGGGTTCACGGGTCGTTCTGTTTGCTCTAGTATCTGTCTGCGTTGTGCGCTGCCAGGTACGACGCAAGCCGGCCTCCGCAAACTTCCAGCAAACAGACCCGAGTGGTGCCGGGCTACCCAACACAGTAACAAACGTAATTCTCGGCCTGAAGAGAAAACGAACGCACTGTTAATCAAAAAGTGCATTGAAATGGAAATATGCCATTTAAAACACATTACGGTGGAGGAAGGCTTTTTCGCAACCTACTTGGTAGCCCAAGAAGAGCAGTCTATCAAGCTGACTGATGTCATTACTTTTAAAACGCCCTTAGGATGTTTCCCTTTACTTGGACTGCTCCTCGGGGCTGCCTAATAGATGGGGCTGTGCTCCAGCTGCGCCTGGAAGTGGTTCGAGCGTCAGCCTCTTCAATGCGGTCTTTCCAACGTGCTGCCGCTAAGTGTCTCATTGCTCGTCATCGGTCTGGAGCCAGCAGCAGGCCTCTGTTCGAAGGGTTTCGTGACGCTCCGTCTCCTGCTTAACGATCTCCTCTCTAGTGGTTTTCGGAGGCAGCTTGGCCCCGGGTGCTCGGGATGGGGCCGCCTGGGCAGAAGGCCAGTGGTCTCCTCGGCCGCTCCTCGGACCGGTCGGTTCCCAAGAAGGCCCGGAGGGGGGCCGGTCTGCGGGCAGTCACTGGTCTGTGATGTTGCCCGTTAGAGCGGGGGAACTTTGGTTCTGAAATGATTTGCTCCCTTTTGGCTTTTGACGGCGTACTCCGTGCGTGATAGCAGAGGGGAGTGTCGCGGGGTTGGGAGGAGGCAATGGCACAGAAGGCAGGCATGTCTACCAGCATGGATCTGGCGGTGCCCGGCGGGTGGGCTCGAAGGGGAGCACAATTGCTAGTGATTAAGGAGTCATCTGTCCTGCCAGGTGTGTGCCAAGCCTGGCACAGGGGTGAGAGTGGGGCTGTGCGCACCCCCATTTTACAGAGCAGTGGAGTGAGGTCAGGCCAGGTCAACAATTCATCGCAGGAGCCAAGTTGATGCCAGTCCCGCACGCCTCACCTGGGAAGCGGTCTTCTCTGCCAGGAAGCCAAGTGTCTTCTGGGGGAAGAGGGAGAAGCGGGAGCCAGAGCAGAGTGATTTCCAAAGGCACTCGGGAGCCTCCGGGCTCCGGGAAGGGCCTCAGAGCCCACGGCGATGAGGGCAGGCACCCCTTTCAGCCAGCAGCGCCCCGCGCATCTGTCTAAACATTCTGGCTCCAGGGAAGATTCACAGAAACTCTCCTGCAGGAAAAAAAAACAAAAACACACCTTTGGACCTGCCGGACTCCGGGGCTTTAGGTGTAGACGTGCGGAGGGCACCACGGAGCCAGTGCCAGGCGCCATCATGGACACTGTGAGGCTCCAGAGTCTTCCTCGCCCGAAGGGAAGGGGTGTTGATAAGACCCAGACCAGCGAATTATCCAGCTCTCGATTGGAAAGCAACAGCAGACCCTCCATATCACCCTGCCCAGGCTCTGTAGCTTCAGCTCCACTGGAGAGGACACTCCAGCATCATCGCAAGATGTCGATTCAACACGGGAGGAGACAGATACCGTGTCACTCCCGAGTCGGACTGCACAGCCATTCTCGGCGGTGCAGATAGACTCTTAAGAAGCTACACCATCGTCTCTCGAGACAGACGGCTGCCGACGACGATTGGAAAGAAAAGGCACTTGGAAGAAAAAAAAACTTAAATCAGCAACAAATTATTTACTTGTTTTTGAAAGTCTTGGGAAGGAAAATGTCTTTCTGGCTTCGCCAACAAACTATAAGTCAACTAATGAACCGGAGAACTCGCCTAGTGACCGGCCTTTGCCATCTTTGCTTTCGTGAGGTTAGTTGTTTGAGCCTCACCGCCGCCTGAGAGGTGGGGTGGCCCGGCCCGGCGTCGGGGTCCCCAGGCCAGTGGGAGGCTGACGGCTGGCACGGGGGGGCTGCCCATCTCGGTCCCCGCTCCGTCTCCGTCCCCGGTGCTGGTCACTGAGCGGCGGGACGAGCCTGTACGTGGGGGCCCTGGCGGGCAAGCCCTTCCAGTCGGGGCCGGTTTCATTCTCCCACCTGCCTGTGCTATGGCGAGAGACCCCCCCCGCAGGGCAGGTCACCCCTGCAACCAGGTGTGAATTCCGCCTTGGAACTTAGTTCGCTGTGTGTGCCTTCCTTGCTCAGCTGCGTCTCAGAACGCTCTCTCCCGGCTCATGGGCCTGACCCTCCTCCACCCCCAGCTGCTCCCCCACGCTTCAAGTTTGCACCCACGGGACCTCCTGGGTTGCAGCTGGTGTCACAGCTCCCCATAGAACGGATGGGGCAGACTGCATCTCGTGGGGGAGGATAATTATTCCAAATCCAGTCACTGCCGGTTTAGAACGGAACATGAGAGCGTTCTGTGTGAGTTACGTGAGGACAGAGCTCGGCTCCCTGTCTTTCTCTCGGCCCTGGAAATGGTCACGGCTTAGCAGGCCTGTGAGCCATGAGCGCGGCGTTTGGGTGTGAGGTGTCTCCAGGAGGGGACAGAGGCCGAGGCAGGGTTGGCGTGGTCTCTGTTTGTGCCGGCGGCCGGGCTATGAGGGGCATGAGCAGCAGGCTGCAGCTTTTTCCCCCCCGGCCACCCCGCCTCACCCCTGGACACCCCTAGAGCTGAAGTGCGTGTTGGACCCATTGCGCGGTCTCCCACCAGCCGGAGAACACCTCATGACTTCCCACGGGAAATGCGGGGCTAAGCTCTGCTGAAAGTGTTCTCTGGGTAAATAATTACTTCAAAAACGCCACATTACTAGGGTACTTAAAACGTGTAGGTGGAGGGTCACGCAGCTGGGACTCAAATGACGTCTCCCGGTTATAAATGTCCGCTTTCTTGTTTCCGGTGTGTGTTTGATTGGAAGCGTGGGAACCAGGCTTGGTTTGCTTTCCCCTTTGCTCTCCTCCTCGGGAATCCCTGCCTGTGTTCTGGTCAGAGGCGGCACGGGTGTGCGGTGGGCCAGTTAGACAGGAGCAGAGCAGGTGCGATGGGCCAGGTACAGACGGTCACCAGCGCAGAAGGCCCCAGTTGCCTAGCAACGGGCTAAACTGGGAAGACGAGGACCTCACCCCCAGGGTGGCCTTTCCTTCCCTAGTATATATCTGGTCGTGCGGCATAGGTCCCCAGCCTTCCATATCTCTGGTCACGTCATTCACACCCTCCCGCGACCTTTCCTCCCATGCATGTTGCTGGTCATGCAGGTTAGATCCCCTTAGAGAAGGAATGAGGGGCTGGAGAGTAGCCCGTAAGCATTGAGGCCCCGGGACAATGAGGTGCTGACGTAGGAGGGTTTCAGCTCCAGGCCAGAAAGGCAGCAAAACCAGAAGCGAGGCCAGGGCTGGCCTCCGGACCGGATGCAGTGACTGACCTCCCCCTGCCCTGGCGCTGGCCAATCAGAGGAGGCCATGCCCCTGAAAGGACACACCTGGGCAGCTGATGAATATTCTACTGAGATCCTCCCCGAAGATCCTCAGACTTAAAAGCCCTTAGGGCCCGGCGGACACCCCGTCTTGGGGCACAGCTGCGCCTCCCTGCCCCGCCCTCTCTCCGCAGGTGCATCACCTTTACCTCTCTCTCTCCTCCGCTCCACGGGCCCTTCCTCTGCCTCTGAACTTGCTTCCTGAGCCCGTTCACCTCTGGCTCACGTCTTTACCTCGGTGACTTTCTAAATAAAGTCTCTCTTGTAGTTTGAGTCTGGGCTCTGCATTCTTTCTCGGCCAGAGCTCAAGAACGAGGGCGCTGAGCGGAGGTCCGGCCTGACCCACCTGTCTAACCCCTGGGGCCGTTCCCATCCCCCCGCCACCAGGCTGTTGGAAAGCGCCCACGGGGCGGGGCATTGGGCACGAAGCACCTCTCTGACACCCCACTGACCGCAGGACACGCGGGCCCAGGGCGCTGCCACATGGAGGAGACCAAACAAAACCCTGCCCATCCAGGGCCCTGGCCTCAGTTACATGTGGTCCAGTGGTCAGTGTTTTAAAGGCAGGGACGGGTCTTCACCATCATCCACAGACACGGGTAAAACTTGATTTTATATTGTGGTCTGTAGGGGCAGGGAGAGAAAGAGGGGAAACGCAACGGAAGAAGAGATGCAAGAGAGAGAAGGCCGAGAGGAGGGCAGGGCTGGAGGGTGAAGACTCAAATTTACGGTGCAGACCCTGGCTGGTGCGGCTCAGTGGACCGAGTGCCGGCCTGTGAGCCGAAGGGTCGCCGGTTCGATTCCCAGTCAGGGCACAGCCTGGGCTGTGGGCCAGGTCCCCAGTTGGGGGTGAACGAGAGGCAACCACACACTGAAGTTTCTCTCCCTCTCTTTCTTCTTCCTTCTCCTCTCTCTAAAAATAAATAAATAGAACGTTTACAATAAACAAGCAAATAAATAAAATTTATGGCGCTCTGTGCTGCTTGTGGACAGCGGGGCTGGGCGGGGACTCGGGGCAGAGAGCTGAGCTCAGGCCAAGGAGGTGGGGGCGCGGCGAGAGGCGAGGGGCTCTTGGAGAGCCAGAGGCGCTCCTGCAGTGACGAGTGTGTGGTCTCCTCTGTTCCTGTTCGTCTCGGGCTGGGGAGCAGGGGCGGGAGCCCTTCCAACGCGCCTCAGCTCCTGAGCTGGGAGAAAGCTGAGCGAGTGCTGCGTTCCGATGCTGAGGTTGTTTATGGGTGTGTGTGTGTGTGTTGGGATGTTTCGGGGTTTGTAGCCCATGGGATTCTTAGGGGTTTGCTCCCCGGTGCTCTGGGAACGTCGTGAGGGGTCCCTGCAGGCATGACTTTACTAACTGGGACCTGGGTGTCCTTTGGCAGTTGAAAGGCACCCCATCGATTTAGCTTTGAATGGGCAACCCCAGGAATCAAAAGTAGAGACGATTGATCAGGGACGCGTTGCCTTGGGGTCTGATAACGTCACGGATGCTGCGGTTTAAGGACAGCTCCATGTTCCAGCCCTCACTACGTGGGTCACCTCCTCTGGGTGGCATTCGTGGTTGACCGACGGCTGTCAGAATTCTGAGGCTTTGGAGGAAGAAAGACCTTGCCGTTTCTTCAGCCTGTGAGATGGCGGCATGTCCCCAGGCATAACGACTCCATTGCTGCAAATGCCTGATATGACCCTGTGGTGCTCAGGCTTAACTTACGTTACCATTTTCTCGTTCCCCGGAGGGAGCTCTGAACTTCCTCGTGGGAAATTTTGGGCGCAATTAGCATGGATTCCAAAGCATCCAGCCGCAATAAATGTTTCTTTTAACCATTTCTTCACTACTTACTGCCTCACAAAACTGTTTCCACAGCCCTTGGCTCTGCCGTTCATGTCTTCCCCTCTCTCAAGTTGACCGTCCTGTTCGTAGGGGGGTGACCATGAGATGGTGCCGTTGGCAGGGACCGAGCGGGGTGCGGGGAACCGTGAGGAGGGAGCTGGGACCCTCGCCCTCAGAGAACTCCTGTCTGTTTTTCTCTTGAGCAAGAACTCACAGAAAACAAAAGCAGAAACTCAGAATTCGGCAGCCTTGGGAAACAAGAGGTTGATACTTTCGTTAACCGTCATTTTGCTCCTACATCTTTTTATTCTTTAAAGTGTTCTTCCCTTTTCTCCTCCTGACATCGCCAACAGGGAATAAAAATAACCCAGGCTAGAACGTAAGGGAAGGGAACCATTTTCGCTGGCAAATGCCGTAGTTGCCAGTGGAAGTTGGTTCTGAGCTCCAGGGCTGTAGCCAGCGCGGTTTTCTATGGCGCCTTCTTTCTGGACCTTGGCTTTCCTGCTGAGCCGGGGCTTGACTTTTGCAGCCTTGCCGACACCCTCACCTGCACAGAATCACAGTTTCCGCTCCTACAAGGACTGCGCCGCACTTTATAACAGGAATCATATTTAACCGGGTTCCCCTCCACATTTTAAGATGGGGCTGGGCTGTGACTCAGTGGGCAAATAAGCCCTGGGGTGGCCAAGAGAGTGCGTGTAGCTTTTTCCCATGTATCCCCATGAAAGGTAATTTATTCAAGAAGATGCTTAGGAAGAAGGAAAGGCTTGTGACCACTCAGAAGCCTGTCTCTGCTTCCTGAAGCAGGCCAACTTCTGGGAGCCGGTTTTCTGGTTCCCGTGGCTTTGTAGAGATACGTGGTGTTGTTCTCTAATTGCAGAAGTGTTATGGTTTCTTAAGAAAATCTGTGCCTCTGAATACTGTCTCCCAGCACACAACTGTAAGAAGTCAAAACCTTTTTTGCTAAATCAACAACAGGAGTTGATTATCTCCAGCATGCCCCCTCCCCCAGATTATGCCGGCAACAAGGAAGGGCCAATTGAGGAGCCTCATTGTCTAATCTGGTTTAGAATCAGCACAGTCCCTAACCCAAGATCGTTTTCCCCTCGACTGGGAGAACAAAATGGCCTGTGCACTTTGGGTCATAAGAAGAATTTCATCTTCTACTGAGAAGTGACAGGGTTGGCAGAGAGTTCCTCATTTCTCGGCCTGATGCAGAATGTCCTGGCTCTTCTCCGCTGACACCTATAAAACAGCTCTTTCCTTCCACCACCTGGCTGCTCTGCCTTGTTCTCCTCCTCGTTCAAACCTCATCAGGAGCGAAACAAGCTTCCCCACCCTTATTCCTTCTCATGTTGTATAATAATCTCAGCGCAATCCTATTTTAAGATCCTTAGCTCAAAAGCTAATTTTTAAAGGTGTGAATCTGTCTAGACTAAAGTTTCAAACTGTCCCTGGAATAGAGAGAGGAAGCTTAATGTTCTTAAAAGTGTTATTTTTAAACATAAGAAGATAATTTATGCGATAATCCCAATGATCAAGTCTGAAGGCTCCTGTCTGTGAGCAGGCGATCCCGGGTCCGCCCGCAAAGCACCTGCTCCACACCTTCTCCCCATCTGCTGGGGGCACGCAGGACGGGGAACGGTGACGCGGGGCAGCGCCCGAGCTCTGACCTCAGCTTCTGACGCTGCGCCCGGGCTCCTGGTCGGAGGTCAATCAGCGTATCGGCCGTGGGAGAGAACGCGGCCCCAGATTTGTCACAACAGTGTCACGAAGGAAGCCTTGGACTTTGTCATTGAGGAGACCTGGGTTTCCTCTTTGGCTCCAAAACTTACTCCTCGGTCACGGGCCAGTCATTTCTCTTCCCTGGGCTCCCATGTCCCGAGTTAAACAGGGACCGTAGATTAATGTCCAGTGAATGGAGCGGACTCAAACTGAACTAGCATTTATTCAGTATTTCCCGTGCACAAACCAAGCCGAAATGTGGTGTTGATTCTCTAAGGAACAGCTCAGGGACATCGCCCTTCCCCAAACGGAGATGGTCTTCTCTGTCCCGTTTCTCCTGCCCACACCCACACGGGGCTCATGCCGTCTTCCTCCCGAACACTTCGCTGCTCAGTCTTTTCCACGCAGACGCTCCCACACAAAATATCGTTCTGCATGTGAACGCCAGGCATTGATCATGTCCTTCCTCTGTTTGCAAGCTGCCGGAGATAGTCCCTGCTCCCCTCCAGACAGCGACTCGCCCTGGTTTTCCGGCCTGTGGTCCCTGCGTCCTCCATCCTGGGCACAGCGAGCATCTGGTCAGGGCGGAGGGGGAGCATGTCGGCTCAGCGTCCGGGAGGACGGGGCTGGCCGAAGGGAGACGGAGGCCGAGGGAGGCGCCACGTGAACTGCCAGTCTGCCCGTCCCCACGGGCACCCCACCTCCACCACCTTCTCTCTTCTCTCTATTCCTACTCAGCCCCCTCTGCTTCATCTTCGTTTTCCTCTCCCTGTTGAAGCCATAACGTGGAATGGACGTGTATTTTTATAATCTGCCGCGTTTATTGAGGTTATTTTACATCCTGTTTTTTGTGTTACAGGCAAGACAGACCATTTCCTTATGTCTCATGTCTCACTCTCTCAACACCTACCTTCAAAGACACTTGGTTGAGTTTTTCCTTCTGCTGAGTTGAACACTTCTAAAAAAAGGGTTGTGACATATTCTTCCATGATGTTATGTTCTCATTGATGAGTAAAAGATATACTAAGTATTTTTAATACAATTTACTGTAGAACAGGTATGATTTTAGAGAAAGCTCAGGGTATTTTTGATGGTTTTTAAATTTATATTTACAAAAATACCTGTCGAGTGTTCTTTAGGAATTTGATTATCCACTTTGCTAGGTATTTATTCCAATTTTAATTCCCCCCCAAATCTCAACACTTCTAAGGTCAATTTCATGTAGAGATAGCCTGTGGTGGAGAACAGCAACACATTCGACCAGGAGCCTTCTCTCGTCCTTATTTATATAAAGCCCCTTTTTAAAAGTATTACTTTTAGTATCCATTTCATTCCTTCCCCTCCTTGCCCTTCCTTATCAGCTCCCCGGACCTCAGAGTTATGGGCCCGTGCCCCGCCTAGAGCAGTGGGTGATGAGTGAGGAAGGCGGGCGCTGCCTTCACCGAGTTCCGTGGTGCCGTTACCGTGTGCACAGGTTAATGGGACACGTATTTAACGAGGTGCATATTCGTCGAAGTGCTGCCCAGGCATTAGGCACGCGGGGAGCTGTTCAGAGAAACTGCGGTCATTCGTGCTCCTCCTTAAGGCTCAGACCACAGTCTTCTGGGGCTTTCCCCGCCGCTTGCTGCGCGGTTCTCCAGCATGTGGGGCGCCCTCTCTCACGCAGGGTGTGCCCGCCTTCTGTGCCCTTCCCTCCTCTCTCACACGCACACACACACCACTTCTTGGTCACACTCGCACGTCTTTGCGTGGACGACGAGTGTACGCAGGCTGCTGCCCCTCTTGCATTATCATCCTGAGAGTATTCAAAACACAGAGGTGATTGGCAGCTGCCACTGGACTCTTCTCTTTGGTCATCCTTTCGAGGACACGGCGGCACACATTCTCGCTTGGGGCAAGGGGGGCATGGCCTGGACCCCAGGGAGCTCCTCCGTGCCCGTGGCTGTACCCTTGTGCCCCCGTAAGCCGAGCATCCTCTTCTGCCCGTAACGTGAGGACGTCACACGTCACGTCCCAAAGCACAGGACCCGAGGGCTGTTGCTAGAATGTGCACACAGACAAAACGGCCCGGCGGCTTCCCGCCGAGACCCGCCGGCGCGGCTTCAGCCCATTCTCTCTCGGACACGTGTTAAAAGTGTGTCACGATCCCCTTTAAACCAACCAGCCGGTCCTGATTTCTTTTCCTTCACTGTTGTTGCAAATATGCTGCCGCAGTGAGACGACAGTGCACTTAGATCCTCATTATTTACACACGAGTCTTCGTGGGACAGGAAATGTTTACTGCTCACGGGCCCTCTCACTCGTCAGGAAGAGAACGTTTTTCAGACACTTCTCCTTACATGTATACTCGCAGGACGTGGTTAAGTATCTTCTCAAGGGCCTGGGGTAATGAGAAATGTGTTCTATTTGCTTTTAAAGCTTTTCCTGGAAAAGTGGGCAGGGACCCCTAGTTAGCGGACAAGTGAAGGGATATCTTACTGTGGCCTGCTCTTCAAGGGTAGCAGGCATTTAGAGACATTTCGTAGGTCCAGGAAACAATCTTGTGCCTGTAATTGGGACTTATTTAGGCTTTCATAGGCCTTTCATGTGGGTTCAGAGTTAACCTTGGGGAGCAGTAATAGAAGGGAATTAAAGAAACTAAAGGAAAAGGTCAGCCTTCCCAGCCATTGGTTGCGCTTTGTGTTCTTATCGATCATATACTTTAGATCCAGATAATTTAACGTTTCCATAGGTATGTTTGAAGGCCTCTACGATATTAATAATCTTGCCTGTTGGTGAGACAGATGGTCTCTCGCTTCTGAAATTCTTTTATTATAAACACAAAATTAGAATGTTGTAAAGACAGTACCCCAGGCCTCTGAAGTACTTGAATGTGAGATACGACTTTATCAGTCACACTGTCCTTTCTTGGGTGTGTGTGCTTCTGTAGCATTTCCTGAACCGAGTTGGTCGTACTCATTTTTGGGGTTCAGAACTTTCACGCTGAACTTCCACGAGAGGTGAGAATTAGCCCCCTGCCTACCATAACCACCAATAGCACCCAACTAACACATGACAGGAATTAGCTGACCTACGACGTTAAAAATGTGTCTAGTTCTGACTTCCACCCTACGGTTTAATGGCCTTCAACAGGAAACATATTAACCTGGAATAGCATTATGTCGACTCTGCGTGCCGCGGTGTGAGTGGCAGGGCCACATTGTCCGTCCTGCTCGTTTGTTCGTTCCTCCCTTCCTGGTCACCGGGCCCCCAGAGTGTCATCTGCCCCTCTCTCCCCACGGCCTGATCGGGCCGGTCTGGCCCACCTTGGTGCCCACCCTCCATCTTCCCTGCAGTTCTAGAGTTTTGCTCAGGACGGGCTCGTCTCAGAGGGTGCAAAGCGGAAAGGGTGGTTCACCTCGGTTTTGACTCATCCCCGGAGGTTTAAGAATTTAACAATGAAGGCAACAGTCATCAAACGCTGCTGGGAACAATGTCCTGATGCCTATAGTTAATGTTTACATTTTTATTGTTGTTCTATTACAATTGCCCCATTTCCCCCCCATTGACCCCCGCCCCCTGCCCACCCCCACCCTGTTGTCCACATTCACGGGTCATTCACACCAGTTCCTTGACTAGACCCTTCCCCTTCTCTCCCCGCTTCTCCCCTCCCCCTCCCCTCTGGTCCCTGTCAGTCCGCTCCTTGTTTCCACGCCTCTGGTTCTGTTCTGAATGTTTGTTTGTTCTGATCATTAGTTTGCTGTATTAGGTGAGATCATAGGGTGTTTGTCTTTTGCCACCTGTCTTATTTCACTTGGCATAATACTCTCCAGTTCCATCCGTGTTGGTCAGGTTATTTTTTACATTGTGTTTTCGCGAATGGTCTTCAAGAATACCAACGGAAGAAGGAAGAACATCTGGATAATTGTTGTAGGAACTGTGACTGAGTAACATGCTAGGGCGCCTTCTCCTCAGTCCGACGAAAGCCCACGGGAGCACAAAGGTTGCGTGAGAGATGTCCCAGCTGACACCAGGCAAGCGCAGTGGCCTTGACCCACCCGAGGCCATCGTTCCCCTCCTGCCGGAGCCCACACTGTACTGCAGGCCACCCGCACGGAGGCCCGTTATAACTGGGGGTAAAGTGCCTGTGATCGTCACAGCTCTTACAAGAACGTGTAATGTCAAAGGTGGAACCTTTAAAATATAATCCGGTTTGGCTCTTGGTAGACGTTTTTATGATTTTTGAACATTTTTATGAAATTCAGCCTTTTGGGCTACTTCCTTGGGGCATAGCTCCACGCACAGCCGTGTGCATTATCGGTGGTTTCTGGAAGCTCCTGTGTTGCCCGCTGAGTGAGAGCGCTCCTGGGAAGCACTTCATGACCCCGTGTTTGAACATCACATTGGATGGGCTTCTTATAATAATTCATTCCCAGAACCTAGAAAATGTATCATTATTTTATGGCTGTGGTAGGCTGTTGGTATATTTTCTCTCTCTTTTTTTTTTTTAGGTATATTTTATTGATTATGCTGTTACAGTTGTCCCAATTTTTCCCCTTTGCCCCCATCTGCCCAGTACCCCCCCTTCCCTGCAGCAATCCCACCCCCTTTAGTTCATGTCCATGGGTCGTGCATATAAGTTCTTTGGCTTCACCCTTCCCTATATTATCCTTAACATTCCCTTGTCTATTTTGTACCAACCAATTATGCTTCTTAGTCCCTGCACCATTTCCCCATTTTTCCCCCTTCCCCCTTCCAGCTGATAACCCTCCACATGATCCCCACACCTATGATTCTGTTCCTGTTCTGGTTTGCTTAGTTGGATTTTGTTCTTATTTTTTAGATCAGTTGTTGATAGTTGTGAGTTTTTCATTGCTTTAATATTGATAGTTTTGATCTTCTTTTTCTTAAGTAAGTCCCTTTAACATTTCATATAATAATGCCTTGGTGATGATGAGCTCCTTCAGCTTTACCTTGTCTCGGAAGCACTTCATCTGCCCTTCCATTCTAAACGATAGCTTTGCTGGATAGAGTAATCTTGGTTGTAGGTCCTTGCTTTTCACCGCATTGAATAATTCTTGCCAGTCCCTTCTTGCCTGCAAAATTCATTTTGAGAAATCAGCAGAGAGTCTTATGGGAACTCCTTCGTAGGTATCACTCTGCTTTTCTCTTGCTGATTTTAAGATTCTCTCTTTATCTTGAACCTTTGGCATTTTAATTATGATGTGTCTTGGTGTGGTCCTCTTTGGGTCTAGCTTGTTTGGGACTCTCTGAGCTTCCTGGACTTGTATGTCTATTTCCTTCACCACATTTGGGGAGTTTTCCTTTATTATTTTTTCATATAAGCTTTTAATTTCTTGCTCTCCCTCTTCTCCTTCTGGCACCCCTATGGTTCGGGTGTTGGCAGTTTTAAAGTTGTCCCAGAGGTTCCTAAGCCTCTCCTCATTTTTTTCAATTCTTGCTTCCTCATTCTGTACTGATTGACTGTTGTTTTCTTCCTTATGTTCCAAATCATTGATTTGAATCCCGGTTTCCTTCCCTTCACCATTGGTTTTGTGTGGATTTTCCTTTGTTTCATTTAGCATAACTTTCACTTCTTACCTTATGCGTCTGCCATTGGCTCTGAATATGGGGGAGGGGTCCGAGAGGGCACAATGTCACTTGCCCAGCACTCGCCCCTTTTCCAGGCGTTCTAGGACAGTGGGGGCCCTTTAAACAAGCGGACTCTGCTGAGAGACCAGCTGTTTCTGCCTCCGCCCCAACCCCCGCTGGTCTGCACAGTCAGAAGCGATGAGGCTTGGTTTTCCCCGGCGCTGGGACCGTGAGCTGCACGGTCTGGTCTGGTGCTGGGAGCGCTCCCCAGGTGTCCCTCCTGACTTTTTAAAATGTGTGACTGCGGTTTCCGCTGGCCCGCCACTGCCACCACAGCTGCTGCCACCACACCGCGTCCTCTCCGCCCCAGCTCCACCCCTCCTGCCTGTCTGGGTATTCCTTCTTTATTTCTTTGTTTGCTGGACTTCCATGCAGCTTCCTGGAACTTCCATATTTTCTGGAACTTCTGGTTGTCTCTAGTTTTGAGGTAGTTGTATTCCTTCTTAGTTGTGGAGGGAGATGCAGAATGTCTGTCTAGGCCTCCATCTTGACCAGAAGTCAATGTATTTTCTCTTCAGTTCCATTCTTAAATTGACAGGAAAAGGTTTGGGAGAAAACAGTAATCAACTTGGTGAGAAGTTGGTAAAAATAGAAATATTATGGAGGAGGAATGGATGATGAATGGATGATGAATCAGGGAACCAAAAGCCAACTTTCTTCTTTAAAAAATTATATATATCACCCAGTAGTATTTTTTAAAAAGTGACGAGGGAGTGAATCAGAATCATACAATGTCTACCACTATATTCCTAGCAAAATTATCAGGGAGTAATTTAAATAATTAAAAGAAAAAAATCAATAAATTATCAGCTGTGTCCAAACAAAGAGGAACCAGTTTAGTTCCTAAACGTTAAATGTGGTTGCCAAGAAGAGACACAGGAAGTCCTCATGTTGCACAACGTGGCACGGCTTCCGACTCCCAATTTGAAATGGTTTATTGCTTTTTTTCATTGGTTTGGACTGTTTGAATTTTTATAATGGATATATGTCACCTTTATTAAAAAATTTATTTAGAAACATTTTGATGATTAATGTCAAAGAAAAAGCGGAAGATTGTGCTTTAAATGTTTATATTTTGCGAGAATGGACATGTTTGCTAAGTGGGGCCTGAGAGACCTCACTAGAATTCTGTAGTTGCCAAGAGACGACTGTGGTATCTTCTGTCTCCACTTACATGATGTAGGTTTCTTTAGTGTGTATCACGTGTATGATGTGCCAGGAAGGATGAGGAGAATGAGATTAGTTGTCTGTTTTTAAACAAGAAAAGATTTATAAAAATTATTTAAATACATTTTGCTATTATTTTTGGAAAGGAAAAAAAAAACCTCTCTGTAACTGAATGCATTTAAACATGGCTTGGCACTTGCTCTTTGTTTTGGAAGGAGAGGGGCAGATGAATGGTAAAAATACAAGTTTACCTTAGGTCAGCATTGCAATTTATTGGATAAATATTTGAAGATGATAAGTCTAGCCACAAAAAGCAAGTTATCTGCTGAAATCCTTTGGTGGATTACTTCGCAGTGATAACTACCTTGTGGATTGATGTAATGACTCATTTGTCTGATGGCAGAGGGCCAGATTCAAACAAACTCTCATGATTTTTGGGCCACTTCCCCACAAGTCAACCATAATGTTTCCCTTCTAACCAGACCCTTCATTGAAAGACCACAATCACTCCAAAATCCTGTATACTGTCATATTAGATGGTTGCCTTCATGTGACTACAATATTTATTAGCCTTGAAATACTATAACCCGGGGACTTACGTAAGTACTGCACAGGGAATTCATTTCAAGCCACATTTGACCCCTTGTTTTAAAGGTGATCTTCAAATAGGTTTAAGGGAAATAAATCAGGTTTTCAACCCATAGTCTGCTTTCTCCTAATAAAAAGGAAAAGAAAAGAGGCTTTATATGCTCCTAACCTTTTTCTTCTTTTCTTCACTTTGGAACAGATGATTAATCACATCTACCCAGAGATGTAATTTAATGTCTGTCATTTGGAATAGAAAAGAAAATAGATAAATGGCTCATGAAGAGAATACTTTAAAATTAAACTATACAACCAAGAATTTTATTAGACAGATGATGTGAAGGATACTTCTTATTAAAAAGAAAGTCAAATAAGAAGGAAACTTGAGAAACAGGATAATTAATATTACTCTTTTTGGCAAAAGGAGGAAAGGAAATCTTAAGGTTTCAGAGTAAGATACGGAGAATTACCTACAAGTATCAACTCTCTCCTAAAATGTCTCCCATACATTGCATGAAAGTGAAAGAATTTAGAAAACAGAATTTGCTTGGAATTTTTTGATCCAGGAAATGTTTGTCATTCATAATTTTACAGTTCCTATATACAAGGGCTGCTCAGAAAATGCCCAGCCATTGTTAACACAATGAGAAGTTTGTACAACATCGATGTAACCTGGCGGAGTGGACTGGAATGCGCCTGCGTGAACAATGGCGACCTCACTGTACTAGTCCGCAGGGGTGGTAGATGCCCCTGAGTGTGAGCGTGTGTACTGTGTGGCTATGCATGCAAGATGACTGCATGAGCAGAGCAATGAATCTGCACCAAATTTTGTGTTAAGTTTGAACATTGCTCTGTGGAAACTATTTGGATGATTCAGAAGCCCACAGCTATGGGCAACTGGTGAGTGGCAGCTTCATCAAGACAATGTTCCTGCTCATGCAGCACATTTTGTGCAGAGTTTTTTGGTAAAACATCAAATCGCCCAGGTGACTCGCCACCCCCTCCCCCCCAGCGCTGATTCAGCACCTTGTCACTTCTGGCTTTTCCCAAAACTGAAATGGCCCTTGAAAGGAAAGAGGTTTCAGACCGTCTATGAGATTCAGGAAGTTTCACTTCTTCGATCGGTAGAATCATTACCTTTTGCATTTTAAGGCTCTGATTATTTTAATTTTGAGATTATGGGGAGACAGACCAACAGTCTGAATTATATATAACAATAGGAATTTGGAGGCCTTAGGCAGGGAATGTTTAATTCAATTTTTTATTTTTTATGTGCTGCCAGACATACACGTTGGTGTTACCTGTTTCTTCCCCAAAACAGCTGAGTTTTATTAATGGCTGTGATTGTCCCTATTCATAAAGGCTAAACCTCTAAATTAAATTCTGTCCCGATGAGACTTTGCTCAGAAATAGATTTGCGTCATTATTCTTGGGTATCACGTGATCGCTTTATAACCACGAAAGTGTGGCTTGTCATTTATCATGGCGTTCTGAACGCTTTCTTCTGCACCAAAGTCTGAAGGCTTGTTCCTGCTCATATTGTTATGGTTTTCACCTTAGTTCCCCACTGAATTATTATTTTCTCCTTGAGTGGAAGGTGCAGGCTCAAAGATAACTTAGTTTGGAGAATTATCGCCCCAAGGGTTGCCTTTACCTCCAGACCAGAAGCAGTGATCGCAAAGTCTCATTCACGCAGCATGGATGCAGACCTGGACTTGACTTCCATCGCAGGTACCCCTTCCTGGTGGACAACCTCTGTTTCTAATCAGGCTTGATGCCCACGTCACGGAATATCTGGATGAGGGCATGTGGTGTTCTGGAAATTTCCTTTGTACAGGAGACCCTTCCCCCAGCAAGAACCTGGTTTTTCTGCTTTAACTGACCAGGTGATGAGCTGGCCAACACCGGCCCACCTTGGGCAGTGCCCTTCTTAACTGTACCCTGGGCCCTTTTCTTGAGGTGCGTACCCTCCAGTAAAAACGTTCTTCTAAACCTCTCTAGTTATCTGAACCACCCAGGGTACTCGTGTAAATACGTAAATTCCCAGACCCGCGGCGTCAGCATTTCAAAGCTAGCACAGCATTGGCGGCCCTAATTAAGTAGATATCCAGCTATTTCTCTAGCAGAAAGGGTTTCCTTGGGAACAACAAAGGGCTGAAATTAGAAGTATGTGGTCCAGGCGTGAACCACTGCAAGTCCAGAGAAACGAAGGAGAGGACCTGGCACGGCCTGGTGGGAGGGAAGGAAAGAAGCACTCACTGGAGGAACCTGAAATTCATGTTGGCCAAACCTGCAGGAGGAGGGTGGGAAGTGCATCGGCGGGGGCTGCCTTCCCACCCTCCAGGGGGATTGATGAATGAGTTGGGAACCCTTGGGAAACGTTGTCTAAGGAGAAGACCCAGCAGTGGTTCTTCACGAGGGGCAGCAGCCCCCAGGGGACATTGGCCAATGGCGGAGACATTTTTGCTCGTCACCATGAGAGAGGTGCTCCGGGCAGCTAGTGGGTAGAGAGTCCAGGGATGCACCTGGCAGCTGGCACTAACCGGAGCCCCAGAGATGGGGAGCGGAAAGGCTGAGATCGGTTTCAGGAAGCAAAGACCTTGGGGAACAAGGCGCAGAGGCCTCGCTTTTCTCTCCTCTCCCTGGACTGAAACTCAGCGACGATGCAGCCGGCTGAGAACCCTCAGGGTGACAGCCAGTGCGGACAGTGGGGAGCTGGGCATGTGGCTGTGAACAAAACCAATGCCACCTCTGCATCCCAGAATCCATTGCCCTTTTGAACACGCTGTGCACGGGTGGCGAGAATTCTCGTCGTTTCTAAAAGGCATTTAAATCCTCCGGTACGCAGCGTGGTGAGTTCTGTGTTGGCCCCTTTGACCAGCTCCCTGTCCTTAGGAAGCGCATGAGTTTTCTCGTTGAGGATGGGCTCTGTTCCTTAAAATGGGACCATAAATATTTCTTGACAGCAATGGCCGGAAAGGCACGGCAGCCGAGAAAAATATCAAACTGGCGATCATATCGATTATGAACGATCATGGTACGGTGCTCCTGCATTCTTCGTCCCTTTTTCTTGTCAGTCATTAGTACCTGAGTTATTAAAAAAAAAAAAAAAGGCACTATAACAAGAGTCTGTGAGCGTAGAATTGCCGGCCCCCCTTCCGCTCTGACCCAGCCTGTCTGTGTGTAAATGACGCTGTAGCCAGTTCTGTCGGCTTCTCCGGAGGTGCCTGCTTCCTGTGTCGGTCTGGAGAGACCTTCTTGGTGAGGCGGCCACCACACCGTTGCCTGACCAGCAGACACGAGGTCACCAGGCAATGCCCTGGAGCAAAGGCGCCCCACCTCCGCCCGTCACTCTGGATGGTGAAGTGGGGGGATGTTCGCATTTATTTGACTGTTGGAAGGATGGGGAGTATTGGAGACTTAGTCATGCGTCAGAACGGTAGGTCTGGGGGTGACTCTCTAGCAGTTAGTACGGAACGTCCCCGTGCCACCAAGCCTCCTGCAGACACTGTAAGGTTCGACTTCCCGCCCCAGAGCAGCTCCGGGCAGCTCCAGGCAGGAGCATGGGTGCGCCCTCTGGGTGCCTGCTGGCTGTTCAGAAAGGGCGCCGGGCCGGTCTAGGTGCTGGGCTTAGCCACACGCGGCTGTATTTTTAGAAAGTACTTTAAAAACCTCCGTCTCTGGGACCCCAAAGGACGCCCGTGCTCCCCGTCACTCTGCGACACATTTCCTTTATCTAAAAACCGTGGCTGTGAGTTTCCAGACGCTACAGGTGCCTCTTAGGGAGGTAGCACAGCGTCCAGACCCCACAGCCAGCAGGGCTGGGCGTTCACTGCGGTGTCGGGGGGACTCAGAATCTGGGCGGCCCAGCGACGAGAAGAGGACAGGCTCAGTCCCTGCTGCAGCTGGGGACACAGCCCACGTCCGGGTCTCCCTCCAACGCAGCCACGAAGTGCGGAAGTCAGTACGTTGCCTGGGGAAGTGAACTGAGTCATCAGTTGGCCCGGCTCTGCCCCGTGTGGCTCTCCCACGCCGGCGAGCTAGAGGCTCATCAGGGCGTTAGACACTTCAGAGCCACAAGGCAGGAGGCGCCTGGAGAGGACACTGAGCCAGGGACTTGCGGGCGCAGGAAGGGAGACAGCAGTGACTCAGTGACCACTGATTACCTTCGCATTCCCCGGGGGGCCTCCCAGCCCCAGCACAGGACACGGAAGCGCGGCTTGCTGGGGAGCTGGGGGCCACAGTGCAGCGGCAGCTTCCTCCTCGGCCACCGGCTGGGACCCGACATACCGGGTCTCCCCCCCTGGAGGTGCTTTCTGACCCCGTTTTGCACATAGCCACAGGGAAGAATAGCGTCCCTTTTGGAGGCTTATACCTCGGCCAAGGGAAGAGGGAGCCTGTCCTTACCATCAGGAGAGGGGAGAATCACAGAGCATCTTCCGCTCCTGGTGGATTCTTCTAGATGACTGGCCCGTCTCCGGAACAGTTCAGAGCCACCGCATTTAGCGTAGAGATCGGTGGAGGGGCCTTCCTGTGAGAGTGTCTTCGTTCGGGCTGGGTTTCAATGGACGTTAGAGGGGTAAAGCCCCCCTTGTTTAAAGAGCGTTCTCTAGCCAGCATGCAGTGTGTCCCTAAGTCTGTCTAGACATGCGTGGGGCTTCTCCTTGGTCTTGTTCAAGATTCTCCAAAGGTACAGGTGGGCCCCTTTGAATGCGTGAATGTCCCTGGCGTGTGAACTCAGGTGAGCTGTTGGCGCCCGCGTGGAATTCTGTGTGTGTTCCGTGACACTCGGCCTGCCGCCCAGCCGCTGCCGAGTGGGGGGACAGTCTGCCCCCCACCCCCAGGAGCCAGCTTCTCCCTGTGTGTCACATCTGGCTTCTCTCTCCATGTCTGTCCATGGCAGAGCACCCAGTTCTAAAGTTGGGTCCTGAAGGAAGATGGGAAGTGTTTAACTTCTTACCGCGTCCCAAGAACATTTGTAAAGCGGATCTTTGTAGACACTGAATGGAGAGTGAGACTCCCCCTCCCAGAGCTGTGACTTTGGGGACTTCCTCAGTCAGAGGCGGAACCCAGCCTTGCTATGGGCGAGTCCGTCCCCGGGACCGGTGACTGTGCTGGGTCTGACTTTCTGCACGTTGGGTGGGCCGCAGCCTTTCGTGGGAAGAGCAGTCCGCATCCCGCAGCTTCCTCCGGGTGGCTCCCCTACAGTCCTTCCGTGTCATGCTCCCGAGGGAGCGTCTGTGTGACGCCCTTTTAGGGCGTGCAGGGTGCGCAAGTGATCAGAACAAAGAGAGTGCCCCCGGCGGCAAACGCCCCCACGGGAGAGTGGGGGCAGCTGCCTTCCTCCTGCTGGCGGCTGTGAACATGGACTTGGCGAGAACACGCAGGGTGTTCGCTCTGCGGCCTTCTCGGGGCCCTTAGTCACCGTGTTCCTGGGTGGTGGGTTGGAGCTCCCAAAGGGTCGGGCGTTCTCTCTGCTCTAACAGTCGTCCCTCTGCGCTGCAGTTGTCACCATTATAAAACGCCATTCCCACTTCAGTGAATTAAAATGGTTAAAATGTGAACTTTGCAGGGAAAGAGGGCTGGAGCCTTTTGTATCTTTCCCCCCTAATTTATGGCCTGGGACTGCACTTCTGTTCCACTGGCTTTGTATTAAGCCTGGGGGGGAACAAAGCAGTTAGTACTATTGCTCCGTTTCTGTTTCTATTATTTCAACCGTTCAGTATTCTCATTCCCAACTTAGCTCCGTGCAGCTGCACGCTGAGCCCCTGGTACGAGATCTGTCGTATTGGCAATGACCTTTCCGACCCTGTGACCCCTCCAGCTCTCACGTCATGATAACCCCACTTCTGAGAGTTCACTGCTTTTTTTTCTGATGCAATAGACACCTCGATAGAATTGTGGCGTTAGTGCTTAAGGTTTTAAATTTATTGTTGGGAAGAGGCCTGGTTATTTGCCATCCTCCTCCCTCTCCGCCCACTTGTGTCTTTTCCCCTGACCTTGGGCACACAGACAGGAACTTTCTAGACTTTAGTCACAGCGGAACAGCTGGCTTAGGCCACAGTGTCAGATGCCGGGGTGCTGAGGCCGCCACCCGCGCAGAGGCCGAGGTTCTGGTCTGTCCGAAATGCAGTTTCCTCATCGGTGCAGTGAGACATTGGCTTCGCTCCGTGGATAGTGAGAGTTCACGCAAGTAGGTACGGGACTGGTAGCCACTCAGGCCAATAGTTACTGAACAGCTCTTGCGTGCTTTCCAATGAGCCAGGAACCAGCTAGTCCCTGGGGAGCAGGGGGCGGACTAGCAAACGGAGACTTCGGACGGGGGAACAATACGGTGGGAGCTACACTCAAGAGGAGCCAGAGAAGCCCTGGGAGTGTGGCGTGAGCCCCCACGTTTTCTTCAGTTCTTCAAAACTCGGGTGAAGTGCCCGCATGGGCTGTAAGACTGGGCTGCTTGATGATGACACCTGGTCCCTGTCTGGTCGCTGGGGACATGCCAGCTCAGTGTGGCTGGATCGGGTCCCTAATACGATGCTGACCCCGAGCCCTGGGGGCCGTTGGAGCCGCACGAAGTCAACTCTCTGATTCCCGTGTGGCTTGCAGACGGGTCTATGGCCCACGGGCTCCATCTGGTAACTTCCCACTTTAACTGTTCATTCTTGCTAACTGGGTTCTGAGCTTTTAAAATGATGATTTTAAATCCCTGTGACTCTAAACATTCATGACCTGGGACACAATGTCCCGGTCACCCTGCCCTTGTTGTCGTCCTAAATTTGACCGAAAATGAGAAAACATGTTATTACTTAGAGCAATTTGTTTCATAAACCAACATTTTCAAACATGAGGCCCATGAAAGAAAAAGCAAACGCGACCAGGTGGCAAGTGTTGCCAGTCCCGAAGCATGGCCTGCTGCCGGGCCTGCTGCGCTCAGCGCCGGGCACACGGAGGACTCGTCGTGCCAGTTTAGCCGGAGGCCGGCCCGGGGACCAGCGACGCCCCAGCAGGCCTGCTTGGCGGCCGCTGTCCTTCCAAAAGGCCAGGCCGATGTCCAGAGGCCAGAACAGCTCCAGGGTGCCTTGTGTGGGCGCAGCCTGGAGCTAGCTGGACGTCCTCACATCCTCCAGAGGTCTCTTTGGTGAACTGAAACCTCAGCACCCTTGGGTGCTGTCATCTCATGGGAAGGTCCTTGTGGTTTTGGTGACATCTTCTGATGTCATGTTTCTTGCTTTCTCCTCTGTTAATTCTTGCGATGTCCGTGTGCGTAGATTTTTTTTCTTTTGTGGAGAAATGGAAATGTCTTGCAGGGCCACCTGGCAGGCCCAGAGCACCCACAGCGGGCCCAGGTAACGGTTTCAGGGGCCTGGGCATGCTCAGTAACGCCCCAACATGCGTTCCCCCGCTTGTGGCTAGGAAGTCACCAAGGTCAGAGCTCTGAGGGCAGAAGTTCCTTCCCCTTCCTTGTCCTGGCCTCCTTTCTTCCTCTTCTCTTTCTCCTCCTCTTCCTCCTCGTTACACGGAAGAATGAAAATTCCCACAACACACTGTGGCATGAAAAGGCCTGGTAACCGACAGGTATGTGCAGACCAACCTCAACATCGTTTACCTATATAAATGAGCAGGAAAAATTCTAGGTGTGTATACCACCCTCCAAAATAGTATCACTCCATGTTTTTTCATATTCTTTATACTTTTCTATCCACAAGGAACATTAATTACGATTACAAGCATCAAGTTATTTTTATTTATTAAAAACGGCTCCTGAAGAATAAGATGTGGGGATTTGTACGACATCATAACTGGTCAGTACAACTCACTAAGAAATAAAAGGCTCTTTCCTACGTCAGGCGTTTCATGTCGAATGTAATGGACACACACGCTGAGGCTTTACTAGTGGAAGTGGGGTTGTTTCTGAGCCGTGGACCAAAAACCGTCCAGCAGACGCGGTCTTGCGGCTGCCCGGCTCTGACGGCGCTCTTGGGGCAGGGGGAGGTGTCCTCCTCGCTGACTGTCCCTCCTGTGAGCAAATGCTGTGCTCTCCCGCACACAGCGAAGGCCCCGGCTCCGCCTGCAGGGCTCCCAAGAACAGTAACCTGGGTGTGTGTGTGCGCACGCGCGTGTGTGTGGGACCTTTCGTGAGGGGAGGGCTATTCCACCACTTCCCGTCTTGGTTTATGGGTTTGACCTTTCGCCTAATGTTTTTGTTGGAAGAGAGAGCAGTTTATCCCCAAAGAGACACAGGTACACACGTACCTCGAGGGGCGCGTGGAGAGAAACCCAACAAAACCACTGCTTTCCCGGCCTGTGACTCAATCTGTGTAAAACCTTAATGTAAAGAAGATGAACCGGAAGGCTCGGAGCATCGTTTACTCTGATGGGCAAGACGCCTCTTCTCCCGCCTTCCTAGTTTCTGTGGGTGAGCGCGGGGCAGGCAGGACGTGGGTGGGACCGAGGGGGCCGCGCACGCAGCTCCCTTTCCAGCTTCGTTACACACGTGCATGGGTGTGCGCCACGGCCCCGAGTGATGTGTGCTTGTGTTCTCTCCGCAGAATGTCGCGTCGTGAAGTCCACTTCTTACACCAAAATAGCTCCGTCGTCCCGCCGGGGCACGGCCAGGAGCCCGGGGCCATCCAGGCGCAGCAAGTCACCCGCGTCCGCCAGCTCAGGTAAGGCCGCCACGTTCGTGACGCGCGACACATGAAGGGTTAGGGCAGCGTCAGTTCCATTTGTGATTTTGGGACCAGTTAGCATGGCCCCGGGCCTCACACGTTGGCTGTAGGACAAGCCATCGAGCTTGGGGTACTCGCTCAGTGGCATCTCGGGTCACCCAGATTGGGGCGGTACTGATATGCGGCGCAGAGGTGGGTGGTTCAGGCTTAGGCCCCCCGCCCAGGGGTCTCCGTGAAAGCGTCTGTTGCACATGGGGCTGCCGTGGGCCGAGTCCCCAGTGGGTTTTGCTGCCCCTCTGTGGATGGCGGGTCCCCCGAGGCTGGGGCGCTGAGCGCAGTGAGGACGAGGCCCGGGCAGCGACGACTGCAGGGGCCCAGCTGTGTCCTGCCTCTCGGGGGCTGCGGCGCCGCTGTCCTGGGCGCTGTGGGCACACAGGCGGCCGCCTCAGGCCTGCCTTTCCCTGCGTGGGCTTCACACCGACACCAGTGAGCTGGGCCGTGTCCGTCTCTGTCTCTGCGGGGTCCTTTTGGACTCAGGTGGAAGGTCTGTTTCTCTGTTCGTTACTTACTCCACGGTACCGCTGTGGGAGGGGAGTTATTCAGTGATACGTCCGTCCGAGCCATTGGCCCCCGATTTCATGAAGACGGTGAAGCTCTTGGGAACGAGGACCGTAGGGCCCGTGCAGAGGCCGCTGGGGTGCACAGCACTGGCCTGGAGGGCGGGACAAGGGATGGGATGAGGGATGGCGCGCCTTCTTGGCTCCCCGCGCCAGCTGCGGCCCTACTGTGTGCACCGTAACCTCCGCGCTTAGAGCTGCAGGAGCCGTCATCTGCGCTGCCCAAGAATAAGCAGCACCGAGACCTCCGCCGTGAACCTGGGGAGAGGGAGGCCTGAGCACGCTCGGGAGCCGGCGCGCCCGGCCCACCCGGGTTCTCCCTGGGGCTCCGCTGATCCCCCAGACGGGCCCCAAAGACCTTCTTCTTCTTGCACACCCACTCCAGGGGTGGTAACAGTGGTCTCCCGCTGCCCCCCTCTCGCCCCACGGCCTGGGCACCCTCAGCCTGGACGAGGTGTTGGAGTGCCTGGCACTTGGGGTGCACAGGTTCGCCCCTCCTTGCTTAGGGGCGGGCGGAGCGCGCCTCCCGTGACGTCACGTAGCTCACGGGGCCTGAAGTCGGGATGAGGCTCTGCTGAGCTGTAGGCTAGCGAGACCCAGCGGGCACGAATGTGACTTGGCAACCCGGTAAGTCTGTCCCCTCGACCACCCCCTTAGACTCTGAGTAAGGCCGTAAACCTGTGTGTTAGCGAGTGTTTCCGGTGATTTTAACCAGAGCGTCTGGGGCCTAGAGTTACAGAAGCAGCTGGGCGCTGGCCGGTGGGGCTCCGTTGGTTGGAGCATCAGCCCGTAAACCGAATGGTCACGGGTTCAATTCCCAGTCAGGCACGTGCCTGGGTTGCGGGTTTGATCCCTGGTCCGGGGCACTTACAGGAGGCAACTGATCATTGTTTCTCACTCACATCAACGTTGTTCTCCCTCCCTTCCCCTTTCTCTAAAATCAGTAAGTATGTTCTCAGGTGAAGATTTAAAAAAAGAAAAGAGAGACAGAAAAGGAACAGCCGGTTAAGGAAGTGGTCCCCACAGTGTGGTTCCCCGACCCGTAGCATCCCATCCCCTGCTCTGTTGGAAAGCGCGCCGCTTCCCAGACGCACAGAATCAGGAACCTGGGGCTGGGCAGGTGCGCTTTCCAAGCCCTCCAGGCGATGCTGGTGCTCCCTCAAGTTCGGGAACCCCTGAACTTCGGGTAACAAAAGGGAAATGAGTCAGGAAAGTCATCTGACTCTGGGTAATCGGGGGTCCAAGATACGGCTTGGCCATCATCATTCATTGGCACGATAGACGTGGCTTCCTTGTCACCTCCCCACTTGCTTCGGAGTCGCGGGGCTCACCTGTTACCCCAGCAGCCCAAGCGCGGCACTGGAGATGCCTTAGAGGTCAGGAGAACAGGAGCAAGAGAGGGTGGCAGGCGCAACCCCCTTTGCTGCCCCCTTACCACGGCCGACCTTCGGAGCAGAGAGGAGCTCCATCTGAAGAGTCTCCCTTCCCTGGAAACTGATGTTGGGGACACTGTCCCCCTTGAGAGAGACACCACCTGCCCACCAAGATGCGGACCTTGACCCATGACAGGGACGCTGGGACTGCTGTGTTTAAAGCTCCCCCGGGAGACCTTGGCTTGTTCATCCACCAGCTGACAGGTGAAAACGGAGCTCTTGGGAGGAAATGCAGCCTTGACCAAAGACCGTCCCTCCTTTTCTCTGAGCACCCTTGGGCGGTAGGATGACCTCCCGTGGGGCAGGAAGAGTGAAGGAGGTCAAGAGCCCAGAAAGCCTGTTGCCCTAAGACCTCGGCTGTCAGTACAATCCCAGAAGGACGCAAGGGGGCAAGAAGGCCCACGTTGACGGAATCATCGTCAGTGCTACTAACACTCACCAACAGCAGACACCGGACTTAGTTCCGAACCCAAGCCAGCTCTGACACTGACAGATTCTGCTCAGTCTCCCCGCTCTTCTTGGTCTTAGTTTGTACCACGAAGTGTAACAGAGCAGGTGTAGTGCGGTGCAGCATCTATTGGTGAGTGACTAGCCATGGTGTGTCTCTTACCGTATAAATGTTTCTGGAGGCGCAGTATGCACTCTGGCTGGTAAGTTTTTGTCATGGTTTTTAACAGGTTTTGTTCTTAAGGCAGTTAGATGCTCCTGGGTTTGGGTGGAAATCTTCTTTCTTTTTGTCCCTGCACGTCCGTGAAGGGAGGTGCACGGTCAGGGGACTCTTCATGGGTCAGGGAATGGCTTCTGAGGCCCGGAGCGGTTACTGTTTGGGCTGAGGTTTCCACGTGGACATGAGAACAGTACCCCCTCACCCCCTTCCAGCCTGGCTGAGCGCCGGGGCCAGTATCAAATGGGGGGACACAGGAGGGAAACACAGAGAAGTTTTGCAACTCAGAATTACCTTGTAAATAGTCAAGAGCCTGTTTTATTCCAAAAAGGAATCTAAGATTTGAGTTAAAATAGAATCATGACTCTAATCTTGAAAAGATTTAAAAATAAATACCAAAAATTATTTCACTTTAAAATTAACCGGTAACATCGTCACTATTCAGCCTAAGATTACGTGAGTCTCATAAATATAGTATATTTAATTATAATCTTATAAATATAGATGAATGTATCATTTACCAAAAGTAATTTTGGAAACCCAAAGAAGCAGATAGACAAATGTATTAAATGCATTTGGATTTGTCACGGCCAACATTTGGCACTGTTGCTTTTAGAAATGTAAAATGGGAAGTCACAGCACCTAAAAATCAAAAGATGGCTGCACACACGCATTTCTATTTTCTGTTGTTTTCCTGAAGCTTTCCAGCTCTTCGCTGGGGTTGCACTTAGCTCACGTGGTTGGTCTGACCAGCACTCACGTGGTTTCTGTGCTAGGGATGCCGTGCCGGGTGATTCTTCCCGTGAAGAGCGTGGACTCCAGTTCCGCATGTTCTTGGAAAAGCAGCGCTTCGCTCACGGACCCTCTAACTCCAGGGTCGAAACCCGCCCGGTGGCACGGACTGCATTTGCCCCGTGGGAGTCGTCCGCGCAGACGGAACTCTCGGCATCTTACACTTCGATCCAGAAGCTAAGCCGTACGACACTTCCTGGTTTTGTGGCTGCTGACAGTGCGCAATGACTGTCTCTTGGTTCCGAGCGGCACCAGAGCTGACCGCCTTCCTCTGGCTGACCCCCGAGGACTGAGAGAGGGTTTGCAGAGAGAGCAGCAGCACTCAGTCACAGATGCGTGGGTCATGCCCACCCCGGGACCGCTGTCCTTCCGGGGGACCTAAGCCCGGGATTGAGGAGGTCCAGCGCTGTTTTCGTTTCTTTCCTGGGCCAGTGTGGCCGTTGGATGTCTGGGGACCCCCTGCCTTGGGCCCGTCCACTGAGCTAGCTAAAGACCCCCCTCTGTCCTCAGTGTGGCTCTGAGACCCAGTGGAAAGGCTCAGTGAGTTATTGGTATTTTGATTGCATCAACGTCTGTTAAAAATAGCCTGGTTAGTGTTCTCCAGAAGTCATAAACACTAGGACCGAATAATGTCACTTCCATACCAGACACTTTCTTAAGCACAGATGTTGCCCCAGACCCCCATCGCAACCATGACCCTGGCTTTTTAGCAACAGAGAATCTTCGTTTTCCCTCCTAAAATGTTGACTGAAAGTTTGCAGGCATTTCTCCTTCAGTTTTCCAATTGCCACGTCCGGCATCATCTTCCCACGTGGCGCAGAGAGCGCAGCGGACTGTCAGGTTAAGGTTTGCCCGGTGTCCATGCAAGGCTGTCACCCGTGATGGCGTGATACCTCGGTGCCTCCATGGACCTCTCTCTCCGACCCGTCTGGATTCCCCCAGCACTCGCCCACCCACACTCTAACTTGTTACCTGGCCGCGTAGTTCGTGTTTAGAGGTGGGGCAGCAGAGCCGGGCCCGGGGGACGGCGTGGCCCGTAGTTCCTGAGTCCACGGGGGCAGCTTGGGGACAGCGCCGGGTCTCGTGGGGCCACAGGCAGAGCCGGCTGACTGTCCTGAGCCCTCGCCTTCACCTGCGCTCGTGACGGTTCTGAGCCCCAGGAGCCAGCGAGCACTGTCCCTGGCTGAGGGCGCAGGTTATAACCCTCGGGCGCTTTGCCGCGGGCGCCTGAGAACGAGCCCAGGCGCAGCGTGGGGGGGGGGGAAGGGTCCACCCACCTGCGTGGCACACAGCAGGGGTGGACAGAAAGCTTCCTCTGGAAGCCTGTCTTGGGCTAAGAATGAGAATCTTCTATAAATCTTCTCTTTGTCCCGTGCCATTTCCTCTTCTTGGGACGAAAAGAAGTTAGAGGTGACTTGTTAATGATCAGAGTTCATGGACGCATTCAGAAAGATCAAACACGGTTGGCCCATGTCAGACAGTTGCTAGGTGCTGACAGTGCAGAGACGGAAGGAACAGACTGCTCCCAAGAAGCGCACATGGCGAGCCCCCTCAATAATTTACAGGTGACATAACTCACACGCCTGCTGGAGTAACATTAGTCTCCATAACAGAGTCCGAAGAAGGCAGTTGGAGGGGCTAGAAGAGAAGAGGAGCCAGGAGCCTTAATGACACACAAAGTAACGAGCCGCCTGACAGGTGTGTGCCGGGACAGGGAATGTCCCCAAGAGAGGGGATGTGCTCGCAGTTGCTTCATAAAAGGCACAAGAATATGTAAGAACATTGTAAAGCGTAGTTAGTGTGGGCCGACTCTTTATTCATGCGTGTTTTTCTTTGGAACACAGATGTCTCATAAAATGTGTAATTTAGAAGTGAAATTCTTTTAAACAATTTTTAAAATCTGCACACACAATTTATAAGACAAAGTCTCCAAAATAAGAGTGCCATATGCACTAGTTTGCTTTAAATAAGAACATATAAAGTTTAGTTTGCTTTATTTTGTTTTCTTAATATTAAAAATAGAAAAAAAAAAAACATGTTTAGCTTGAATTTTCATGGCTTCAGTCCTTAACATCTACAGATTTCAGCATTTTGACCACGTTTTGGATCCCATGGCAGAACTTTGGGGTTTTGATTGTTTGTTTTGGAGTTTTATTCCCACTTAGATGGGTGGCTAAGTTTCTCATAGAAGGACACCTTCCATTTAGAATCACTTTCTCTATAGAAGCAATGGCAAACACAACCGAGCACCCATGGGTGCCTTACACCCATTGATGCAAGCCCGAGCATATGGACTTCCTTGCCCTCCGAAGTTCACGGTCTAAGGAAGAAACGCCCCGTTCAATACCCACAGAGACCTGTCCCGGGACCAGCGATGCGGGGTGCTGGAGACGGGCGGGTGGACCTTCCAGAGGGACAGCTGGGTGCCCCGTGGTGACATCTGCCACCACCATCCCATCCTCCTGGGCTTAATTTGTAGTTGTGTGTGACTCTGGCAATCCTGGAGTCTTTTTTATTGACAGCATTTGAATTTTACTTTTTTACCAAACACTATTTTATGCAACACATGCAGATAACACAGGGATCAAAGCTGGGGCAGCAAAGCGGATCTTCACCAGCTTCCGAGTCAGATTTGTCAGCTTCTTAATTTCTCTCAAACACCTGCAAAGGCAGGTTGCTAGCTATTAATTTTTAGCTCCGCCTCTTCCTGTAGTATAGAGATTTCCACCTCATCCGTTCTGTGGAGGAATTTTTCTCCTTTGGGGTTTCAAGGAAATTGTTGAAGACAAAATGCACCAAGAATGTCAAGAGGGCTGATGATGCATGCCTCGTGGTTTTACAATTTTTTTTTTCCGCATCTAAAGCTCAATCCTCCTCCCATTGTCTTTCCCTGCGTTCCTCAGTGCCCCCTAGCCCTGACCCCAGGCAGGTGAGTATCCCCAAAGGGACCCTTCAGAACTTTGCACCATCCCCTTGGCCTGCTGCCTGTGCGGGCACACTGTAAACTCTTCACTGTCCCTGCCCCGTGTTAATTAAAGACGCATTTCCTGGGCATCTTCTGTGTTCCAGGCCGTGTTAGGTCCCCAAGGTGCAAAGATGATGAAGCCTCCGCTCTGAATCTCAAGCCAGGAGACGGAGTCTGTAGCCTTTATAGTGGAGAGTTTTGCGTGGTGCCGGCCCGGAAGAAGAAGGGGTAGCCCTCCTTCGCGGGGTCAGAAAGAGCTCGCAGGAGAAAAGGCTTACGTGTTGGGATGCGAAGGATCTCGAGCTGATGGGGAGAACCAGTGGGGCCCTGGCTGCAGTGAGAGCCGAGGCACAGAGGCGTGGGGGTGCATGTGAGGATCAGTTGCTGGTTCGGCAAGAACGAGCAATAGGCCAGGACGGGGCCGGAGAACACAGCGCTTGTTGGGGAGACTGGAGGCCCGGGGCTGTGAACACGTGCTTCTGGGTCACTAGGTGAGAGTCCGGTCTTCACCCGGGTCACGTCGCTCATCACTTCATGCCTCGGTTTCCTCGTCTGTCAAATGATACCGCGTGCTTTACAGAGCTACGGTGAGAGTTGAATGAGATCATACATGTGCTATGTGTGTGTGTGTATGCACACGCATCTATGATATGTGGTTTACATGCATTAACTGCTCCGTAGAAAATAAGTTCTCAGGGCAGAAAGATGTGACAGCTGTAATAGAACAGCCATAAAACTCTGGAGAAAAAGAAGAGCTCTTCAGTAAACTGAGGTGCACGCACAGCGGACGCTCACGGAGAGCAGGCTTCGGGTTGCTGTACTGCCCCTTCGGAAGCAAGGGGCTCCCAAGTCTGCTTTCCTAGGAAGCCACTTTTTTTCCTGTCCCTCACCCCACGGGCTTGATAAGAAATGTACTGTGTGTGCTCCCCCCTTTACTGATTTCCCCCCAAACTGTGCAGCGTTTCGGGGTGACAAAAAGATGCAGAGAAGTGGGCAGAGCACACGTTAGCTTCTAACACCTGTTTTTCTGTCAATTCTTGCGGGGCTCTTGCTTGTCGTTTGGGGAGCTGGGGTCCGAGTCCGCGCCCACAGCTCTGCCGTCCCTGGTCCCACCCGCGGGGAGGCCACGGCTGGAAAGCCCGGGCGGAGAGGCCTGAGCAGCAAGCTCAGGACACACAGGGAGCAAGCGGGTTAAAGCGTGCTCGGTGCTTCCTCCTGCCAGCTGCCGAAAGAAAGGAAGCGAAAAGGAAAGAAAAAGGGTTTTGTTTTTTTTGTTTTTTTTGAATCATCAAATGCATTTCAAAGGCAAAGCAACAAATGAATGAGTGCAGTGTGGGTTCTGTGACATTTTTAAAAGGCCTTTGGAGATGGCAGAACAAAGGGCTTCCCACTTTCAGGGGCCCCAAGGTTTTGTGCGACCCCCGTGGTGAAAAATCAGTGCGCACTGTCACGGAGCGCGGAATTCTGTGAGGGGGGCCGCAGTCCCGGCAGACGCCAGGTTTGACCGCGGTGCCTGTCGTTTGGATTTTCAGATGAGTCACTGGGTCTCCCCCCACCCCGCCTGCCCCCCGAGGCAGCACAAAGTACAAAGTCCTGAAAAAGGGCTTGGGCTTCCGGGAGCCGTGGGGTGGGGTGGGGGGGGCCCCCGCCATGGCTCCGCGTTGGCACGAGGCTTAAGGGACACCTTTGCTGCAGCCTGAGACGGAGCCCACACCTCCCACTGCTGCCGGGAGGACGTCAGCCTGACGCAGACGAGCATCTGCTGGGGAGCCCTGTGTCTGGCTCCGCCGGCTCGGGGAGCAGCCTCCGCGTCCCCCGCCGGTCCCTGCACACCCCACTCCCGCGGGTGCTGGGCTCAGAGCTGAGCAGGGACCGCCTCTTGCATTGTCGGGGCTGCCCCTGAGCCTGCATCCATGTTAGAGCTCGTGGAAGGTAAGGCCCCTGCACCCCGGCCCTCCCTCCGGGAGACGCTCCCGGTGCCCCTCTGGAGTGTGTGTGTCTCCCTGCTGACTGCTCCGCCGGCTGTGGGTGGGGATGTGTGGAAACCTTGTCATTTTTATGGGTGAAATGATGCTGACCTTACGTGGCTTCGTAAAGGGGTATCTTTAAGTGTTTCGTGATGTTACTCAGAGAACATAATTGCTTCCCTGGGTTCTGTGGTCTTGAGTCAGGTTAGTGATAACGTGATGGAAAGGTCTCATCCATCGGGTAAAGCCCCGGGATTTAAGCCTGTCCGAGAGCGGCTTTTCTTTGTCAGCAGCGGGAAAGGCAGGGGGGGCGGGGGGTCCCTGCCGGCCGGGCCTCGGTCCTGGGCAAGGCGGGTGCTGGGAGGGCTGCGGGTCGCGGAGGAGCTGTGCGGGGCAGCAGGGCAGCAGGAGCCTGCAGGGCTGGCGATTCGTGTAACAGGCCCCCGGGGGTGTCCCTGGTCGGAGGGGCTCACATGGACCCCTGCTCGGGGGCTGCGGGCTGCCGAACTCCATTGGCATGTGCCAGGGCTCGGGGCGCGCTCCCTGGGCTCTGTCAGCACCGCCGAAAATAAACTCCTCAGGGAAGACGTGAAAGCACATTTTTAAAAGTTGTGTATGGAGCCCGCCGCACCTGCTGCTGAGGCAGATGCCGGCCCCGCAGCCCGACGGGCCTCTGACGCGGGTTGTTTTGGGGGGCTGGTCCCCAGGACCACAGGCACGGGGTGGCTGACACTTTAGCAACCCCCCCCCCCGACAGGTCCTCGTTTCTCAGCGACGTGGCTGCTCCTGACCTGCTCTAACGTGCGCTCTCCTGTCTGTGACCCTTTGTGCTTCCAGTGAACGGGACCCCCGGCAGCCAGCTGTCCACCCCGCGCTCGGGCAAGTCGCCAAGCCCGTCGCCCACCAGCCCGGGCAGCCTGCGGAAGCAGAGGGTAAGGCAGCGCGCGGGCCCCTCGCTGCGGGGGCCCCGGTGTACCCCGGCCCTGTCCTCACGGCGCCCCGGCGGCCCAGGGCGGGAGGGGACCCGGGGCGGGTCACACACGGTGGCCGCGGCCTCTCCTCGTGACAACGCGGGGCTTTTCCTTTCCCTGTGGCCCTGCCTCAGCCTCCCCTCTGGGAGGAGGAAACAGTCGCTGCTTCCCTTTGTCACGCCCTCCGCGCTGGGCGTCCAGAGTCACCAGCACGTGGCCGGCCCTGGGCTGTGAGCTTCCCTAGTGGTGACGGGCCCCTGAGACACCCCCGTGGGTCCTGGGCCCGCCCTCAGGAGGGAGTGCTGGGGGGGCTGGGCTGGCTCCGGGGGGGCCCGTGGCGCGGAGCAGGGGCGGGGCCCCCGCGCCTGTGCTTTTCTGAATGAATCGCACGTGGAACACCCGGGGTTCGTCCGTCCCCGCGTGGCGTGTTTAGCTTCTGGCTAACGATGGAGCAGCCGACCGAACTTGGAGCTCCAGGTCTAAAAGTTCCTGAAAACGGGGTCAGCGTCTCCGCGCTACGGAAGGGGATGGGGGGACTGTGTGCGCCCCCGAACTGCCGGTACCGCTGGCCTTTCCCACGAGACCAAGGCGAGGCCGCAGGGAGTGAGGGGCGGGGGCGCGGGGGGGGAGAGGAGGGCCTGGCCTCTGGTTCCCGGGCGGTGCGGCCGCGGTCAGGTGGGTAGGGGCGCGAGGATGGCGCCCACGGGTGACTGAGCAGGAAGGACTCCCTGGAGGCTTCGGACCTCAACGGCCTCAAAGGCTCCTGAATTTGGCTTCTTTCATTGAGGGCCCTAGAATGAGGCTTCTGAGTTCCGTAAACTTGAACTGTAATCAAGATGGACGCTCCTCTGTTCAAGCCTCCTGCCAAGGTCATGTGCGCCCTCCACTGTCTGAAGTGGGGGTGGCGGGCTCCGTCCCTGTCACCTGCACCCCAAATGTCAGGCTGCGCTGTCTTTTTCCATGGGGGCCCCTGGCAGGAGGCTTGGCTGCCTTACGTCACGTCACGGGATGAGGCCCGGGGTCTGGCACCGGCTCCTCCGGTAAAATGGCTCTGGTGTCTCAGATACGTCTTCTCTTCTCTGGGCCTCAGCTGGGAAAGCAGAAGGAGGAAAAGGGCAGCTCCTTCCAGAGAGGAAGCCCAGTAACCCTATTTCAGTTCTGTCTCAGTGTTTTCTTCTTGGCCACTGTCTAATCCAGCATTTTAAAGAGCAGGAGTCATTGGCAAGATGCGAGAGGAACTGGCCAAATTAATCTGCTCTCCTAAGTAAATGTCTGTGCTGGAGCAGAGGACGGGGCGATGGGGGATTCTTTTTCTGTAAATATCACGCAGCTGGGGCCCCTTCCGTAGGAACAGCCATCCGATACAGCCCAGGAAGGGGCCGTTTTTGGAACATCCTCTCTTTTGAAGTGTATACTTTGGGGGTTCCACCTGGCATAGAAATTCCTCTTCATCCCTTGGATTTATTGCACCCAGATTGAGGACTCAGCTCTTGCTTGGTGTGAGATCAAGGCCGAGTGACTGCGCATTCCGGCCGTAGGTCTGAGCTGTTCTCCCCGCGTGCTCGCTGCGCTGGGCTGCCGTGGGAAGCTGGGGCGCTCTGCTCCCCATGCCCCGTGTGCAGCACGAGGCTAGAATTCACTCCCGCTCCCTGCAAGCTCTCCTGCACTGTTGTGTTGGCCAGGCGAGGCGGGAAATTCTCCTGCGCTCCCAGCAGCTCTGGGCCAGCAGCTTCCACTGCTCATAGGGACGGGTGTCTTATACGTCCTTCCTTTTGCCATTTAAAGTCACGGTGCAGGCACCACGCCTGAGAGGGAAAAGCAGTCCCATTTGCTCTAGAGGAAGAAAGGATTTGTCATCCTCTGAAAACGTGTGTTAAGCCCACGTTGCGAGCAGAGCACAGGGTGATTCTGAGGTGGCCCGTCCCTGGGCCCTGGAATCCCGGCCGCGAGTGAGTGTCCTCTGTTTGTTCCCCGGTCCCCGGACGGGTGCACTCCAGCTGCCCCAGCCGCAGCCGCTTCCATCTCCTTGTGGGGTCGGCCCCCTCAGGGCCCCTCCCGGTGACCAGGGACCCCTGTCCCCCCGAAAACTGATCCTGGCTCAAATGTGGCTGACGCTCTCCTCCCAGAGCTGGCCGTGTGCCTCTGCAGGAAGCCCCCAAATAAGGGAAAGAGGCGAGTGCTAAAAGAAGACATTTCAACGAATAAATTAACTCTTTTTGTTGCCAACTGGAAACACAGCTGCTACTTCTATTTTTCCCCTCTCCGTGGCCTAGCAACATGGCCAGGAAAATCACTTGGCTGCCCCCCCCCCACACACACACACTTCCTACCTGGTTTTAAAACATAGGAACAAAAGTGATTGTTTTTAAGGAATATTGAAACATTTGATCGCTTTCCATAAGAAAATCTATATTTTTTGTTTATATTAAGTATGATAATCGGATCAGCCTTTCTCCCCCTTCCCTTGAAATCCTATTTTTATCTCCTGTCTTCTGGTGGCTCAGAACAGTGATATACAGTAGGGTCTGCACGCCAGCCATTGTCCTCTCTAGAGGTGTTTATGGTGACGCACCAAGCAGCCTCCCGATTTTACAGAAGGGTTGTTTAGATTGCTGTCTGGAAACACTTGTCTGGCCACAACAGCAGGTCTCGGGGGACCTTTTCCGTCCCAGAAATTTCCTGGGGCCCGTTTGCTATAATATGGCGGAGGGAGCCGTGCCATGGAGGCTGGGTGGAGCCCCCCGTTCCTCGCCCACGCTGCCGACTTCTGCAGATTATCCCGTCACTCAGACAGCGGGAGGGGCGGGAGCAGCAAGCCGGGAAGGAGCCAGGGTTCTAGGCAGGGGAGGTCGGAGCCGGTTGCCTGGCGACAGACAGAGAGCGTCTCACGGCAGCCAGGCCGGGGGAGGGGAGAAAACGGAGGTGATGGGCGAGGGTTTGGGGAGCCGGGGAAGACTGTCAGGAGCGGGGCTGGGTCACGTTGGCCTGCTTTCTGTCTTCACAACATGAAGTGGACAAGGCACGGGGACGTGGCTGGTCTGCGGCGTGCGAACGCGGCCCTGGAGCCGCTGCTCTGGGCCCGGAGTTTGCGGAGTGCCCGCTGGGGTGCTGATAAAGGACTCAGGGAGGTGCAGGGAGCCCACTCCTGTCCGCTCAGAGTGGGAGGGCGACGTCCAGGAAAGCAGCCGGACACGTAGCCGCAGGGTGGGCGCGGACAGGCCTCGGGGGCTGCAAACCCCACTGGGCGCAGAGGAGGCCGCGGCTCACGGGCAGACCAGGCCCATGAGGCGAAATAAGCCCCGCGTGGCCCTTGAGGGGGTTTCCTCGAGTAGCGTCTTTCCTCTGGTTCAGACGTGGCGACTCCAAAAGGCGTCAGGACAGTAGCCGGCGCGCGTGTCCGCGGTGGGCTGCCCGCCCCCGAGCGCACAGGGCGCCCCCGAAAGCCCAGGGAACAAACCTGTCTGCCCTTCACCTTACAGGGCCTGTACCGCTCCCTCTCGCCGGATGATTTGGACTCAGTGGGAGACTCGGTGTAAAAGAGCCCCGGAGCCCCGTGTCTGGTTGGTGACTGGGTGCCGGTCTCCCGTTTCCTAAGCCGATGTCTAACCACAAACCACACACGAGAGTTTTGCATACTTTGAAATTATGAAGCCCCCATCACTTAAAAGTAAACAGACGGGCCTTTTGTATTCATGAGGTTCCTCCTTGAAGGAGTTTTTCCTTTTTCATCTCCTGCATTGTCTACCTGGGGGAGACTGCGCCCGGGCTCGCTGGCTGGGTTGGGGAGGTTTCCGGGCAGGGCCTGGCCCCGGTGAATTTCCTGTGTGGCCCCAACACGGAGCACAGGGGCGTGCCAATGGCGGGGCAAGCCGGAGCCGTCCTTCTGCAGCTGGGGCTTTCGTTTTCACCGTGAGCAGACATGGTGATACGATTTTTCTGTCCTTTTGCTCAAGTAGATGACAGTGGCCCTGAGACACTCTTTTTCTTGAAGTTAAAGTCTTTTTACAATTTGGAGCTCCGATTTTTAAAGGTAGTTTTAGTGCAAAGTAATAAAAATATCCCAGGAGATTTTTCCTTCCTAGTCCGCAGACAAAGCTACCCGTCATTCTGCGGGTTAGCAGGATTGAGGAAGAGCACCCTGTCAGGGAGGCACCTCATGGAGATTTTAACATCAGGGATTAGAAAATTTCCTTGTTTTTCTTGTCGAACAAATTTAATTATTAAAAATTTTTTTTATTGGAAACAGCTTAAATATAGCTTAAACTAAATACTGACATGAAGAACTATAAATTATATAATTCCCCTCATAACCATGTATGTAATTTTTCAAATGGGCCAACTCTGAAGCCAGGAAACTTTTTTTACACACAGACCTTAAAAAAAAAAAAAACTGTGCCTGGACTTCTTCCAAAAACTCAATTTGAAAAGCAAAATTCTTTTACACGGTACTGTACAAAGGAGGCCCCGAATATCCAGATCTCCGTTCCAATCAATCCTGGATCTTACTGTTGTTTTGGAAATTTTCATATGCAAAACTCCTTTTGTGTGAAACCACGCCTATGATTATAACCCGTTGCTAACATTAACATACTAATCCTGCTTTTCTAGTTCTCCTTAAACATTACGGTCAGCTTTGCTTAAGCATAAGATAATTATTTTAAAATCTGAATGTTAAGTTAATCGAACGTGTCTGGTCTGTCGTATGTAAGCCGTAGCCTAGTGAGCCTCTAGTCTGACGAGTTCAAACGCTAACTCTGTATGACTTGCAGGCGCGGTTTTGATATTTTGCAGGCTCGACATATCTCAGTAGGTGATAAATGAAAAATATATGATGCCGTTTGCAGGCTTTTCTTTGAGTTTTTTCAAAATTTTACTTGAAAAATGAAGTTTAAAACAAAATGTTTGATTCAAGATGGAGAGAAATTCAGTTGTCATATACTGTTTTAAATGTTAGCAATTTAACTCCTTGATAAATTGCTCAACTATCAAATTTTACCATCTGGTTTATACTTACATATGTTACCATCCCACTTTCCAAGTGGATAAAATATTTCAACCCAGAGAAGGAGGAAAAAAAAAGTCGTCCAGGCAATCCAACAGCATTTGAAAACTTAGCCTTATGATAATTAGGGCCTCATTATCCTGTCTGTCGGAGAGAAAGACACTTCTCTGGCAGGTTATTCGAGAACTGCCGACTGAGCCGTTCCATCTTGAAAGAACAGTTCGTACTAATACCTGTTCCAGACTTCAGGTTTCAAGACTGTTTCCAATAGAAAGGAACAGAGACTCCTGCTGAGATCAAAGGGCTGCTTTGTTTGAGCTGAAACAGCAAACATCTGTGAAGTGGCCCAAGCTGGTGTCTGTTCTAGTTACGTCTTTGTAAAATGCATTACTTAATACAGCCGAGTCCGTAAAAGATTAGTAGGGATCCGACAGAACTGTCCAAAGTGCAGGGACGCGCGGGAGCAGTTAACTGAAATCTGCCGGCGTCAGACGGTCCAGAGCAAAAGTAAATGCCGATAATTGTCACTTCCTGGCTCTGCCAGTCTGACGGACAACGACTGCGTAGCAAGGTCCAATAAATGCTGTGTGTTCCGGGTAAGTGGCAGATATTACCAGCTGAGATGAAGTCCATGGCTTTGTTCAGACATGGCCAAACAAACAAACAAAAAAACCCAAAAAACCCCACCACCCCCAAAACTGGACTTGTACTAAATGACGGTAGAGAGCATGGCCCACTTTCCATTCCGGCCACTCCGAGCAAAGGCCCTTCCCCAGCATTTCGTCACTCAGCATATGCCTTCTATTAAAGGGCTGTTCAGGGGCAATGAAGATCATTTACTTTCTGAAACCGAAGTCCCTCCGAGATTGAAACAGCACACCCTTTACAGAATTTGAGATCTCTTTCTATGCGGAACGTAATTCCATTATCCTACAGCAGAAAAAAAAAAAAAAAAATCCGTAGCAACAAACCAGAGTTTTCAGTTTATTCGTGAAACCAAATTGATGATTTGTAGGCAGTTAAAAGTTACTTACGGATAGAATTCTTTTTTCAAAAGATAGACACTGAATTTTAAAACGGTTCCCCTGAGCCGGAGGGAACTCCAGCAGAAACCGCGCGTTCCCGTTTTCTCGGGAGCCTTCAGCGCGCTAAAGGGACTGTGCTCTGGGGGAGTTTCATAGGTTTCCATTTGCGCTCCCTTGTTTCCTTCCACATCGTAGAAAAAGACACAGCACGCATTTCCCTGCTTTTAGCATTTTAGAAACGCAGAGCCCAGCAGCGTATCGAGTGTGAAGTTCAGTGTGAATTCAGAGGACTGCTCCTGAGAGCCATGTGGTCGCTTCCTCTTTGTCTTGCTCGGTCAGCTGAGGGGGGAGACCCGCAGTGTTTCTCTACGACAGAGGTTGTAAGAAGGGTCAGGCCCACCCATCTGTACACATCCCTGTGATTATATATTGGCTCATCTACATATTAAAAAATCAAGTCAGATTTTCTAACAGCATTTTGAACCGGCCTCTGTGTATGATACGTGTTCCCTGGCAGGGTGTCTGGTTGCATCCACCACAGATCTGCCCATGATGGGGCTCTTTTTTTTTTTTTTTTTTTAATTTAAAACAATGAAGTCTAAAAGCTATGTGTCGTAATACAAATGAATGAAAATATAGACTAATATTTCTGAAAAGTAATTCCCCACACTTTAGTCATTGGAGGCTAAATTTCTCCTCTGTGGCCATATGTCTGTCTGTATCGGTGTGTGAGTGTTCATGGAGATGCCCGGGGCTTGGCGTGTCTCTGTGTGGGCTTAGGTAAGTGTCTGTGTATGTGGATGGGCCTTAAGTAATCAGGTGTGGTCTTTGTGACGCAGCCTTATAAGTTACTGGCTCTGTGGAATTATATGTAGAAGCTTCAGGCCATACAATGTTACCTGTGGCATCTTAGTTAGGGCACGTTCAAGTTCAAAAGTAGCTTGCTGAACTTCTACAGCCAGACAGTTCCAAATAGATGGACTGATTTCTTTAAAAATTGAAATCAAGATACACAAAGAAATCGAAATTTAGACAAATCCAATATTGTGTTCACTATTAAATATGAATGTACATTAATATTTATATCAGTATGTCTTGATAGTCAATTATTAAATGAATATTCTCACAGGTGTTTCTCTAATGGGTATGTCTGGATGACATGTAGTGATTGTCAATCGGTATTCACTAAAAAATGAAACACTGTTTTATAGATCTGTGAGTAGTTGAGTATTTTATTGAAACATAAATAAGAGAATCCAAACTATATTTGATTTGAAGTAAGTTTAATCACAAAGCCAGATAACCTGTAAGGTGATTTTGTATATACTTTCAAAATGCTATTCTAAACTGTTGATTTATTTTTACTAGTATCTGTACTGTGCTTGCTCTGTGTGTGTGTGTGTCTATACAAATACACACACACATGAAAATGTACCTTGAATGGATTCACTGTATACGCATACGTTTGCCCGCGTATGCAGATCCGCGCCGGCCTCACCGGCACCTTTGATTACACGTGTTAGTGATAACTGTATTCGATTGAGATGTTCTACAGAAGTAGAGTGTGAAAACTAGAACTATATTTGATTCAGTATTCCCATTGCCTGATGCGGTCTGTTACACTGTCAGCTAAAAAACATTTGTAATTCTGTGCCTGTAAAGCATGTGGAAGAGATAGGAAATCTGAGGCCCTCACTATGATTTTTAAGGGTGCATGATATATAGCGTCTTTAAAATGTGGTTCATTTTAGTAAAGATGATGGATAAGTTCCAAGATAGTATAAATGATGCATGTAATACATGAGTGTTTGTATCCTATATGGCCACAAAATACCTTTGAAGCCCAGGTAGCAGGGTCTGAAAACTCACAGGCAGAGAACTGTGGAGGTTCCTTGGTTTGTGACCTGTGTTTTGAGTTCATTTTCATCAATGACAACGAACTGAGTTTCTTTCCTTTAAGAATATTTTACTTCAAAATACACCATGAATGTTGTAAATTTGGATACATTTTTTATAAATCGGTCGCTTGCAGTTTGACTTGCTTGGATGTGTATTCTCTTCCAACGAGCATTTCTTTGGTGTTAAAATGTTTTAAAAATCTCTCTGTTCAGGCCAGCCGCAGAGTTCTGTAGAGCTACGTAATGACATGTCCCAGCAGCCTAGGCAGCTGTGAGCATCCCCTGCCTCCGCGCTGTGGTTTCCTTGTAAAACTCCCCCCTGTGACCCTGCCCAGAGCTCACGTGTGACACCTCCTTAGAATCACTGTCTAATAAACAGGAAAAACCACCTTGTTGTTCAGTGAGTTTCCTTCAGAAAACTTGAGACGCCGACTTGGAAATGGAAACGCCGGTGGGGGGCAGGAGAGGCTTCCGTAACCGTGTGTGTGGTGTTCCCGGGATGTCACTAGCATCAGCGGGGGACACCTGGGTTACCGCAGGACGGCGTCGTGTGACATCGGAAGTGTACGTGCTGACAGAGATGACCACATAAGAAGACTGTCTGATGGAGAGCTCTGTTTCCGTTGGTAACATTAAAGTCAATAATACACGTTCCTCTCTGGGTTGCTTTGAGCGTGAATTTGCCAGACATTGGCAACTGGTTGAACAAAGAAATGAATGTACGTTTTCTGAAACATGCTAGGCTGTCTGCTGGGCTTGAAGACATTTTTCTAGGGTCATCTAATTTGCAGGGGGCAAAATGTGCATGTGTATGTAGGTACATGCCTGTATATGCAAAAGCATTGAATGAATAAATATATAAAATAAATAAATATGTAAGAAAATCAATAACGATAATAAAATACTGGATCACCTAATTCAAATTTAGACTAAAAGTCCGTAATCTGCTCCATTCATAATATGGTCTAAGGGAGAAAATACAATTCTACTGGCCTAGTAGGAAAGAATATTTTATGTTAAAATTATTATAGAAGTCCAGAATTCTGGTTTTACATCTGCTATTGTTACCAGGTTCATTTTAACTTAAAATCACAGTTCACCTTCACTGGTTCTCTCTGTTATTTCCTTGGCAGCCTGAATGTAATCAGTGCCCAGAGCAATGAGCAATAATGAAACCAGCGGAAGGAGTGTCTATAGATTCATAATTCCCAGTTGTGTTTACCCTGTCCTGGTGTGATGGAGTTTAAGATGAAACAGCCAGCGCTTGGAAGAGCAGTGAACTCCCTTCAGCACAGGCTGGGCGTCCCATGTGAGGAGGGGTCCGTGTCACTGAGAGGGGCCAAGCTAGGTGACCCCCTGGCCCTCCAACCCTGCTGGGACTACGACTTCATGAAGAGCAGCTCATCTGAGGACACTTTGTTGTTCACCCACCCCCACCCCCCACTGTGGCAGCCCCTTCGAGACCGACGGTCCCGGTTCTGAGTTTGTAGAGCGTGGCCTGAGCACAGCGACAGGCCCGTAGGCGTGAGGACCCACTTCCTGCACAACGAAGCTGTCACTCAATGCCTCGAGTTCTGACAGCTTGGCTCCCCGGGTTTCGCTAAAGGAGATTTAACACTAGTGTTCCCGTTTTCCCGTTCTCTTTCTCCCAGTAACCTCATCTCATGAATGAGTGGTCCTTCAGCCTTTCAGAAACTTGGAGCAAACCTTTATGATAACAGCTTACATTTTTCAGTATTTACTCTCAGTTGTACACGTGACCCACCCCTACCATTAACTTGATTTAGGCTAAACGCGCTGTGAAGAAGGCAGACAGAGCAGTCTGGGAGAAGGTGTCCCCTGTGGCTTATTCCCAGTAAGGAGGCCTCATTAGCCGTCGCAGGTCAATGTCATCAACCTGCTGTTTTATACCCAATCGAGAGCGAATACATGTGTATATTTCGATACACACATAGCGGTCCTGGTTTTCAAGCTTTCTACGCCAAGATGATGATTTTATTTTGCTACATGAGGTTGTCTAGAAAGAGTCAAATCAAGTCAGCATCAAGACAACTGTTTGAATCCGTTAAATATTTATTGGTTGTGTTTCCTTTATAAAGTTGATCTGGTTGATTTCTTAACTGTGTTTTTACAATTTTTCAAATTAATGTTTACAAAGTAATAACTATTTACCAGCGATTTTCAACCAGTGTGCCGCAAGAATTTTTAAAGCATGCGACACCTGACTATTTGGCCAGGGACACTGACCTCTTTCCCCTTAGACTGTCAAATAAAAAAGTGACAACCGCAACACAACAGTAGCCCTCCGGTGGGAATGCCTGGCTTGAACCATAAATATATGGGTCAGGGAACAGAGTTGCATCGTATTGGTCCCGCTGCATAATAAGGTTGCATCTGATCGGTTAATTCTTGGTGCCAGAGAACCTTATATACAAGCACAGGCACCTTAATTTTTAAAAAGTCACTTTGGAGGAAAAAGGGTAGGTAATTATTATTATTATTATTATTATAAAGCAATTAATACCGTACCTATTTTTGTCACGGCAGCAAAAAAGGTTTGTGTCTGTGTGTCGCAGCATTTTAGTGATTAGGTTATGTGCGCCTTGAGATGAGCAGCGTTGGTCAGCCAGAGCTAATGTTACCTGCAGGGATTTTTCTATCCTGATTAGATCAATGGGATTAATTAGGCATTTTTGAAATCTTTATTCAGCGTGGACCCCAGATTAATGATACCAGTGAAACAAATGGCAGGAGTAGCTCACACAATTGATACTGAAAATGAACGGCTTTCTGCTCCACAGCCATCAGCTACATCTTGGTGAAACGTGGCTAGAGCTGTTAGGGCGGCTTTCTCACTTACTTCCAACAGGGCGACATGTTCTCCATCTGTTCCGTGATCTCCAGTTCACGGGTGCTTTTGGGAAGGTGCACCATAAAAGCACCCAGGTGCCAGCAGCCTGCCACCTGACTCCCGTGACATCTGCGTGGAGGTGATGGCAGTTCACATGTCGCAGTATCTCATAGAGTAGCTAATGGCGTTACATTCTAAAATAACTATGTTTTGTACTGTATACTCAGATGCCTTGGCACTAACAGACTGATCTAAGAAAACACAAAATCGTATCATCCTGTGTACTGTAAAATCATTTATCTGCTCAGAAAAATCAAACCAGCAGATGGGTGTCATTTTGACCATCATGCAAAAATAGAAGTGGGCTTTTCTGCTTCTGTTGGTCACAAGTAAAGGCTGCTTCATCTCATGGGATTCATTTTTAAAAACAAGAATATACACATTTTTCCTTTACTGTTTTCAAAATCCTTCCATCAGACTGATGGTCAATGATGAAAATGTCCCAACACCAAGTGTATTTAGGATCGTCACACGCATACACAAGGAGCCATACTGTTTACTCAGTGACATCAACTGGGAGAGGGACACACACGTGAGGCTCCCCAGGAAGACGGTTCCATGCTGCGCTGCGCTGTGCTGGTCAGGGTGCCCCTCGAATGTTGAATTTATTTTAAGCACTAGCTGTCACGAGATCCATGGACCACGGAGGGTGTCCCCAGGTGGCGGCGTTCATGTCGCTGCTGGGGCTGGGCTGCTGCAGACAGGAGAGCGGGGACGAGCAGGGGACAGTGCAGAACAGCGTCATGTCAGCGTAACTTGAGGGAGGACTTCCTTGGCCTCGTGTTCACAGCTCAGGGGCCGCCTCGGGAGCCGCTGGGTCCGGCACTGGCCGTGTCTGTGCAGGAGCCGTTGGGCTGCCTGGCTGGAATGGTCGGAGTGGGCCTTTGGTTTCCGGGTGGCAGTCGGGCGGAGCTGCTTATACTTAAGGTTCAGTCCAGTCCCTGTAATTCTGTGCACCCACGAACGGTCACTGTCTCAGCACCGTATTAGAGTGTAATGTTAACTACCTTACTTCTTTGGGGGCGAAGGAGAGAGAGCACCATTAGAGACGGAATACCTTTATTTTACTCTGTTTGAGCGTAGTGAAGAAGATGAGAACTTCTCCTTGTCAGAGTAGCCTCTGTGTGATTAAATAAGTCTTTGTCTTGAAACGCGGTCATCTATCAACTGCAGACAGCAGGAGGTTTCAAATGGCTCGGGGACCGTTTTCAAAAACACCAACCGGAAGTTGAACGTAAGCAATTTTAAACATAAACGAAATTGTTTCACCCCTTTCTTGTTTTCAAAGAGTTGGAACGCGTTTGAGGGTTTCTGTCCATCAGGTGGAGAAAAGAGCCGGCCTCGGGCACGCGCCCGGCCCCCGCCTCTGGGGTCCCGGGACAATGCAATTCCTTAGCCGAGAAGGCAGTTCTGTGAGTAGCTTCCGGCCGTTTATGAATATTACAGTTTAAACGATGTTTTCATGTGCTCTGGGTCACAGTGCTGTGTGGCGGAGCTGGTGTCCTTCCTGAGAGGAAAGTGTTTGGAACTGAGTGTGTGCATCTTTGCTAGGAGACACTACGCCTCTCTTAGTGCCGGTGCCTGATGAAAGAGTGTGTCCTTGTATTCTGAAATCTGAAACACCGGGTGGCAAGACAGCCCCGGCCACCCCAAACCACAGCCTGTCTAGTTACTTCTCGCCCGCGGCGATGCTGCTGGCACACGTTCAAGGACAGGGACGCCCAGAAGAGGAGGTCTGCGTTTCAGAAGCTATCTCCGCGCTCTTCGGCTTGGAAGACCATGAGACGCGCACAGGCAGCGCCGTGGGGACCGGAGACCTCGCTGCTCTGGAAACGCGCGCCTCGCCCTCTGACGTGGTAATGGTAATGTTTGTTTTCCCCAGGGATCAGCTTCACCCGCCTGCCTCGTTTCAGAGCAGGGCTTAGGCATGGACACATTTGCACGCCGGCGACACAGCGGGTTGTGAGTATGTAGGGTCCCACAGGAGAAACTCTGACTTCCTCTTTCTAGCCTGACCGAGGACGCTCGTCTGCGGTGGGTCACGAAGGGAGCTAGCCGAGAGGTGACGGCACATGGTCCACGTCCCCGGCTGGTCACTGGTGGGTTCTGATGGCGTTGGGGAATGAAGGGCACACCACACAGACTGTGTGCCGTTGGGACGTTTGCCAGCCTAACCACAGAACTTCTAGAATGTCCTCTAAGGAAGCGGGTGCGTCACTGCTGTGAATTTAACTTCTACCCCAATGGGGTCCACTGTTCGCTGCAATGAACTCGTGCAGGGGACATGCTCACCTCAGCCGCACCCGGGAACATGGTTTGTGGCAGTTGATACAAATGGCCCCGCAGGGACTTAGGTAGCGTTCCCCCAATTATGTTAATCGTTGGTGAAAGTGAAACCCTTTGCGAGACACTTGTCGGCGTAATGAGGTTACATAAAACTCCCCTCCTCTCCGACTTCGGGAAGGTTGGCTGGGATGGGAGGAGGGGACGGGAGGCAGGAAAGCCGCAGAAAAAGGGGTCGACGATGCCTCTCGCCACCTCTTCGTTGTCCATCCAACTACAGACGCTCTTCCCTTCTCTGCCCCACAGACGGCCGGCACCGCGCCCCCGCGGCCCCTCACCGCCTCCAGCTCCCCGTCAGGCCAGCCCAGTGGGAAAAGCAGGGAAACAGGAATAGCGTTGAAATGTGCAAACTGGTTTTTCAAGGAACAGAGGCAGGGATGGACGCGTTCATTGTTAAAGTTCCGCCCTGCGGCTGATCGTAGGATTGAATGTTTGATGTCATTGCATCCCCTGAGCTTCTAATTGAGTTGTTACCCTGTTTGCTCTCACGGGTCTTGGGTCAGAATTTCCCCCAAGACTCGAGGAATCACCAGGCATGGGCTTTCGTTTCGTCTTTGCCTCCGATACCTTGTGTAACGTTGAACATAATCGATACCCTGCTGAGCGCTTGCGTCCTCATCACCAAGTGGACTTAACAAACCCACTCTCTAACCTTTCTCCAAGGATGTGGTAAGGCTGGCTAATTTTTGGAGGCTATTTCGTAAAAACAAAGAAGAGAAAAGTTTTCCGTGGTAAGAATAGAGAACTATTCCGTGAGGTCCGAACGGCACCATTGCTGAGGCTCGTAGGCAGACAGACAGCAGAATGGGGGGGGAGCTGCCTTCAGTCCGCCTGTTCCGAACACTGAGCTGAAGGGCGCTCATTTTGAGGCAAGGACATAAAGTCATGGGCCACCCAGACTGAGGACGACGGTCCTGACCCGTTCAACACGACCTGTCGTTGGTTTGCAGGGCGGGAAGGAGGTACAGTCTGAACAGAATGGTCTAAAGCGCCCCTTCCTCCCAGGCAGTGGGTGCCCTTGTCTCCCGGGACTCGGGGCTGGGCGTTCTGACCGCGTCCGTCTGTTCTGGTCTGTCCCCTGCAGAGCTCCCAGCATGGCGGCTCCTCTACCTCACTGGCGTCCACCAAAGTCTGCAGCTCCATGGACGAGAATGAAGGTCCCGGAGAAGGCGGTGAGCTTGGGGCTCGCTGTCTAAAAAGAACGCTCAGTTTGGGGGTGGGGTGGGGGGGCAGAGGATAGGATGATGAGATTCACCCCGGGAAACCGTAACTTCCCCAGCAGACCCAAGGGGGCAGTAGCAAGGGGACAGGCTGGACGGGGACTCCCGCCCGCGGTTGTGTCTGCTCCGTGGGAAGGGGAAGAGGAAGGTACAGCCTAATCTGGGGACGTTTCATTTCCTCTGAGCGGGTAAGTGGCCTCAGCCGGCCAGCTGTCGGAGACGAGAGGGAGTCCCGTCCGCCTTTGCTTCTCCACATCCTGCTCGCTTTCGGCAGCCCCCGCTGGCCCCTGGGACGGGCTGCAGCGGCCCTCTGACGTCCGTGAACACGGTCCGCGGAAACCCGGGCTCCCAGGGAGAACGGACGGGTGGCAGGGACAGCGGCAGCCTTTGTGCCTTGAACTGACTCGCTTTAAAATTTCTCTGTGACGGGGCCAGACAGCCTGGCCCCAGAACCGACCCTTTCACGAGCTCCCTGGCTCGTTTTGGGTAGTAAGACTTTTCAGCTCTGCACACCTTGGTCCCCCTTCTGTGAAACAGGGGCTGCGACCCCCGCCGGCCTCCTCCTGGAGCCCGCAGGCCCCGGCCAAGGATGCGAAGGCAGTTAGGAAAGTGTGGGACTTGTAGGATCAAACCCCCGTTCCAGAGCAGGCACCTCATTGGTTTTAAAGGATTTGACTCAATTCCCCAAACAAGTACCTTGCGGGGGGGCGGAGCACTTTAATTGTGTTAAGTGAGGGAACCGATTTACGTGAGAATGATTTCCCAGCCGCCATGAAAGAGCCATCCGGAAGTTTCTTCTGTGTTGTATTTCCCTTGCTGAGCCAAGGCTAAGCCTTCTAGGCCAGACGCCTGACACACACCTTCTATCAGTAGTCCAAATGCTTCCGCCGGAAGGAGGGATGGAGACACCTTCTGCCACCTCCCGCCCAGCGGCCACGGGTGCTCACTTCGGTGATGTGCGTCCTCGGGAGCCTTAAATGCCTGTCCCCTGGGAGATGCTTTATAAACCTGGGTGCTTTGCGGTGGATTTGAAACGTCTCCAGCCTTCTCCTCTAGTTCCCATGGAGGAGGTCAGGAACCCCAGGCTGTCTTCCCAGCAAGGAACACTGTTGGCACCTGGGGGAGAGAGGCTGGGTGTCGGGGCTGGGGTGGCCCCGGGTACTTGGCTCCGGCTCTCCCCTTGTCCTAGAAACCACTGCCGTCGCTGCTAGTGACGAGGCTGCAGAAACACTCGCGTCAGACGTGGCCGCAGGCAGGTGTCCTGTCTTGGTACAGCGCTCTGCAGAAATCCCACCGCCCTAGCCCCCTGGGGTGGGGGAGCCAACCGAGTGGTCATGACCGCAGAGCCAGGGTTGGGGGCCTCGCGCAGACGCTGGATAATTCTCAGTTTCCATTTGTTATTCCCTTACAATACGGATGAAATGAGAACCCAGAACTCACCGAGGAAGCCCGTTCACCGCCTGGGGTTTTCATTTCTCTCTGAGACGCACTGTTGCGTCTCGGTTTGTGGGTCAAGGTCAGACTAGGCGCCCCAGGCTGCCCTCCCACTTCATCTTCAGGGTGCCCGAGGGAGAGCGGGGGTTCATGACATTCAAGCGCGTGCCATTGAGAGCACAGCTGTCCAAGGCTTTCGCACACCGCTCAGATGTTAACGGTGACCCTGTATGTCTGTGCGACCTAAGCGTGGCTTATTTCGTTTTATGGCCTTGAATACAGAAAGCGTTATCAGGCATTTGTAACACATTTCGAAACACATTCGAAGGGGGAAACCATGTTCTGTCAGTGGCACTGACGTAACTGGCCTACGCAACCGTTCTGTCCACAGACATAATAGATGTTGCGACTTTAATGCAGCGTCTGCCCCGCAGGTGAGCGCTTTTTCTGAGCACCGCTTACTGATGTGGGGAGGGCGGCCCTCGGGGCTCGGTTCCTATAGAAGGTTCCAGAGGCCCCCATGGAGTGAGGGTCCGGGCGCAGGCGGCCGGCACGTCCATGGGCCACGTCAGGCTGCCGGGAGTCCCTCCCAGGCCACACCTAGGGGTGGCCTTTTCCAGCGCCCACACTGGGGATGCAGGGGATGCCCTTGATCACGTGGACACAGGACAGAGAGTGGAGCTTGGTCCTCAGAAGCCCCCTGCAGCAGAGAGCCTACAGGGAGCTCTCACACGTGGGGGTGGATAGGCCTCGGCCGTTCCATGACGTCTTCTTGGAAGGTGTGCAGTGCCTGGTGTCAGCAGAGCAGACGGGGTGGCCTCCCTGCCCAGAAAACGACACATGGGCCCCGAGTCGCTCCCAGGCTATTAGAGGGTCCTCGTCCGTGTCCCCTTGGTGCAGTATCTGCGTTCCCTTTCCCGCCAGTAAAAGCCTGCTCACGGTTCTTTCAGACGGGCCGGAGGAAGGCTTCCAGATCCCAGCCACCATCACGGAACGCTACAAAGTCGGGCGGACCATAGGGGACGGGAATTTCGCCGTGGTCAAGGAGTGCGTGGAGAGGTGAGGGGCGGCCGCTGGCATCCGGCTTTGCGGGAAACCCTGGCGGTATGTCTCCCGGGACCGTGCCTTTGTGGGCTGCCTGCGGGCACATGTGGAATCGGTTACTGTCTCAGGTCCAGATGTTAAAAAAAAAAAAAAAAAAAAAAGGTTTGAAAAATGTAGTGATTCCTGGGGACAATCTATAAATTAAGGACTTTGATTTTTCTCTTTAATGTACTCAGCAAAAGTTTGCCAGATTTTTCAGGTAAGTCCTTTTATTTAAAAAAAAAAAAAAATATATATATACACACACACACACACACACACACACACACATTGAGTAAATTTTCTGCACTTTTTTTGAGGCATTTTGTAAAGTTCAGGCATTCTTGTATAGAATAGATATATATTCTTTTATGGAATTTATATATAGCATATATATATGTCACATACAATTACGAAATTAAATATAATAACCTTGAAAAGGTTTAAAATGCATATGTTACTGATCCTAGCAAAAATGGTATTTAACGCATTCAAATGTTTTACAGCGGATGGGCCGGGTCCTGCCGTGGACCGAGGGGAGGGTCTCGAGGGGAAGGTTTATCCGTGGGGTCTGGGCCTCAGCCAAGGATGGGAGCTGGTGGCTGGAGGGTGGTGATGACGAAGAGTGCCCCAACCCGAGGGAGGGGCCTTGAACCCTAAGCTCTGCGTTAGGTTGGGGTTCCTCACTTTGAGCCGCAGCGTCCCCTCGGGGTGGGGCGAGCAGCCAGGGGAGCCTACCTCCTCTCTGGTGGGAGCTGGCCCCACGGTGGGCAGGCTCCCTGACGCCCGCCTCTGCCCCATGGGCCCGGGCGCCCACCAAGCGCCTCAGCCCAGGGGAGACCTGCGCTCCCCCCATACCCCCCCCCACTCCCTCGCGGAGGGAACTCCCAGACCAGACCAGCAGCTTCAGCCTGAAGAGCAGACCTGCTGCCTGTCCCAGGGCCTCCGAGTTAGAAGCACAGTCGGTCTGGAAGTCTGCGCGGGACTTCAGACAACAGGGGCGTCCCTCGTTGGGCCAGTGTCCCCTGCCCTGTCCCGTGAACCCGCTGCCGCTCTTTGGGAGATGCTCTCTCGATGGAGGCAGGGTGCGCTGGGGAAGCCGGGGGCCTCAGACTCCGCTCCCCCCCACGGACCCGCCGGGCCGGGGACAGCGCCCAAGGGCAGCCGTTCTTTGTGAGGGAGGACAGGTGTCGTTGGTGGCGGCCCTGTGTCCCTCCCACTCGCCTCCTCACCGCAGCCTGGCCGCTGCTGGGTCTCTGCCGGCCAGAGAGCACATCCCGGGCCTCAGGCGTCCGAAGCCAGGAGCGCCCACTGTCTCCTGAGCAGAAACCCCGGACGAGGCCCTCGCCGTGTTATTATCATCATAATCTCCTGCCATCGGCACTGCTTCTATTTCATATGAAGAAGCCCAAGATTGCTCGGCTAGGAAGTCCTCAGCAAGGCGCAGAGCCAAGCCCAGCTCCAGGACCCCCACTTTTGACTGCTGTACTCCACTGCTCCCCCAAAGGGGGCTCCACAGGAACATGGCTCAGCCGAGCCAAAGCCATGCCTATCGCATCCATCCCTGTGCAGAAAAGACAGAAGTTAAATCGGAAAAGCCACCGCTGAGGCGAAAGGAGGAAGCGTGTGGGCTTACGTGACTTCATATGTCACGGGCACGTTTACTGACGGGGAGCGCTCGCGTCCTCTGCAGCAGAGAACCCCATCGTTAGCATGTCGCCATGCCCTGCCCCTGTGGGGTGTCTGGGCGTCTGCCAGGGCCTGTCATCTGTTGCGTCTGGCTGGTGGCCCCTGCTGCTTGTCCTAGCCGGCACACGGGTCGGGGGGGCGTCTCGGTTCAACAGCACCGGTCTCCCTCCACCAGAAGTCCCTCCTTTTTCCGTCCAGAACTCATTTATTTCCTTCCCGTTGGCACTGAGTTTATTTCGTCCGAGTGCATATCTTGGGCCTCAATGCATGAACCTTCAGGGTTTAAACACCAGATTGCTCCCCAAAGCGTCCGTATCCCTCTCCTGCTGAGGACATATGGCATGTGCCCTCCCTCCTCAGAGGTACCACAAAACATTCTTTTAATAGTTTCCAGAGGTCCGAGGAAATAGAAGCACACGGAGGGCGCTGTGGCTGGCGCACGTGGCTGGCAGGGGCGCTCGGCCATGTTGTGAAGGATGGATGTGTACAAACAGGAGCCAGGACGTCCCTCCTCTGTCAGTGACGCGCTGTCACGGGGAAGACTCGTCCTACAGCAGTGGCTGCAATAACACTGTTACCCTGGTCTTTTCCGTGATCCACGCCAGCATCTTCTGATCGTGGCTGCCACGTCCAAGTGGCCTCAGGAGCCGCCGGGCCTGTTCAAGGCAGGTGGCGGGCTGAGACGTGCTGTTCTGAAGCCGTTTCTGCAGCACTTTGAGGCCACAGAGGAAAGGCAAAGGGCTGAGAGGCAGGAACAAGCGGTCCGAGCCGGGCCCGGCCTCACAGGGAGTCACCCTCGCCTCGGGTCTCCGGGGCTGATCGCACAGGGGCCCAGGGTGCAGTCCTGCGGTCAGGGGCAGTGACGGGTCTCGGCTGGTGCTCAGGCCTCAGGAATGACCTCCCTGCAGTTCAAAGGCATTTCCTAGGAAGTGGGGCGCATTGGGAAGCGAGTCGGGGTGAGGAAGCTTCAATACGGCTCAGCTAGCTCCCAGACAGTGTTCTTCCTCCTCTTCTTCTTGGGAAACCCTCTGGTGTCCGAGAGCCTGGGGCCAAGTCCAAGTTCAGATACGGCCTCGCTCCGAGATGCTACATCTGGGATGTGTCAGCACCCCCCTCGACTCCCCACCCCCGACAAGGCGGCTGGGCGGTGGCTTTATAGTGACTTCCTGGTGGACAGAGTGTGCCGTTGACTGGCCCTCTCTGCTGGGGGCCACCACCGTCCCGAGGGCCCGCGGCGGTGCTCACCTGTCTGCCGCTGCTGCCGGCTCGGGTCTGCGCTGGGCCCTTCGGAGCTGCACGGAGCAAGCCAGCCCATCCCAGCAGAACGCGCCCGCCCTGAACAGACAGTTGCCGGAAATTCAGCAGGTGCTGTGGTGCAGGAACGATCATGAGGCGGTTCTCCCTTTTCCAAACCCACAGAATATTTTTAAAAACTCCCCAAACACAGCAACCAGCCACAGGACGCGTGTTAGGCCAGGGCAGCTGCACTGCAAACGCGTCCGCCCTGAGTTCTCCGGCAAACCTCCCGGGCTCGCGCCCCGAACCCGCGTCTGGAGTGCGAACGGCTTCTGCAGAGTCTTCGGTGAGACCGTGTGCGCGCGACCCAGTCAGAAACGGCCACAGCCACGCTTCACGGAGGGCGAACCTCCAAGCAGCCCGAAAGAGGCCGGGCAGACGCTCCGTCTGTTTGAGGCCCCGCGGCAGGGCCGGGCAGCCCGGCGGAGGGACACTGGCCCGGGGCGGGGTAGCGGGCTGGGGACCGCTGCGGCCGTGCGGATGCTCAGTCCCTGGAAGCTTAACCGTTTCTTTGTGAAAACACAGAAGAGAGTCATTCACAAAATATTTATGCCCTCATGCAAGGTCTGTGGGATACGATAGAAATCCTTAACAAGATGATTTAATCTGTCTGCAACTAAGTTTATTTTTTAAAACAAGAAACTTTCTCTTTGCAGGTCGACAGCTAGGGAGTACGCTCTGAAAATCATCAAGAAAAGCAAATGTCGAGGCAAAGTATGTAGAAGGTTTATTCTTGTGAAACAGTATCAGGGGCGGGGGCGGGATAGAAAGAAACACAGGCGTCAGCTCCCCGGTGAGCGTAAATTCAGCCCGACGGCGGCCTTTGGTGGGCTGGGGAGTGATGCACTAATTGGATTATAACTTTATAAACAGTTCCGGCCTACAAGTGAGCAAGGGCGACGGGCTGCTGTTTTTGCTCTTTATCCTCCTTTGCTCGTCTGGGTTCTTTCTCCTCTTGCTTTTGTGACCTCACGCTTCATTCCCAGCTGCTGCATGAACTTGTAGCTCTTGTCATGAGTTCTGAAATGACAAGTATCATCTAAGGACCTTCCACATCTGTGGGCAAGTCTAGGCGATCTGAATACCAGAATCCAAGACAGACTCCTTCTGTTTTACCAACATACGCGCCCCTTGACCTTTGTGCAGTACAGTGGGTTTGGTTGTGTATGTTAAGACCCCTTTTTTTCTTGGGCAGGAGCACATGATCCAGAACGAGGTGTCTATCTTAAGAAGAGTGAAGCACCCCAATATCGTTCTTCTGATTGAAGAGATGGATGTGCCAACGGAACTCTATCTTGTCATGGAGCTGGTAAAGGTGCGTGTTTTGGAAAACAATGAAACCCATACAAGGCCCGACACTGGTCTGTGGAAGACAGACCGCTCCTCCCCTCCTCCCACCGGTGGTCAGCCTCTCACCTCTGTGCGCTGGCGTCGTGGCGAAGGCTGTTATGTTAGTCCCGGCCTTGACCTCGGTGGCTCCCTGACCGTGGGGTGCCTCTCTGTGCTCAGTTCCCTCACCTGTGAGAGAGTCGTGCCTCCCTAGCGGTGATATTGTGGGGATCAGAGGAATGGCTCCCGCCAGTCTGTGTGACACAGGAAGTGTTGGTACCCGTGCGATCGATGTTGCTATTGTTGTAGGAGAAATTGTTCCCGTCCCCGCGATCTGCGGCCACAGGAGGCATCACAGACAAGCTTTAAGCTTCTAGTCACCAGCGTCACGGAAACAGAGCACAGCCGTCACGGGACCGTGAAGCGTCTACCGCCTTTCCGTGAGGGTTGCCCTCTCCTGCCGTCTCGCAAAAGTACACGTTTATCCATTAAGTCATAGGCACGGAAAGGGCAAAATGGCGGTGAGGACTGCCCGTCGCCGCAGGCCCTGGCTGCTCCCTCCCACTCGTGTGCGCAGCTTTTAGTCACTAGAAGTGTTAAAACGCGGAATGGTGGCTTTCAGGAAGCTCTCTTTTCTCGGGGTGTGTTTTTCTCAATCTTGTGTTGTCTGGAGCCGATTCATGGTGTGAGCGGCTGCTGCAGGGCTGCGAGGTGTCTCAGTGAGTCCCACCACCGTCCGCGTCAGCCGCGTGCGCCGTCACGCCAGCTGGGGCTGGGGCCGGGACCAGCACTGCGCACGCGGACTCTCTTTTCTTCATCCTTACCTGAGGGCGTGCCCACTGATTTTACAAAGAGAGGGAGGGAGGGAGGGCGAGAAGCATCGATCGGTTGAATATGAGGGAGGACCCCCCAAAAGAACCAGAATTATCTTCCGGAGGGAGGGCCCCTGGGAGTCCAGGCGTCCCCCGCGAGGTGAGCGTTCTAGGAGCCCATCTGGATACGTGTACCAGCTGGCGTCGTTGTGAGAGGCTGCGTTCAGCGGCAGTGAATGTATTTGAAGACTCTTTCAACGCATTTGGTGGGTGATTTACCGGCGCACCTGCCCACGCCGAGCTGAGTGTTCAGCAGTTTCTGACCCAAAACAGCCTGAGCCCCGCGCCCCACCCTCCCTGTTCACCCGATCTTGCCCCAGCAACTTTTCTGTTTGTTTCCTGGGATGAAAAAAGTCCTCAAAGGGAAACACTTTGCTGATGTGGAAGAGGGGACACAAAATGGCAGAAGCACTAAAAGGCATCAGAATCGACCAGTTCAGACCCTGTTCTGAGCTGTGGGACAAATGTCTCGATAGGTGTGTTGCATCAAACAGAGGACTTTGAAGGGGACTGATGTTTCAACACGTAAGAATAAATTCGGTGTTTTATAAATAAATTCCAGGGTCTTTCTGGGTCCTCCCTCGTAATGGTCCTAGGAAACCGCCTTTGAGATTTCTCCATCCTCCTTCCTCTCTTTCTCTCTCATCTTGGAAGCAGCAGTTCCTGGTCCTTTTCTCTGTGTCTTAGAAAGAAGCCCCTGGAGAGAGCTGGGTCTGGAGGACGAACGGAGGGGGTGTGTGTGTGTGTGCGCGCTTCACAAGGCAGGAGGGTACCGTTGGCTTCATGACCTGTTTCTCGTTTGGGGAGCTTGGGGTTCGGAATGGGAAGTCCTGCTGGGAGTTGGTAGGAGGTATCTGCCACTTGCCACCCACGCGTCACAAAGCCCCTGCCCTCCTCGCTGGCCGGAGACTCCCTGCCCCCACTTCTCCCTCTGAGCTCTGGCAGAAACGGCCTTCGCTGCACGGAGAGAGGTCACCATCGGCCCTTCCGTGCTGTGAAGCCTTGCCAGTCCCTCGCCAGGAAGCTCCCGGGGACCCTCCGCTCACGCGCTGCCTGCTGGTCTCTCTGTAGGGGGGAGACCTCTTCGACGCCATCACGTCCACGAACAAATACACAGAGCGCGACGCCAGCGGGATGCTGTACAACCTGGCCAGTGCCATCAAGTACCTGCACAGCTTGAGCATCGTGCACCGCGACATCAAACCCGAGAACCTGCTGGTGAGTCCCCACGCGCAGGCGGGCGGGGCTGCGGCTCCCGGGTTCCGTTTCTGTGTTCCCCGCTTTCTCTGAAAACAATGCCCTAGAGGCCGGTTTGCCTGGTGGGAAGCTGGCTTTTTATGTGGATCTGCGAGGACCTACGTGCTGCTGGGAGCACTCCCTGGCAGATGGAGACCTGATTGGGGACCCCACTCGGGGTCCAGGGCTTTGGCCCACGCCGAGGGCTAGGCCAAGGGTCACGAGGACATTTGTTGACACACCTGTTATTTATCTACAGCACTTGTATGTTAGAGAGTTTTCCTTGCAGGGGTGGGGGGAGCCCTTTTTGAGTTTCTCTTAGTCTCCCCAAGGGACGTCCCAATAAGGCAGAGGTGGGCAAAGGCAGGGTTACAGTTGTTGGCGTGGAGAATCACAGTCATTGAGGCAGAATAATGCAAGAACTCATTCTGCGTCCCGTGTGCGTGCTCACAGCCGTAGCCTACCTTCTCTTCACCCCCGCGTGGTCTAAGAGCCGAGAGAGTAGATCCCAGGGTCTTCCTCCAGCCCCTCCGCCTGGAAGGAACCCTGGTGAGGGCTGAGTTTGAGGGTCAGAGACATTCTGGCCCCGCTTGCAGCTCTTTGGTTTGCTTTGTGTGAAAGCCCCGCACCCCCGCCACCTCTGGGGTGGCGGTGAGGGTTCTCCCTGCACGGAGGGGGTGCTGTTTCCGAGTCTGTCGTGAACGGGAAATCCTGGCTGAACTGGGGGACAGACTGGGCATCAGGGAGCTACCCCCGGTGAATAAGGCAGGAACAAATTGTGCTGGCTGTCGGGGCTGGAACTTTAGTGAATCGACTCGACTTACCCCCCAAGATGGTCGTTTTTCCTCTCCTCCCCTTACCCAACCCCGAGAGCCATGGATTACACGTGGCTATTAGCTTGTCCATCTTTTCAGAACTCTGGGAACTGAGGATCCTCTTTCTAAAACAGCCTTTCTCCAAGGGTGGTCTAGAGATCCCCCTCCGTCAGAATTACTCCCAGATGCCTGTTCAAAATGCAAATTCCTGAGCCTCCTTGCAGCCCCAGCAAACGGGAGGAATCCGGTGCCGGGCAGATGTGCCTGCGGCCGGCTCTCCCGCCTGATCCGCGTCAACGGGGTCTGAAGGCGGCGAGCAGCCCAGCCCTGGCCTCGCAGCGGAGGCTCATGGGACCGGCTGGGTGGAGAACCGTCAGGTGCGCCGCTGGTGTGAAGGGCTCCGTGCTCACGGCCTCACGGAATTCCCGCAAGAGCCCCGCAGGCGAGGACCTGCCCACGGCCATGGCAGCTCTGCCCTAGCCCTGCCCCACCCCAGGGCTCAGGCGTGAACAGCTGGACTACTTACCGCCCAGGACAGACCCGTGGTTTACGGCACGTTACCTGGGTGCCAAGTACTGTGCCCGGGAAGAGGGACACACCGTCATGGCGGTGACATCCAAGTAGGAAGCCCAGGCATTTAAGCAAGAAACGCACAAGCAATGAGCTGGTGGCAATGACAGGGTCACCTTGCAGCTACTGGCTGAGGAGGGCGGCTGAGGTCAAAGGGTAGCGTTTGGACTTGCTTGGGCCTCGAGTCCGGCAGCAGCCTAAGCGCTGTCCTCGGGGAAGCGCCTCCGTCGCTCTGTCCCCGCCGGCACTCATTGTTCCTGAGTCATGTGGGAGCCTCTCCGGGGGACAGACTCACAGCCGGGCCTTCGTTGGAAACTTCTCTACGCTCCGAAAAGTCAGGGCTGGAAAAGTTTCAGTCCCCCCCACCCCCACCCGGGCAAGTCAGTTTGCTTCTCGGCGGAGCGTCATCTATTTCTGGAAGCGCCGCGGATGATGGCACGGCCGGCCTCGTTACTAAAATTACAACGTGCAGGAAGCCTGCTAAGTCTTGCACGCGTTTGGACATCTTTTAAATTCCTCAGAAAGAAAAAGAAGTTCTCTCCTTTTTCTTTCTTTTCTAATTTAAGGAGGTGAAACATATACACCCACACGTGTGCACACGCGCACCATCATAGCCATTCATGCTCTAGGTTTGCAACACACGTGTGTAAGGAAGGGAAGGAAGTCGGCTGCTCCCGGAAAATAACGCCCTGCGGCAGGGGGGTGCAGGGCGGGCGAGGTTTGCGGCGCCGCGTCCGTTACGGGATCGAACGGGCGCCAGGCTGGAGTGAGTTGAGCCAAAGCAGGACGACATCACTGACTGCACGCGGACCTCCGCCAATGTCACTGTTTCACCTTCATGCGGAGAAGAGGGAAGGGAGGTTCCCACTCCCAGGCTCAGGCTCTGGAGTCGGATGCCCAGAAGGTCAAAGCCAAAGGCTTGCCTCTTCCTCTGGGTGCTCTCATGACCTTGACCGAGTTCCTGGACTCGTCTCAGCCTCCTTCAAGGGGATTTTATAAAGAGAAAAGGAAAACACGTAGCTGTGCATTCCCTTCCTTTTTAGTCCCTTTTTACTTGTAATAAAAATTACATTATCCCTAAAAATAAAACTTCAACAATAGAAGTGTATCTTGTAAAAATTATCTTTTTTCTTTTTTGACATGGTTTTTAAAAGTTACTGTTTACTCTACATGGACTTGCTCTATCATGGCAAAATTAAAGCTAAAGACTATTTTTGAAAAATACTATAATAAATTTAATATAAAGATTTTAAAATCCATTTTCTTATACAGGGAAATTTATCAAATAAATAAAGCTATTTTATTAAGGGACCTCAAAATCTTCTAAATTTTTAATCTACTGAAGATTTTTGCTAGTTAAGTATTTGTTATAACTAGCAAAGTATGATTCATAAATAACTCAGCTCTAGAGTTCATTTTATGTAGTCTGAGTGTGTAGCAGAAAAACTTCAGAATTTAAATTTTAATTCGTATAGGACAATACAAAAATGTTGTAGCTCGCCCTTAAGGATCTATTGTGATCATACGAAAGATTTATTCCAGTCCAAGTATTTGGTCGGGTCAAAGCATTTTAATGAGAAAACGTGATTTGAGCGGCAGCCGTGTTCCCAGCCACATTTGAGGTGACAGTTGGGAACTGATACAATAGCAACGCCTTTTACAATTTTGTTATCGTATCATCACTACGTTTGTTTGCCCAAGTTAATTATGCCCAAGATGTTCTGTAGTTCCGTTTGCTCTGCAGACCACAGCGGATCGGAGGGATGCAGACCCTTTTCTTAAATGTTGTTCCGTACGTCAGGTGCACAGGCTCGAGGTCATGACTAGCTGTGTGTTTGCAGGGGTTTTGATTTTCCTCCCGCCTTTCAGCACACGCTAGCAACGGATGTATCTGTTGCTACACCTGGGTGACACCGTCACTTTTTCTGGCCACGGCCTCCGCGCGGTTTTAACAACGGATTCATGGCAGGTGGACGAGGCAGAGGGTGACGCTGGACGCGAGAGTGGGAGATGGAGCCCCTTCACAGGACGGGGCCTGTCCCCGCCCGACACGCCCGAGTCCTTTCTCCGCCATCCCGCTCTGAGGACCCGCACTGGCCTCTGTCCGTCCGCACCTCCCTGAACGGGATGCGGAAGAGCGGATTTCCCCGCTGCATGTGCGCCTGGGACCGTGGTGCGCGCGCGGGCAGCTGCCATGGCGGTTTAGGGCTGAAAGGAACAGTTTGCTTTGTTGCAAACAAAAACGAAACAAAACAGCAAACTGACTGTAAGATCAACTGCACTCGCTCCCACGGGCCACCACTAGGTGGCAAGCGTGCAGCCTGGGCCACAGACCATCAGGGCAGCCAGTGCCCGCCAGGGTGCCGGGGAGGGTGCCTTCGTGGTAGGTACATGCAGATAGCACTTCCCGAGGAAAGATAAGGCCCTTGCTGGCAAAAACATAACTCACATCACTCGTTTGTGTTAGATTCCAGAAATAAACACATTTTCTTGTCATCTCAAAGTTTACGTTCAGAAACCCTATCGCTCTTGGGCAGAAACGGTCCTTTAGTAAGTTCTGTGCCTGCTCCTACCTGGCCATCAAGAATGGCCTGAGTGGCTCACGACCCTCATTTTTACTAAATGGATTATATCCTGTTTCCACAAGTAGGCCGTGCTCCGGCTCTCCTTCATTTCCAGTGCAAGGCAGCCCTGAGCTCACAAGACAGCAGGGGGCCTGCGGGACTCGCATCTCAGAGTCCCGGCCGCCATTCGTTTGGTGATAGGAAAGCAGGCCAGTTCATTCTTGGCGGGCCCTGCACTTCAAGGGCCTCACAGGAAGCCTTTCCCGGGTCTCTGCGATGAACGTGAGTGGACTTGTGGCTTGGGGGTCACCCGAAGGAGAGGAGCCCTGGGTCTCACCAGAGTCTGTCCTCGCTCTGCCCTCGTCAGCGTTCCCAGGGAGCCGAAGTGCAGGTGTGTGACCCCAGTGACAGCATTAAGGCCCAGAAGTATCTTTAGCTCTGTAAAGGTCCCAAGGCAGAGAGATGGAATTCACCAGGAAATAACCACAAGCCCGTGAGGACACAGCAGCCTCGGTGGAGCCGTTGTAACGACCACTGTGGAAAAGCAGCAGTGGGAAAAGGTGGCGTGACCCAGTCAAAGGCAGGCGGCCAAGCACAAGGTCAGCGCGAGTCCCAGTGTGACACACGGACCAAGGCTGCTGACGTGCCTCGGACGCCCTGCCCTAGAACGGAGTCGCCCTCAGGAGATGGCGTGGACTGCTCACACCGCTGCCGCTGTGGTGTGGGACCTGAACGCTCCGTGTCGGGGCCGGAGAAGGGGCGGGCAGAGTGGAGTGTTGTGACGCTCAGGCAGGACACACCGGGCTGCCCAGTGGAGGATGTGAGAGCTTCAGGATAGAGCATCTACGGGAAAATGAAGAGAGAGAAAGAGAGCGAGAGGGAGGGCGAGACCGCTCTGAAAGTCCGTGCTTCCAAACGCTAACAAGGCCCGTTGCCAGGTGTCAAGACCATGGGTGAGGGTCAGTCCTTCCCTGCATAATTCTCCGTCTCCTGTAATCTTCCCACAGTGCCACATGCGCTATTACTCACATGGCAACAGTGTGATGCAATTGTTAAAAATGGCGGTGACGTTGAGTTCCCGCAGCCGTAGCTACATCCTGGGGTTACGCCATGGCTCGCGGAACCCAGAATGCGCCCGTCTTACGCACCCCGCTGCATCTGCACGGACCTCCGCCTCAGAGGGTTCCGTGAGCCTACGGCTGAGAGGATGGGGGGCGGGTTTCCCCCAGTCCCCGTCCGCTCTCCCTCTCCCCGACGTCCCAGGGGTGACAGTCTGCAACGCTCTTCCATGCTTTCCTTTAACATGGCTCTCCTGGCTTACTTCTTTCTGACTTCCTAGAACTTTCATTATTTTATTATTTCATTTCACTTTTGAGTTCTTAGAAATTGTACTTGTAGGTATTTAATGGGATTTAAAAAAAATAATTCTCTTTTATTTCCTAGGAGATTTAGCTTTCAGGTATGTGCGCCATAAAGTACATTTTGCAAAATAATTCTCTGTATCGAAGTTGGGATGTTTTCCTTCTTAAGGATGGAAGATTTGCAAGTATCCCATTTTCCTTAGAAAGAATCAGAAAGGCCTTCGACTGGGGTGGAGGAAATCAATGTCTTTTTAAAGGAGAACCCAATTTGTTAAAAAGTGAATTGACTTTTTTTCCATGGCTTTGTCGATTTCAGGCCACTTTTGTTCAGTTTTATTTGGTGAAATCATTTTTAGTGCTCACCGAGCTCCCCGTGGAAAGCAGCCGAGGGGCGCCTACGGATTCTTTGGCCAGGGTTTCAGTGGGGTTTCCTGTGACTTCACAGCGAGATCGAGGACCGGGTGTGACCCAGCGCAGCCGTCACGTTAGCCGCTGCTTAGGTCCCTGTCGCGGGAATGACAGAAACCGTTGGCTGGGTTCAGGTTAGCGGCGAACTCCCCTGTTACCTGATGGCCACCGGCTGCCTTTTTATGATTTAGATCAGCTCTTACGTTTTCAAAGAGTTTTCCAAACGGTGTCCGTTTCTAATCCATGGGAAATCAGACACACGCCCAAACCTCTACTGTTCAGCTACTGGGAAACCCCAAAGAAACGAAAAAGAAACAAACGAAACGCTTCTTTAAGGAAGAAAACCCTTGTGTAAAAACACCCCAGTGGGCCAAAAACGCAGCCCCTGACCTTTCGCTCCCTCCGTTCTTGGTGGGACATGCCTTCAGCTTCTAATTGGGAGCTTTCTCCTAAGTGTTGCCATTTAGCACGTCTAGTCTGTCAGAGCACGGGACGTCTTTATGGCCATATAATAAACCCCGGAGAACAACTTCTCCCGCTGCAGCCATCTGCAGTGCGCGCTGGCGGTCTTTATGGTAATGGGGTGCATATGGCGACCTACAATTATGTGTGGGCTGCATTCAATTAGCGTGCACAATTACCCGGTTTTATTGCTTAGTTAAAACAGCCAAAGCACTACGTGCCGGGTAATTCACACTAATCCTCCTCCCTTTAATAGCCCCTCGGAGTTTAAAATGTGGGCGCGCATCTATACTTCTTAAAGGGGCCGGGAGGGAACGCTCAGTTACCTCTCATGTTGGGACTGTGCTGTGATGGGCAGTTCCGGTGCTCCCGCCTCACGCGCGCGTCATGGTTGGGGAGGGCCTTCAAGTCCAGTGGCAGCGGCCCGCTCTCCTCGCGCCGGGATGTCGCTCGCGGGCACAGGCTGCCCACACCTCTGCTCGTCGCCTTTGCTCTCCTCTCTGGAACGCGGCGGGGCGGAGGCGACACAGGGAGGAACCGAGTCAGACCAGCGCGAGGCCTGGGCGTTTGCTCTCCTGCAAAAACGTGTTTGCGGAAGGATTTCTCATGTACGTGTGTCTACAAGGGTTTCGACAACATGCACTAGGCCTGCGTCTCTCAGCTCTCACCGTCTCTCGCAAGCATCGCGGTCACCTCTTGATGGTCCTGAAAGTTCTGCCGCGTGGTTTCCAAAGCAGAAGAAGGAAGCCTTGGAGGCACAATTAAGGGGGAAAAACAACGTCAACACGATGGGTTCTAGGTGTTTTATTTTAGTGGAACTGGTTTATTTAAGAAATAGTGTTACTTTTAGGTTATCCTCCTTTTCTGGATTTTAGATAGGTTTCCTAATGTGTTGTTTCTTAGTTTTTGAAACTTGGAGTTTTATTGTTCAGCGACATTCATACAATCGGCCTACGGCCATAGGTAAGATGGAATTCTTATCGAAAGGTGGATGTTCAGAAATAAGACCTTGCTTCATGTACGAGAATTCCGTGGTCACGTTCAGAACTAAAATGTGACTTACGCTGGCCCCGCCCCCACCTGCTCTGGCCCCACTTGGAGTGGTTAGGTGGCTGCGGAATCCGTGGGTAGAGAAAAGCCGTGGATGCCACGTAAACAGAGTCGTGGAAATTGAAATCTTCACAATCTCACACAACACTCACCATGTCTGGACCGAACAGAACACCAAAGGAAGAGATTACTTTGCGCGTTAGAACGGTGTTTGGTAACCAAATGGAATTAAGGAAGTAAATAACAAGGCTCTTCCTGGGAAGTAACCTCCTGATCCACGCGGTGTCTCCGTCTTAGATAAGGGCCGTCTGCCGTTGTAACGGCAGGTGGACCTGGGACGGGAAGGGCAGGCGCTCCTGCCGCGTGGACGTGGGCTGGCTGCGCAGCGGTTCACGCTGCTGTCGCAAGTGCTGACCACAGCGTGGCCACGGGGGAGCGCGGGCTGCTGCGTGCTGGAAGGACTTCTCCGATGTATCGGGTTGGCCAAAAAGTCCATTATGTTTTTTCCATACAATAAAATACATTTTTCATTTCCAACAGGTACTTTATTGATTTACAGGTTTGGAGTAGGTTGGCCATCTCCCACTATTGGCTTCTCGTGGGCAGAGGCCAGGCTGCTACTAATCATCTTCCAATGCATAAGACGGCCCCGCGGCAGAGAATTATTTGGCCACAATGTCAGTAGTGCCAAGACACTTCGCAAACCACCTCTGACACGTTTGCTCCGTCACAGCCCCTTCTCCACACGCGGCACAAATATTTTTTGTGTTTCGGCTGCGTGTTCCCCTTTCTTAAAACAATAAAGCATAACACACTGAAAATGTTGCATGTCTTCTCCCATCTTCAGTATTCAAAGGGCTGCACAAAAATTCACCCATTTTGATGTTTTTTTAATGCACGCTGATAGGACAGCTGTCACCATACTGTCTAACAAAATTGTTTTGAATGAACTAAAAGGGAACTAAGCGTTACCAGTGCCATCTTGCAGAGAAAAACATAACGGACTTTTTGGCCAACCCAGTACTTGGGAAACTCCGCCGTCCCCTTGCGGCAGCTCCTGCCTTTGCTGGGAATACCAGCCTTGCACTGTTGTTCTCTTGGATCTCACTGGCTCCAGTGGAGGGCACTGAGTGCCCTTTGACCCTCCCTTTGACCCAGGAGAAGTTGTTTGGGATTCTTTTCCGAGCAGATTCATTTGGTTGGCTCCGGGGCTAGAACTACAGCCGTGGAAATACTTGCCTGTGGTCACGTGCATCCTTTGCTTAATTTGTTGGGTGAAAGACGGGAGACTTTACTGGACAGAATGCTGACTTTCTGCCCTTGGTAAATCTTTCTGAATCACCACAGGTGAAATGAAATGTTAATATCCCTTTCAATTGCTTGTTTAAAAAAAATTAAGTGTTTCAACACACATGTAGGTTTTCCTGTTCAGTTTCTAAAGAATTGCATTCTTAAAGCTTCTTGTACTAAAGAGGTAATCACGTTCAATATTGGGGATACTGCACGAGAGACTTTCTGTGTTTCTCTGTACTGTGTCCATCAGTTTTAATTATAGAGACATCAGCTACGGAGAAGCAAACCAAAGAACTCCCACAATTCTACTACCCAGAGACAGACACGCCACGGACCCCCGTTTTCCTTCGTGCATGTGTTTTCTTTAATGGACGTTTAAGGCAAACCCATCTGAAATCTACTGTCCTCATTCCCAAGCATAATTCATTTTGGTGAACACAAATTTTCATCCCCGTTGCACTGGCCAGGGAGCGTCCAACTGTGTGACCGCATCATAGTTTGTTCTGCGGATTTCCACTTGCTCATTGCTCAGCACGCTTCTAATTCTGCCGTCCTCTAAGGAAAGATGCCCTCCTCCGTGCAGCCTCGCCTGGTTGCCGGATGCTTTTGCGATGCATACGTGATGTGTAGACCCCAGTGCCCCTCATGCCTGCAGCACAGAGGCCCTGAGCTCTCGGTGAAGTCGGTTTTGCCTCGTGCTTCGCTGTAGGTCTATGAGCACCAGGATGGCAGCAAATCCCTGAAGCTGGGGGACTTCGGACTGGCCACCATCGTGGATGGGCCCCTGTACACAGTCTGTGGCACCCCGACCTACGTGGCCCCAGAGATCATCGCAGAGACTGGGTGAGTGCTCCCTGCACTGTCGCTGAAGGGCGGGGCCTGCCCACGAGCTCCCGCATCTGCCCCAAGGGTGGGAGGAGTGGGGCCCACTCGGTCCTGCCCAGACAGACAGTATTAGCGACCAGGTTTTCTCTCAACTTTTAAAAAAAATAATTTCTTTTTAGATTTTATTTATTTATTTTTAGAGAGAAGGGGAGGGAGGGAGAACAAGAGGGAGAGAAACATTGATGTATGGTTGCCTCTCACGCGCCCCCAACTGGGGACCCGGCCAAACCCAGGCCTGTGCCCTGACCGGGAATTGAACCGGTGACCCCTTGGTTCACAGGCCAGCACTCAATCCACTGAGCCACACCAGCCAGGGACAACTTTCTTTTTTTTTAATTTGAAAGTGGGAGCCTTTTTCTCTGTTTCCCCAATCAAGTTGCCAATGACTGCAGTCTTATTTAAGGCTTCCGTTCGGCCTTGGATAAGGGTAGACCAGTAGTCATTAACCCCCGAGGAGGAAATGTTCAGACTGTCAGAGAAACATCCAGTCGTGGCACCGGGGTCCCCTTGGGAGACGAGAGAAGCAGACAGTGCTGTGTGCAGGGGCCACCACCTCTGGGCCACGCCATCCGCGGCCACCTCACCCAGCTGGCCTTCGGCATCCCATCGGTCCAGTTTGGCCCCTTTGTCACCACTGACTACCTGCGAGGTACACACCCCCTCAGACATCAGAGGGCCACGGGGAACCTGCCTGCCCCTGTGTGCAGCTACGGTAGAAGAATGGAAAGTTCTAGAATGGGGAGAGAAGGGGTGCTGGCCTGGTACTACAGACAAACTCTCCGCCCGGCCCTGAGCTCCTTCACTTAATTCCTGCTCTTCCAGTGGGTGCTATGGTTCCCCTTTGGCAGATGGATAAGTTCAGACCCTGAGGACTGAACATCCTGTGAGCTCATGACGGCAGAGCAGTGTGAGTCAGGCCTTAGACTCGGGTCTGTGGGAGTCAAGGCTCTTCTCACAAAGAGCCCTGCTTCTCACCCAGCCTCGTAGGCAGGGCCTGCCGCGCTCTCCGTACGCAGGAGGCTCAGAGGCGCGGCCACCAGGCAAACGCAGCCCCGCTCTTGCTTCCCGTCAGCCGCGTGAAACCGCAGCTGGCGGTCTAGGGAGGGCCCACAGTGGCCCGCTGGAGATAGGCTGTCCTTCTGCTTGGACCGCAGGCCAGAAAGGGAGGAGTACAGAACAGGTGACAAGGGAATCCTAGTAGGGAAGTCCCTACGGTGTCGCGTGAGGGATGAGGACCTGCCATTCGTCGACTCGGAGGGCGTGGGCGGCCAGCTCTGTAGCCTGGCCTCGTGCCGGGGCTCCCTGCGGTACAGCCCCGTTTGCTGCTGCCGGGGCCTGAGGCCTGCGGGCTAGAAGGAGGGTTTGTCGGGCTCTTGGAGACCTTGGTGCCACTGACCAGCTGTGAGGTCTTGAGCGAAGTTACTTACCCCCCTGAACCCCGGTTTTCTCTTCTGTAAAGTAAGCAGTGATACTTATTTGGTAAAACACAGTTGCTGGGGCAAAGTCAGCTGGCCTATGTCAGTGCTTTGTAAACTGGACACTGTCCTCTATGTCATTATTTCTAAAATTAGGGAGTTAGACAGTCTCAGGGGTCCATGCCGAACTTAAAATCGACCCGACTAGAATACATCTTTTCGCTGGAGCCCTTCACTTACTGAGATTCTGATTCCGTACGAGCCCAGCCACGCACGGCTGCGGCTTTATTCGTGTGCCCGAGATGGTCTCTCTTTTATTACTCTTTCCTTGAGTTCTGTTGGGCCCGTAGGCTTTAGTTTAGTGTTCGTGGTCGGGTGTTTTATTGGGTCTGGTTTAGAAGAGGAGAACGAACGAGGAGCTTGCCCCGCAATTGGTCCTGGACAGACTTTGCTAACTCTGGCGTCACTGGCTTTTTCAGGTACGGCCTGAAGGTGGACATCTGGGCCGCGGGCGTGATCACTTACATCCTGCTCTGCGGCTTCCCTCCGTTCCGTGGGTACGGGCCGGCTCTGGCCCCTGAGGGAGCCCCTCGGCCTCCTGGCACTGCGCAGCCTGCAGCGGGAAAAGACGATGTCATGAGAATGCTGCTTAGCATGCCTGTTGTTTATCTCACGCTGTGCCTGCTAGTTTGCATGCCTTTGTGGATCTTTCTTGTTAATCTAAACACTCCTTCTTCCTTAATTTACCAACGCTGTTCCATCCTGACGTTGTGAATGGCTTAAAAATGTCACTGTACATGTTTCCGGGGAAGGGACGGTCTCCAGTGCCTGAGCATGACGGGACGTGCCCCGAGCTGACGTCCCGGGCCTGTCTTTCCCTCACTGCTGTCGCTCACCCACACAGAAGTGGCGATGACCAGGAGGTGCTCTTTGACCAGATTCTGATGGGGCACGTGGACTTCCCCTCTCCCTACTGGGATAATGTCTCTGACTCTGCAAAGGTAGGTCTCCAGGGCCTTCCTCCTCCTGTGGCCTGAGAGTCTTCACGGAGTTGCTGACCCGGGCGCGCTGTGTGCTGAAGGGAATACGTGGTGTTGTACATACGGTTTCTGTGTGCACCGTGGGGGTCAGTGCTGGGTGCTCCTCAGGTCCACGGTCATCGGGTCATCTGTGCATCGCCCCCCCACGTCTCAGGCGCCCCTGCCCCCCGGCTCCCGCTCCCCCTGTCCTCACCCCCTTTGCGCTGCCATAGCCCCTTGCCATAGCCCCCCACCCCGCATGCAGCCCACCCCCCATTTCTGCACGGCTCACATTTCAGCGCTTCTAGGTCTCGACTTTCCATAGAAAATCATGAATATTGGGCCCAAGTCTCTCTCATATTCTTCAACCTCTGGACCCGGGAAGATGTGGGGGGTTGAGAGAGCTGTCAGGAAGGGGCGCAGGTGAAAGGAGCTGGACGAAGCGGCGGGGGGTGGGGTGGGGGGTGTCACCTGGAAGCAGGCTCTTCGGGAACCGGTCCATCACCTGCCGTCACTCCAAGGACACGAGGGCCTGAAGTTACCGACAGACAGGACCATCCCCATGCAGCGTGGCAAAGAGCATCCCACACAGTAGTTGCTTTAATAAGCCCTGGCCCATCCCACACAGTAGTTGCTTTAATACGTGAAGGTAGATGTTTACTTCAGCAAAAATCAATCAATGCCATCACGCCGTGGGACCCAGGACCTGTGTCTGTAAGGAACAGGAAAACACTGTTCTGGCCGGCTTGTTACGAAGGGGACAGATGTGCGATAGACCCAGCGCTGAAGCCCACACTGGGCTTTCCTGTCCAAACCGATGGCAGCTTCAGGGCATTTTGTTAGTTTCAGAACCCCTAAGCCATTACCGCTGAATAGCTCTGTTGTGTGGGTGTTGATTGATCCGGCAATTTTTGAACTGATTTTAACAGATTTCCTTAGAATTCTTTGGCTTCTAGAAACAGCTTCTGTTTCACCAACTAGCTGTTGGCAGTTCCGTGTCTTATAACTTCCTTTCAGACTTAAATGCGCCATCTTGCAGTGAAGAGAAGAAAACACACCTCTGCTTTCAGCTGCCGCAATGACAATTTAGTGGCAGTGTTCTTAAAATGTGTTTTTACATTAAATTCATTTAGAAATCTGTTTTGCAAGCACAAAGTCCTAGACAAAGACGGGAGTTGTAATCCTTTCACTTTTGTGTTCATTTCTCTTCTACTAAAAATAGTTTTCTTAATTGACCTTGGTATTAATCTCACCTTATCCCCCCCCCCGCCCCCGTCCCAACGACAAGCTGTGTAGTTGTCATTCCCAATATCAGCCGTCCTTCCCTTGGGAAGGCGTTGGTGGGGGGGCGGCGGGCGGGCTGCATTGCTCTGTTTGTGGTTGAGAGCGCGTCCCAGGCCAAGAGAACAGAGGCCCTTGAACCTGCCTGGATGCCGCCGGCCTGCGAGGCGGCACAGGTGGGAAGAGACTCCCTTCTCGCAGGAGCTCATCGCCATGATGCTGCTGGTGGACGTGGAGCCGCGCTTCTCGGCCCTGCAGGTCCTCGAGCACCCCTGGGTGAACGTAAGTGGCTGCCCCCCTTCCCTGTCCTTGCTCCCGGGCTCCTTTGTCCAACTGTGGGCTTGCTAACAATGTCACCTGCCTGTGAGGATGCTGTCACATGCCCCGGGACCTGGGGCTGGCTCCGCAGAGGGCTGGGACCCGCCTCAGCCTCGGGGCACCTGGGCCCCATTAAGATGCAGGTTTACTGGGTAGAGGGGAGGCTCTGAATTTCTCAAAGCTCCCGAGGCTGCTGCTGCTACAGGAGTACAAAGGGATTGTGGTGTTTCTCTCGCTCTGAAGGATTTTTTCAGAGCAGAGCCATTGGTGTTTGGCCCTACGGCTGATGGGAAGGATTTGTTTTGAATAATAATCATAATAACAAGAAGTAATGCTTGTCGGGCACCTACATCCGAGTGTGCCCAGCGCGGTCTTAGGTGCCTTGCTTACGTGAAGTGATTGTTCTTCCCGACAATCGTATCATCTCCGCGGACCCCCCATGGACTGCGTGGAAGTCTGTACCCAGGCTGGGCGGTTCTTCCTGCCCGACTAGGAGGCCCAGAGCCCTGGGTGTGGATAAGGACAGGGACGCAGGCGGGGACAAGTCTCAGACTGCCGGCTCATGGACGTAAGTCTCCCCCGCTGCCCTGCAGCTCAGCGTGAGTGGCCGTGAGCCAGAGGCAACAGCATGTCCCACTTCTCTGAGCTGGCACCTTGGCTGTTAGTTACGTCGCATTTTCCCGCACAGCTCCTATTGGAGGGTAAGGGTGGAGACAGACGACCTCCTGGGGTGACCCGGCCTTGACCTTGGGGTCTCGGGCCTGGTCTGCCCCTCACCAGCCGTGGGACAGGGCTCCGGCGCCTGCTCACCCGTGGGGAGGGCAGCACGTGTGCCGGGAGAGCGTGCGTGACTGTGAGCTCGTGCAGACACGCAGGAAGGCTAGTTTTAAATGTCTAAGGAGGTGAAGATACGGGTCCCCGCGGCCCTGGGGCGAGGCTGGCAGGACGGCCGGGTCCAGAGCGCTCACCTTCAGCGCCACAACCTTCACATGCATCCCTGGGTGCGACGCCACAGTTGTCCCTTTGATGGTGTGGGAAAGGGCTGGGGCATCTCCCTCAGGCCTGGTCAGAGCCTACAGGACGGGCAGGGTGGGCGTCACCGTGCCCCCTGCACAGATGAGGAGACGGAGGCTGTGGGCGGTGACTTGTCCCAAGTAGCCAGGTTCGTAATTGAGCCCCAATTCGCAGTGCAGTGGCCCCCCTCCAAGCGCACACTGTGTCCCCTGTCCCTTTGTTGTACGTGACACCCCTGTCGATGTTGCAAGTCCCCCGTCACTGCTGTGATGGTTGTGCACACACGTCCGCGACCTTCCCACAGCCACTTTCCTGGGTCCCACACAGCAGCTCCCCTCGGCTCTGCAGGGTGGGAGGGGCCCACACAGTGTCTCTGATGGACACGCCCGCCACTGCAAGGCCCATGGCCCACAAACTGTCCCACTGCCCTCGAAAGACCAGAGGTGTGACCGCAGGGAACAGCCTGGGAAGCTGAGTTTGAAGTGTGGCCTTTGCAGGCTTAGAAAGAGCTCGACAGGAAGGAGAGCAATAGGTTTATTTTAACTAGATTGTCATCAGAAGACCACTGCCTACCAGGCCTGCCCCCGGGAGCTGTCTGATCCCACCAGGTGTCACACGCCGTGGGGGGGGGGGGGGGTTGTCCTCATGGCCTTTGTGGGAGGGTGTCACAAGGAGGTGCTGGAGCTCCACCTTGGAGGGGGCTGGGAAAGAGGTGTCCCGTGGGGCCAGCCCCTGCAGGACACGGGCACGTGCTGTAAGACGACCTTGTGCCTGGACGCGAACTCGTCCATGTGGGTGAGGGGCTGGAATGCCATTAAAAACACGTCATGCCTTGCCCTGATTCTAAACCATGTGACCCCCGCATCGGTGTACCCCAGCTCAGTGGGGTAAAGAAACAAGTGTAAGACTTCTGGCTGTTATCTTTGCAAAACCAAGTTGCCCGTGGCCCTGGGGCGGCGTGCGTGCATCTCAGCAGGTGTGTGCGTTCCCGGGCTGCGGGGCACACGTCCTGCCCGTGGCCGCCCCTCGCTGACAGTCAGGGGCCGCAGCTCGCTCTGGGGCCGGGACTCCTGCTGTTCATTCAGTGTCCCGCTCCGGCCCCCTGAAAACATTCACCAAAAGCAAGGGCACCGTGTAGGGAGCTATCCAGGATACTTCCAACTGAAGAATGCCCTTTGTGTGATTTGAAGGGAGAAAACACATGAATTTAGAAACTTTTAAACATTGCATAAAGTGATTGCTTAATTTTTGAAGTTATATGACATATTTTGTAGTAAGTAAATCAGGAAGCTAATTATTTTGTGTCTAAATTATATATATGCTCACAGCCAGCATTAAGTATTTGTTGAGGTCTCCAAATGCAACACATGAACCACCAAGCAATCAAGATAAATAAAGTAGGAACTCAAAAGAAAGTCCACGTAACCAGACAATTCGCCCTTGGAGGTCAGATTCTAGCTGATGAGCGCAGGACACTACCTCGGGGGTGGGGGGTAGGACCCATGAGATGGAATAATACCAACTGTCAACTGTAATTGAAACTAAAGCAGAAAATAATCACGTGAGCCCCGAGGAGGTCGCCAGGAAGCTCTTCCCCGGCTCTCGTTTCTCCCGATCTTCCCCGTGGCTCACGGTGTGGCCTTCCCCCACCCCCCCCGGCGCCCTTGGAGCTGAAGAGGCGGTCTCGTAGGGAGCAGAGCAGAGCGCAGAGCAGTCGAAGCGCGAGGCCTGGTCAGCAGGAGGCACGTGCGTTAACCCCACCCGGGCGCTTCCTCCGGGCCCATGTCCCTTTGTCACGCAGGCCGGCCAAAATCCCACCAGGCTCCCTGGGGGGCGGACTCCGCTCCGTGACAGGAAGCGTTGTGAGCGAGGCTGGTCCTGGGCGGTGCTAGCCAGCCAGGGGACAGAGGCCACCCACACACGGCCAGGGGGCCCCGGGGAAGGCTGTAGGCTTCCGGCAGGAGTGCCCCTCCCCAGCCCATGCCAGCTGCTGCGGGCGCTTGGGGAGGAGAGAACGGAAACGACTTCTTGGGGGCTTAGGAGGAGGGAGAGCGCGTTCCTGCTGAGGGGCCCGAGGGGACGGCCCTGAGGACGCGTGCCCTGTAGGTACTTGGTAAATATGTGCGTGGGAGATTGGCGCGGACTTTATCATCCGGTGCCCTGCGCTGATGAAACGCAAACTGCGATCAATGCCGGCAGAGGGGGAGCTTGGCGAGGGCGGAGAGCCCCCCCACCCCCAGAAAGAAGTCCTGTGTGCGCGCTCCGAGCCCCGGGTCGATCACACGCGTGATCGGCTTCGCTGTGTCCTTCGGTGTCACAGCCGCTGCCTTTAACGTGGCTGCCACATCCCAGCAGGCATTGCCTGAGCCCAGTTTACGGACCTTGTCCTCACCCAGTGGAGAGCTGTGCTGACTTGGCACGTGTGCTAGGAACCTGGAAGAGGCCACACTGCATCTAGAACATTCCGGTGACTGGGGAGGAAGTCGAGTCCCTCCGATCCGTAGTCACAATTAGGATTCAAGTAGTACCATGTCCATATTTCAAATGTATCACTGTTCTTGCTGTTTTGTTTTCAAAATGTTGACCTACCTCATCCCATGCTGTTTTCTGATACTCTGTCGTTAGGGTCCCTCTCAATGGGGGGCTCCTATGAGTCTGTGTTGTACCTCCAATTATTCTCTCAGTTTTACTCATGCGGGAGCTAGCGGGGAGCTCAGGGGAGTCCCTAGCACAGGGCCAGTGCCTGGGCTTTGCCCCTCGAGACTCCGATGTAACTTGTCTGCACCGGCATCTGGGCGTCGAGAATTTTAAAAGTCCCCAGGTGCGTGTAGTGTGAGAAGAGGCTTGGGAACCCTTGCCCCGGTGAAAAGGACTGGCTTAGATAAGTCAGGTGTAGTTATCCGGCCGATCCAATACTTGCCCTCGCCGGCCTGGCCTTTCCGTTTTAATTTAGCTCCTCTATCTCACAAGCCTACTCTTTTGAAAAAAGGCTACTCAGCTAAAATAGTTTTATAAAAAATGAAGAAGCTGAGGAAAAAGAAAAAAACAAGAGCCTGGATAACCTACCAAGATATTCCATGCTAATAAAAACCAGCCCTGTCCACAGAAATATATAAACTTTCATCTTCTGCTGTTGGCAGAATTGGCTGGAAAGTCAGCGAACCCCGAGAAGGCTGTAATGATAAATGAAACCACTTGTCTAGACTCGTCAGCTGGGCAGGAGGACTTGGGATTCCACCTTCTGCTCGGGCATCTTGGCGTCTCCTTCCTCCAAGGGAGATCTTCATTCAGCTTACACTTTCTCCCCAGCACAGGGTGAACTGCAGACACAGAGGATGCAGAGGCCCCCCGTCCGCCGAGGGGCGTCACAAGTCCTGGGGTGCTTGCTGTGCAGCTGGGGACGGTTCCCACGGTCGGGGGGGGGGGGCACATGCTGGAAGGGAAACGGAGCTCCTGCGGAGGAGCGCTCTCACGCCCTGGGGGTTCTTTAAAACTAACTGGCAGCGTAACACGCTTGGGGCTGCCCCGGTCCTCCTGTACGGACAGATATTCCTACTAGTCTGCCATGAAGAGGCTGAAATCCAGACCCATGATCCAAGAACAGAACTCGGGGGCGGGGGGCAGGATATTGTGAAGCCTGACCCCTGGAAGGGTCTCCCTAAGGAAAGGGGGGCACTCACTCCCCTGAGGGAGTTCATGTCCGAGCCCTGGCCCCCCGCCCCAGCTTGCCTCCCCATCGTGCCCCGCAGAAACGGAGCCGGAGCCGGGAGCGCGGGCCCCCACGGACAGCTGGGAGAGCTCAGTTTCCATTTGGCAAACTCACTTTGCCCTTGTCAGTTGCAGCGCTCTGTCAGGTGCGGACGGGAGTTTCTAAATCAAAACCCGCCGACCCCAAACCACAGCCGGCCCGGGCCAGACGAGAAACGAGCCCCAGAACCCCCACCAGAATGTATGGTAACAATACCGCGCGGTTCGTAACGTGCTTCCCGGTCCCGTGTAGAAAATGCAGAGCACATTTTTGGCACATCATCTATTCCGAATAATGGCGATAAAGATGGATATAGAAAATGTATGTTTTAATGGCCCTATTTATTTGTCTGATGCAAGACAGTAAATTAGCTAAATCTCCATCATCAATCCCTGGGCCTCAGGTACAGATTAGGTCCCTGCAAAACCAGCTGTTCGTGTCTTTTAATCCAATTAGGCTCAAAGCCTTCAGAATTGATATAGGAACTGCAGACTTTGTAGTTGCTGCAGTGTGTGTGTGTCTGAGTGTGAGTGTAAGTGTGTGAGTCTGAGTGATTGTGTGTGTCTGTGTATGTGAGTGTGTGTCTGTGTCTGTGTGTCTGTGTGTGAGTGTGTCTGTGACTATGTCTGAGTCTACGTGTGAGTGTGTGTGTGACTATAAGTGTGTGTGTGAGTGTGCATCTGTGTCTGAGTGTGAGTGTGTGTATGTGAGTCTGAGTGATTGTATGTGTCTGTGTGTGTGTGTCTGTGAGTGTGTGTCTGATTGTGTGTGTGTCTGTGACTATGTCTGAGTCTACGTGTGAGTGTGTGTGACTAAGTGTGTGTGTGTCTGAGTGTGCATCTGTGTCTGAGTGTGTGTGTGTCTGAGTGTGTGTGTGTCTGAGTGTGTGTGTATGACTGTGTGTCTGTGTGTATGTGTGAGTGTGTGTGTCTGTGTGTCTTTGTATGTGAGTGTGTGTGTGTGTGACAGTATATCTTTGTATGTGTGAGTGTGTGTGTATGTGTGAGTGTGTGTGTGTTTGTGTCTGTGTGTCTTTGTATGTGTGTATGTGTGAGGGTGTGTATGTATGTGTATGTGTGAATGTGTGTGCGTCTGTGTGTGAGTGTGTCTGTGTGTTTGTGTGTGTGTGTATGTGTGAGAGTGTGTGTGTGTGTGTTGGTGTGTCTTTGTGTGAGTGTGTGTGTGTGTATCACCTTCTCTGCCTGAGACGCCTATTTCATTGGGAACAAAGCCAGAAAAGGTTTTAAGGTTGCTGAGTTCCAAACCATCCCTGACCCCACGTTTACCTCCGAGGGGGCCCTTGGGTAGCAGGTGCCGCGCTCACGAATGCCCGGAAGCTCCAGACCCGGTTCCGTCCTTAGTCACACTCAGGCCGTGTGGCATGGAGCCAAGTGTTCAACCTCATCTCAGTTTGCTCGTCTTTAAAGTGGGACGGACGGGGCCTCGTAGAGACACCGAGCTGAGCGTGAAGCGGGTCATGGAGTAAGTACAGCATTGGCTCAGGGCTGCGTGACATTGGATCCTGTGCCACCTGCTCTCCCGGCCTTTCTCTCGAACTCTGTTCCCTGCGCCTCTGATCAGGCCTCGCCCTTTCTCTTCTTATTTCATCCTGCCTCGGACACGCGGGAAACACCGCCACCCCGGGGCACATTGCTCCCCGCACCCGTCCTGCCCCTGTGTCCTGGTTCTGACCCTGAGACCACCTGTGCTCACGGGGTTTTGTTGGCTGCTTGGCTTTGTCTTAGAGAAAAACCTTCCTTAGCCCTGCGTCGTGGTCACCTGCAGCGTGTACAAGTCACTCTGCCCTAGGCAGCCCGCAACTCCACTAAGAGGTGACCAGCAGCACATCTGGGAACTTGGGGCCCCCTGGGGTACCCTTCATTCAGGCAGAACCCCAAACCACGCCGGATATGTGAGGCTGGTATTTGTAAGGCTTTCAGTAAAGGCACATCATTTCATTCCTGGTCAAATGTTTACCCCCAAACGTCTCCCTTAGATTCCAAGGGCCTGTCATTTGAGCCACCATTAAAAAAAGAAAGGGTTTTGTGTCCACCACTGAAGCCACCTTGAGTTTCACACTCTGGACGCCATGATCCTAATTCTTCATGATGATCGGGGGACTTCCCTTCCACCAGCCGCGTCGGGAATGGGAGACCACGTGGGGAGAGGGCGGTGGTCTGCCACACTTGCTGCACGGACAACCCCCCCCCCCCCGTACCCCCCGGAAAGCATCACTGTGTTCCTGAGACTGAGGCTTCAGCCTTGGGGGCTTTGGGGCGCTCGTTTGTGACCGGCCTTCCGCGGGCCGTTCCGCCTCCTCCGCTGCCCCTCGCCCGCATACACGCTCAGGCAGAGGTCCCCTGGCTCACTCACCGCTGGCAAACGCCCGTGGCCTCCCGCTCACGCAGCCCTGCGCCCCGCGCCTCTCCTTCCCTCCGCTCCCATCCCGAAGGACCGGGCCCCGTCCCCGGCTCTGCACGAGGCCGGTGCTGGCTGCTCACCGCGAGGGCAGCTTCCCTGGCCTCCAGACTCTGCGCTCCCAGCCGAGCCAGGAGGCTGCCTGCCCGGGGCAGCCCCGGCGCGCCTTCCTGGCCTGCTCTGCGATGTGACGCGCTGTGCACGCCCGGGGTCTGCCACTCAGCTGCAAGGGTCTCTGGTGGCCCGAGACCGTTTCTTCACCCACTGCTAGCGCAGCAGCAGCCGCTCCGCTCCCTGCCCAGGCACCCCCCACGGGACCCTGACCGACTTGTGCCTCATTTCCATCTCTTCCCACAGTACAGAATTTTTTTTTTTTTCTTCTTTTTCTTTTTCACTGTGTGGTTGCCTCTCACTGGCGCCCCCAACTGGGGACCTGACATGCAACCTGGTCATGTGCCCTGACTGGGAATCGAACCTGCGACACTTGGCTCGCAGGCCGACACTCAGTCCACTGAGCCACAGCAGCCAGGGCTCTGAATTTTTTTTTTTTAATGTCGAATTCACTCTGCATCGCTGGAAAGCCTCCTTCCTCCAGATTCGGTTTCAGGCGCGGCTCAGGCAGCCTCAGAACGCATCCCTCTAGCCGTGAATACCCCGGAGCGAGAGCGTCGTAGGTTCAGAGGCCCCCGGGCGCGGTGCACTGAGCCGAGGGCCCGGTGGGAGGCGGGGGCGAACGCGGAAGGCAGCGCCTGGAAGAGCCAAGTTCAGAGTTTCTGTGTCTAGTTACAGATGTCCTTACACATGTCACCTGCACACCAAGTCACCTAGCCCCGAGGGAGATGCGGGCAGGGCAGGGATGGGTGAAGGCAGGGCATTAGGAGTTCACGGAACCGATAGAACGCGCTGCGCTAGGAGGGGACGCGTGTTGGGACAGGTGAGTTGGACCCACGTTTAGAAGGAAGCGTGAGGCGGAGCGCGTGTGAGACCAGAGCCCCTGCCGGGTGTCGCTGCCCTCACATCCCCGCCCCATGCGGGAATGGGGGGGGCTGGTTCACAGCAGGTGTGCGGCTCCGGTGGGAGGAATAACCGAACAGCCGGACGTTGGAACGAGGAGCGGCGCCCCCGGCGAAGGGCCCAGGCTGCGCGCAGGAGCGGGCGCGTCCTGCTTGGAAAGCCGCGCATGTGTCTTCCCGGGTGGGGCTGAGGCCTACAGGCCAAGGGACAGAGGGACAGCGACGAGGGGAGTTGGGGGGAGCAGCGGAGTCCTGGCGGGACGCGGGTGTTCAGAGAGAGAAGCAGCGAGCCCTCTAGTGCCCCCCCCCCATGTCTCTCACAGGGGCTTACGAAGCCCCTACTAAGCGCAGCTGTGGGACCAGGCTGAGCTGATGGACCGGCCTCGCAGGGGCCCACGCCGGCCATTTCCTCAGCCGTGGGTCCGCAGGACGGGACGCTGGGCTAAAGCTCTCGGGTCAGGGGGGGAAAAAAGATATTTACATCAGTGTTTTTTTTTGGGGCGGGGGTTGTCCAGATTAACCTGCTCCTTGACATAGGTCCCTGGAACCATGGCTGAAATTGATTTTGTTAGAAACAAAAAACATAAACATTTTTATTCAGGGACAAAACTCGAGGGTCAGATGACGCAGCAAGGTAATTTGGGGGCAGACGTGGCTCTGGGTGAGGCCCTGCCGCCAACCACAGTGTTTAATGAGAAGACGGGGGTCGGCTTGCTTCCGAACCCTTAGGAGCGTGACGGTCACGGCCTGTCCTTCACTAGAAGACCTTGGCTTCACTTTCCCTGTATCTCATTTTTTTTTCTTTTTCTCCTTCTTCCATCCCGCCCACCCCACCCCCCAACTCCCCCAGGATGACGGCCTCCCGGAAAACGAACATCAGCTGTCAGTGGCTGGGAAGATAAAGAAGCATTTCAACGCGGGCCCCAAACCCGACGGCACCGCGGCCGGCGTCTCTGTCATAGCAGTAAGCATCTGGAGTACCCGCCCCGAGCGCGCGGTGACAGCGCCCCGCCAGCACGTGGCCTGCCTCGGGAGGCCGCCCCTAGACACGGCAGGGCGGGTTGTTCTTTAGGCAGCACCCAGGCAGCTCGGGGCTGAGACCCGTCCCCTGGTTCTGGCTGATGAGTTCCCGCAGGGGCCCATCATTATCCGACACCTCCAGGGTGTCTTGCTGCTCCTATTAATTCCGTGATGTATTTTTTAAGGCAGAAAACCTCCCCCACCCTGGCCTGTGTGCCAATGCAAACTCCTGGGCCCTGCGGAAAGGAGTTCAGTGTCCTCCTGCCAGGGGACAGGGGGCGCCGGGGAAGCTGACGAGGTGACGCAGCAGAGAAGGGTGTGCGAGACCCAGAGGAAAGCTGGCCCGTGAGACGTTCAGGGAGGTCGGGTAGCGGGGGCACCACAGAGAGCGCCGAATCTTGCTCCTTAGAAAGTTCTCCTTTTTAATTTTTAAGCTGAACGTCTTTTCGCCTTCCCCGTTCATGGAGGCGGCTGCACAGGGCGTTTTCCCCGTTCTCTGTGCGCAGGCACACCCTCCGCGCCATCTGAGAGCGGCTCCAGGCAACGATTAAGTTGGGCGGAGAGATAACGAAGCCTCACACTTCCTGGTGTCATATTCTAGAGCAAATATATTCAAGTCCCAGATCCCTTGGTTTTCATCATTTCCTGTTTTTAACAGCCAAGTCGATGTGAAATCACTCCGGCTGTTTTTCTTTCTAAACAAAGAAGTTGGACACCCTGTCATGGAATGTTAGTGCTTCCTGCTCACGGGCGATACCAAAGACCCCACTGCTTTTAGGGCGTCTCTATTTGTTCATTTCTTTGGTTGTGCTGAGCTCTAGAGAGAGCTGCACGTATATAAGTGACATATTCGGGTCACCCAGGCCCAGGTCTGGGTTACGCACATGTGGCAGGAGCTTCCAGATCTTGCAGGTCGCACATGGGCATGCGGGCACTTGCTTGTACACGCATGCATGCAGTACAGCGGCATTTCATGTCTTGATCGAAGCCTTTTGACGGGGAGTCACATGAGCGCCGTCACCAGCTCATGAGTATGCTTGACCGTGCTCGGCAGGACGCAGGCCTGAGTTTCCCGGCTGCTGGGAGCTCCTGCTGCCGGGCGCCCCTCCCGCCCCGTCTCCCGGGTCCTTCTAAGGAAACGCAGTGAGGAGGCGCGTTGCCCTTCCTGTGTCCTGGACCGTCAGCGTTCTTTGTGACCAGCTCGTATCCAGTGTCATTTTGGGAAGTCCCAATCGCGTGGCGATTCTCAACTCAGCCAGACGCCCTGTCCGCATCAGTCATTCCAAAGACACGTCTGTTCCCAAACTTCTGAGGCCATGGTTTTCTTTGGACCGGGCTGCCAGCCCGCCTGTCCAGGAAAAGGGCTGTTTTCTGTCCCCGCTCCGGGCTCACAGTGCCAGCGAGGCGGCCTTTTCTACCCTGGTAGCTGTGTGCTTGTTTTTCCTGGTTTTTAAACAAATTTTAATTAGCTTTTGGCTCAGTTTGTCTCGGTAGCTCAGTGACGGTTTGTTTATGGCATTCTGGGAGTCTTCTAACGGCCAAGGACAGGGATGCCAGGGTGGCTTTCCAATAGAGGGACGAGGCCGAGATGAGGGGGAAGCCGACTTGAGTCGCAGCTGGATAAATTCCGAACCCTAATCCAGCTTCGTTAGCAAAACCTCCTCTACGTAGGTTTCCGCGACTCCGGTTAGTATCTGAAGATCAAAGGCCCACTGATTTTTCTCCCCCTAGATATCATGATCGGACCATTCTGAGTGCAGTTTCTGAGATCACCCCTAACACGTTTCCATGGAAACGGAGCACACTGGTAATAGACGTATAAATTGTAGAATGGGCTTTGTGACGCTGAGTTATGCCTTAGGTGCACGCTTCATCTTCTCTATCCACCCCACAACTTACAAAAATAATCATCGACGTAACTCAGACACAAAATAATTAACTTTTTGGAGAAGTATCTGAAAATGTGCCTTGTCAACTTTAAAGCACAAATCCCATGTTGAGTATTATCGTTCATGTTTTCCGCGCGCGTGCGAGTATCACCACACACCTCAGGGCCCTTCCTGGAGATGCTGCCCTCCTTCTCCAGCGCGTTTCCCTCATCCACGTCCTCACCCACCCCCAGAGCCTGGGGGCGCCCAGGCCTGAGCGGGGCTGGGGGTTAGAGAGCAGCCGGTATGGCCGCCTTTGTTATTCACTTTCAGAACAGGACAGGTTAAGACGCTTTATATTCTACAATAAGGTGCCCATTCTCAGCAGAAATGGAGTCTCCGAGGACTCACAGGAGAAAACGCAGCCTAGGCATTGAGTGATTTTCTGAGTCCAACTCAAGGGCAGCTGCAAAGGAACACTCTTGTGCTGGGAGCAGAATCTCAGGGGCAGGTAGGAGAAGTAAGCGTTGTCAATGCTGCCTCCATAAAGACGATTGGACAATTTCATAATGTAATATAATTATTAATTCACCCACATGGTAGACATTCCAGTAATTAACATAATACTGTAATGGCTTCCATTTGATAGAGAAAAAACTGATGTCAGCCTACATTTTATTCAGACAGGATTTTTTCCCAACGGGCACATATGTTCTCCCCAGGAGCTACATCAAGTATCGTATTTTATTTTAAACTGCCTCTATCCTAGGACTGAATATTTTTGGAAATTATATATACCCTTTAACATACAAAAAAATACCGTTTAGAACAAGGTATCTATCAGCTTGTTTCGTCAGGAAATCAACTATGAAATCATTAGTCTTGAGCAGATTTCTCTTTCTTTAGTGAGAAACCTAACCGCCTGCTGGAGATTAATGATGCTTATAAAAGCATTTATGACACTTTTCTTTCCTAGAGTGACAAAGGGAAGAAAGAACCAACCGCCCTAACAAACAGACTCGAGACGCAGGAGTAACTGAGTCCAGGGGCGTAGTTTAGCATGCACGCGGGTTCTTCACCTGAGAGCTTGGGTTGGTGGCCATTCTTTCTTCTCTGCCCCCCACCCCCGATGTTGTTAAGACCAAAGAAAGGACCGATGGCAACTTTATAATAAGGGAGCGAGGGTGCCTGAGTCGGTGGGGAGAGTAATCACCCGCTGGAGGCTCGCAGGAGACAAGGTGCTGTGACATTCAGGCCAGGCGGCCGAGGACGGGGAAGCCCTGCCCTGCCAGGGCACCTCTGCCTCTCGGAGAGACACCATTGTCTCTCTGCTACCTTTGCCAGTAGTTGGGGGATTAAAAAAAAAAAAAACAGAACAGAGAAGGGGAAACGAAGGTTATTAAAATGCAATTTATAGACATACAATGGAATTAGAGATGACATTTTAACGGTGGACTTCTTGGGAGCCAAGCGGGGGGAGGGAGGCGTTATTAGGTTTGCTCAGCTTGACGGAGAACTGATGACTGAGGTGTCAGCTCCAATTTATTTTTCCTCATTTAACGCTGTTTATTATTTTAACCAATAATTTTCAAAATGCTTGAAAGTTTTCCGTTTGCATTTTGCTCATGCAAATAGAGGATTTCAGTCTAATGGCACCAATCCATACTAATCAGCGTGCAAGTCACTGCGGTCTGGGAAGCTCAGTTCTGGGCGACCTTGGCCCCCGGCGCCCCCGGCCACGCGGCCTGTAGGTGGCAGCAGAGAGCTAGGTGCGCAGGTGCCACCCTCCTCCCCTAACTCCAAGCCTGTTTCCATTTTTTTTCCTCTAAATAATATGTGCATTTCAAGCAAGATTGAGGTGCCACGTGGCTGTTTTGAGGACCCTGGGAGAGCCGGGTCTGCAACCAGAACGCCACGCCCGCCGAGCAGTGTTGGGTGGGAAATGCCTTTGTGACTCTAGGAGCAGCCAGCAGGTGCGCCCCTGAGAGAGAGCAGGTGTCCTGTCGTGGGCGGGGCGGTCCCGGCTCGGGGGAGTGGGCCGCACAGCGGGGTGGCTGCTTTTCCCACTGGGGGGCTGCGTCTCTTACTCCTCGGTAGCCCACAGCTAGCATCTTATTCCGGGATGAACAGCGTAGAGAGCGCAGCGTGTCTTCTGTGGACGGCACCTTTGGTGAATTCTAAGCCCATCACTGTAATAGGCATTTTTCATATGCTGTGAGAACTATGCTTATTTTATTTTCTATACTTTCATAGATAAAAGATGGACTGTTTTATAGTAGATCTTTTCAGTTCAGAAATGTAGCTGATTTTTTTAAGCGTAGCTCTGCTTTTGAATAATAACACTGAAAGGAGGAAAACCAAGTAGTGATGAGTATGGGGGCCCCGAACCCAATTCTTTTCATCTTTTATTTGCTATTTATGAGGCCCTCAAATGTAAGCCTGATGGGGGGATGTTTTTGGGGTCCAGTCTGCTTTGTCGTAGGGCTCAGGCTGATTTCCGTACTTTAATTGCAAAGCATTTTCCATTCTGTAGACTATGAAGAGGTGTTCGTGTCTTCTGAGACCAAGAGGATATTGTTCAGTGTGCCTTCAAAGCCTTATTTGACAAGTTAGATTTTCCCCCCCCTAACAAAGGGCCTCCGAGTCTGCAGGAGGGATTAGTGTCTTTCCCGTCCTTTCCCTTTTCCCTGTGCAGAATTAGCACGTTAGCTAGTCCTCCTGCAGAAGAGGCGCGGTCCCTGTCTGTCCGCAGACAGTCCGTGGACCGCAGCTGGGTGTGGAGTCTTACCTCTCCTGCCCAACGTCGACCCACTGAGTTGCCCCCATTTCTCTCTGCTCAGCTGGACCACGGGTTTACCATCAAGAGGTCAGGGTCCTTGGACTACTACCAACAACCAGGCATGTACTGGATAAGGTATGAGACCTGCAGCGCAGCAGTCCGTGTTTCCATGGCAACGTGCGGGCAGTCTCCATGCACCAGCTCCTCCGGTGGATACACATGCTTTTGATTTGTTACCCAGTCCATACGCTGCTTTATCGGTTTCGTTTTAATCTTGATTGAGATGCCCCACCCCCTCATGCCTTTTTTTCACCCATTATTCGCACTGACGTCTGCCGGCTTTCCTTCCATTGCACATGCTCAGTACCAAGTGCCCCCGCAGTTAAAAGGACAGTATATTTGGGGTGAACGCCAAGGCGCTTTCCTGATGTTGCCAATTCCAAGAATGATTTCTAGGGCTCTTCTGTCCCTTAACAAATGGAACAACGATAGTACCGGAGTATGTATTCTCTAGAAGGATATACTGTCATTTTAAAGTCACCTGGCCCGACCTTGACCTTCCTAGGTGAATGAAACAATGCATTGACACGTTAGTCATAGAAGCGCCTCCCGGCCCCAGCAAGCGATAGATGCATTGTGTGTGTGTTGGTAAGCTTGTGTTTCCAAATCCTCCACCTTTTCGTTTGGTTTGGTTTGGTTTTCGTTTTCCTGTGACCTCTCCCCCTGGTAACCCCTTTATGTACTAGCTCTTGCATGAATTTATTTTGGAATATTCTGTATCTGTCAGATCTCTTAGCTGGCTTATCTGCTCAAGCTAAAGGGACTCTGGGAGGTATTGATTTTTTTCTTTTTTAATGGGGTGAAGGATTCTATCCAATTGGTTTGCTATTCCAGTCCCCTGCCCTGGCATTTCTTCCAAGGGGCATTGTGTGGGTCTCCTTACATTATCCACAGGCAGGATGATTTTTGATGATGTGAGAAATGAACTCTGAGCCGTCCCAGGGAGCTTCTCTCCACCCCAGTGTGTCTGAGATGATCTCTCGGGAAAGCTCCACATCTTAGCATTTGCTGAGAAAAAGTCCACCTGCTTTAGCTCTTGCTTCTCCCAAATGATGGAGCCTATATGCAGGGATGCCGTGGCTTCCTGGTGGCATTTCATGGATTAGATTATTAAATTATAAAAAAGAAAAGAAAAGAAAAAACGTACATACATGTATACATAGTTTGGGGCAAAAGCAGGTTTCCAGTTGTTTATATGAAAGTAATGCAATAATTAATAAATAATACAAGAACAAACTTTCCCGCACTCACAACTATAAAGCTCCTTTTGCCCCATCCTATATATATATCATCCTAACTGTTAATTATTGGTCCTGACTTTTTCTATAATTAGACACTCGAAACAAGGGATTTAGGGAAGCAGAAAAGGTCACCTTTTGACAACCTATCCAAATATACTGTGATCAGGATCATTCCCAAGTCTCTTTAAAGCAGGAAAATGCCCAAGCTTCACCAAAATATTTTAAAGTCTGTTTTACCCAAAAAGATTATCGGTATCACCTGGAGGGATAAGCATGCCGGAGTCCTGCCTCCACCTTTTCAGTCCCCTGGGCAAATGAGTTCTACAGGGCTGAAGGAACTCTGTGTCATTGGTCACCTTCTCTGGTGGGTGTGCCTTTGGGTAGACTCCTCTTCCTGACTTTCAGTGTGAAGGTGATATCCGTCTCTTACATTTTACTGGAAGATAACATGTGTCAGAAGGGGGCAGATATCACGAGCGAACGTGTCCCCAAATTTGCACAAACTGAACGCGCCCCGGAAGCAGCACCCGGGTCAGACACAGACGATTGGTAACACCCCCAACCCCCGCTCCGCCTGCAGGCCCTGCAGGTGCATCCCATAGCCCCAAGGTTGAACACTGACCTGGACTCTCTCCGCGTTAATTAGCTTTGCCTGGCTTTTGTCCTTTATATAAATGGAATCACACGGTGCTCCATCCTTTTTTAATTGTATGCCTCCTAACCTCAGGCATTTGACCAAACATACATGCGTCACGTTGATATATAATTAAAAATCGGCATCAGATAAATCTCATTACAGTTGTGCGTATTTGTAGGGCAAAAAACAAACAAAAAAAATACGCATATAAATGAATTTCCAAAAATAAGCTCTAGAAAAATGGTATCACTAAATTTGTGGGATTAAGGGTGGGAGCAAAATGTCAAGTAAATGCAATAATTAATAAACCGCCACGTATAAAAAGTCCACTTGACTACGGTCCTGGCGCTGGGCAGCCCCTCCGCAGGCACAATGACATATCCCTGAGTAATGGGCAGGAGCAGATGGGAGATAATCTCTTTTCCTTCCCCCATAAACCGTGGTTTCCCAGCTGGGGGCAGTCGCCAGTGTTTACAGTTTCTGCCCTGCGAGACGGCACACCCAGTACGGACAGCTAAGTTGGAGGAATGATGCTAAACACGCAACGGCGTCTACGCTTAATTAGGAAGTTTGAAAACACCGTGGGGCCCCGGAGCGAACACGCTCCCACCTGGCTGCCCACGCGTGCCTTTTCTCTCCACAGAAGTGGAGGCGTGTGTTGCCGGCCGGCGGTGGCAGCCAGCTCCCTAACGTAGACCATCGTCACAGGGGAGCCCCTCCGCGCCCGCCTGTGTTTCCGAGCGCCCACAGCTGTTTTCACGACCCTGAGCAGGACACTTGGGAGCACCCCCTGCTGTTTGTAAAGCTGCTCACAGCAGGGCCTGGGCCCCAGAGAGCACCTCCTCCCGGTGCCCAGACTCATCCTGTCCCTCGTACCAGGCTTTCGGGTGATGGTAGAGAAATGTGGGGGTGCATGTGCATTTTCCTCTCTCTCTGCTCCATCCTCCTGCCTGCTCAGAGCCGTAGCCAGGGGAGCCGCTTCCTGCTGGGCTGATCTTCCCAGGAGACCTCGCTCCTCTCCCTGGAGCCCGGGGGTCCCGCGGCCGGGGGCGGGCTGCCTGGGCCCCTCCGTGAGGGCCCTGCTACTACCAGTCTCTGGAAGACGTTCCTACCTCCGTCCATTTCCCTTCCTGAAACGCGTCCTTACCCCGAGGGGCTGTGAGCACACGGGCGGTCGCTGTGGCAGGTGCTCCGACGGCCCGCAGCTCAGGGAGAGGAACTCCAGGACGGGGAGCCCACTTAAGAAAGCAAATATCCAAACTAGGCAAGCTAAGAACGCTGCACAAGGTAACCCGAGGAGGGGAGCCAGGGCCAGGGGGCGGTGGGGTCCCCAGGCACGCGTGCGCTTAGCGCGCCGCCCCGGACCAGCGAGTAAGGCGCAGGGCGCGGGATGCATGCGTGGTCTTGGCGAGGCTCTCGGATGCCGTCTTGCTCAGTTGTTAAAAGGAACGGGGTCAGTGAAAGGAATGTCGCTCAGCCCGGGTCTGCAAACGGGTTCCCGTGAGGCCAGAGAGTGGCCCCCGCCCCGTGTGAGTGGCGCTGCGCTGCGGGGCAGCCTCCGCCGGCGGCCGAGGGCACAGTGCGCGGGCGGCTCTGCCCTTTGGGACCGCCCCGCCGCTGGGGTCCGTGCCGCCCCCTCCCCGGGAACGAAAGGTTAACACAAAGGAGAGGCATAGGCTTAAACTTCAAAACCACCCGAGCCGGGGATGCCAAGGCCGAGACAGATCTCCGGAAGCTCCGCGGAGGTTTGTAGCGAGGACCCCAGGATAACGCGTGAGCGACGCGCCCGAGAGGCGTGAGCGACGCGCCTGAGAGGCTCCTGCGATGCGCCGTATCCAGAAACGGTCAGACGGGAACAGCGAGACACCCGCGTTCCGTTACCACGCCGCACGGCTGTGCACGCTGGAGATTTTATTTTTATTTTCAGGGGTCCCTTGAGAGAGGATCTCAAGAATATCTATTTGTCCTTTTAAAACGTCGTCGGCAGCCGTCCGTCTCGAGAGACGATGGTGTAGCTTCTTAAGAGTCTATCTGCACCGCCGAGAATGGCTGTGCAGTCCGACTCGGGAGTGATACGGTATCTGTCTCCTCCCGTGTTCAATCGACATCTTGAGATGACGCTGAAGCTACAGAGCCTGGGCAGGGTAATATGGAGGGTCTGCTGTTGCCCATGCAGCAGACCCCCCCTCTCTTCGCAGCTGAAGGGTCCAAGGGAAAGACGGAGTCGATACAGCTTGGCTTCAGGTGCGCCGCAGGAGTTGCCGGTGTTGACTACAACGTCAAACCGCCTTAGGGACTCCGGCTCCGGATTTTCTGTCGGGGTTTACTCCCTTAGCCTTTCCCCTGAAGAGGTATGCCGCAAGGCAGCGGAGGTTTTTTGGAGTCAGAGTTTTCCTTCTCTGATGTGCCCTGACTGGAAGATCGAACCAGCGACACTTAGCTCGCAGGCCGACGCTCAATCCACTGAGCCAAACCAGCCAAGGGCTGGTTATTAGAAATGAGCAATTGCCCTGGCATTGCAGGATTTATCGATTCGGTGTAAAGGGAAGTGAGAGTCTCTACAGACGTTTTTCTGAGATTCCCGATGGTTTCTGTGGATGGAAACCTCTGCGGTGTCATTTATTATGACCTTGCTTCAGCCTCTCTTTCCCTCCTGTTGATGTAAAAAACAAAACAAAACCTCCACTCTTCTCTTTGTGCTCTTTCTGGCCATTCTTTGACCCCAAAGGCTCCCCAGTGAGGTTCACTGACTGAAAGAATACAGATTTTTATGAGGTGTACGTGTAGAGGAAAGAATTCATCACGAAGACTGGATCGTAAGTATTGACACACTTATTCTATTAAGAAAGTGTGAACGTCGGGACCCGAAAGTCAAGCCGTTCCCAGATGTATGTCACACGCAGGACACTTAAGAGAAACAAAAACGCCTTGAAAATGGAGAGGCCCCGGCTTCGATGGGCAGCACCAAGCTCGGAGCCTCTGCGGCTCTGCCGCCGGGCAGCCGGCTTCCCATGGCGTGACTGTGGCCAGCTTCCACGCGCTTTTCCTGGTTTCCAGTTTCCCTGTCCGTCCCAGTGAGAAGAGGATCACCAACCCCCCAAATCTGGGGTCAGGATTCAATGAGCTACATTGCGCTGCAGCCCCAGACCCCGAGAGCGTCCGGGTTTGAATGCTCTCCTCTAACGCAGGGATGGCAGCCTGTGAGCGGACGAGCGCGTTGCCTGGCTTTTTACAGAAAGCTTTACTGAAACACAGCGGTGCCCACTCAAGGATAAATTGCCCGTGGCTGCTTTCGCTTTACACGGCAGCAGAGTTGAAGAGCTGTGTCAGAGAACCATATGGCCTGCAGATCCTAAAATATTCATTGTTTGGTCTTTCCAGAAGTTCTTCAACTCTTATTCTAGGGGGAAAATGTGTCCAAATTAAAAGGCACCCCCTGCTGGGCTTATTAAAAGCAGCCTCTCCACCACCTGGTAGAGCGCTTGGCACATGGTAGACCCTCCACTAATATTTGTTTTATTAGCTAATTTGTTAATAGGTGATCGACCTCTCCAACGGGGTAAATCAAAGTGTGGACAATGAAATTCGATGAGATGCTTTACTATTGTATCCCACGTATAGCGACCGGAGAGGAAGTCTTCCGGCAAAACGAAGCACTCGTTTTTGTAATAAAAGGAGCTGCCCCCTAACAGACCAGCTTCGTGAGTCCTGAATGCGCTCAGATTCAGCTGAAACACCCCACACCGGTGGCTGTCCTCGCGTTTACCGAGGCAACGGAGGGAAAGCAACGTGGCCGCTCTGTTCGGCTTCAGCGCTGAGAACCCCGGGCTGCAGGGCAGAGACACCGCGTGGCTGGGAGCGGGCCCCTCTGGGGGAGGCCCCTGCAGCGCCGGGCCCGGCCGGGATTCTAGAAAGAACCAGGTCAGCGGCAGGAGCTTACGGAGGCACGTGGGGGCAGCTCTGCCCCCGGAGACGGAGGCTTCACGTCAAAGAGAGTCGCCCCTAGAAAGCAGCTCAGCAGGCCACCGGGTTGGGCTCCGCCAGACCCCCTCTCTGCTGTAGGAAGGACCCTGCCGTGTACCTAGATGTGTGCCCTTCCTGGCGAGACCCCAGAAGGATGTTAAAGCAAAACAAAAGAATCGTGATAACCGTGGCGGCGAGCCAAGTCAGATGCGGAGGGAGCGCCTTTCAGTCGGGGCGCCCGTTTAATTTCGCTGCAAGCCCAGCATTTTTGAAGTGACCAGCACGTCATCAGGGGGTCCCCGCAGAACGAGGGTGGGTGGAGGAGAGGGCTCCCGAGACCAATGCTACCTCTGCCCCCCCAACTCCCGTCCCCCAGGGCGTATGAATAATGGATGGGCTGAAAGGCGACGCGCCCAAAGTTGTTCTTTTATTAATGAACTGAAGACTGTTTGCGGTGGCCAGCAATAAATTAGGAAAGGCAGTTACTTAGACCCCGCAATCACGCCACGCCAGGGCACGCTGCCTGCCTCCCTCCGCGAGGTGTGTGTCCCGCCTGCGGTGGCTTTGGTCCAGAGACTGCAGGCCCGTTGTTTGCTGAGAGACGGACAGAACCCGTTCCAGGGGATGGATGGGGGTGGGAAGCGTGTTCAGGATTTTACAGGTGAACGTTCCCCTGGGAACGACACCTGCCTCCGCTGTGGGCTGGGGCGAAGTCGGGGCTCGGGTGAGGGAGCACGTCCGTGGTCCGCGGTCACCCCCTTCGCTGAGCGGGGACACGATGCTTGTTTTCCTGGCTCCCCGACTGCGGCTCCCACAGCTGTTTCAGCGGAGGCTGCCGGGCAAGACGAACGCTGAGAGCCGGGTGACCCGGGGTGGCAGCGCCAAGGTGCGGCCCCCGTGCACACCGGGGCTCAAGCCTGAGCTTCCCGTCAGTGTCACGTAGCTGTGCCAGCGGGCTGGGTCCCCGGCCTTCATGCCGATTTCCAAACGTGCTGTCAGAAATGAGGGCCTCCGCTCCCTGAGGGCCGTGCGGGGCCTGTAGTTCCGTTTCAGTCGCGACCACATTCAGTAGACGGTCTGTGGGTGGCGGAGATTTCCTGGGTGTGGGGCGAGCGCAGTCTTGTTTGTGCGTGCCTTGCCCCACGGAAGATGCCGCCAGAACACGGCAGGTAGTAATTTCTCTACGGTTCCCGGCGCTGCATACGCAGCTACCGGAGGTGCTAAGCTTGGGACATTATTTCACTGTGGCTCAGTTTTCACCCTTGACCTAGCCGCCTGGGGCAGTGTTTCTTCTGTGTGGGACAGGTTTATATGTGTTAGTCTGTATTATTTTATGGGGTCAGCATTTATTCTGTTCCCCTGGACCCCCGGTCCACTCTGACTCAGCGAAGCCCAGCACACAGAATCGTAGTCGTTAGTGGGTATATATTTCTTTTTTAAAGATTTTATTTATTTTTAGAGAGAGTGGAAGGGAGGGAGAAAGAGAGGGAGAGAAACATTGATGTGTAAGAGATATATCAGTTGGTTTCCTCTCCCACACCCCCCAACTGGGGGCCTGGCCCGCAACCCAGGCCTGTGCCCTGAATGGGAATTGAACCTGTGACTCTTTGGTTTTCAGGCTGACACTCAATCCACGGAGCCACACCAGCCAGGGAAGTGGGTACATGTTTTAAGTAACTAGAAGAGAGCATCATGTTTGGTTACTACTGGTCAGCTCCAGAATCGCAAGAGATTTCTTGCTCCCCTCTGACCTGTGATCATTAGCACCCAGATGTGATCACGCAGGTCTCGGATTCTCTCTGGATCTCTTCCTGAAGGAGACCCGTGGGAATTCTGCAGCAAGTCCATTCCTGCTGGTTCCGGCAGAGCTATAACCCAGGGGGGAGTGGATCTTAAGACGCCTATTAGGAAATCTTAAGTTTGAAGGGCCTATCAAGGTGATACCTAAGACAACCCTGCCTTACAAATGTGGCCATTAAGGGGGAGAGACCCCATGTGCTTGATATTGGGATATTTTTGTAATTGATAAAGAGCAGGGCAGCCTTTCAGAAATGTCAGGAAGGGCTCAGAATTTATGTCTGTGATACAGCATTTCACAGAGAGACTTGCACCCTGAAAGCTTTTGTGGGGGATAATTACCAGTTGAAATATATATATATATATATACACACACACGCACACACATATATATATACACACACACATATATATATACACACACATATATATATATATATTTTAATAGAAATGCCTTTAAAAGTTATGTGATAGCCCATTGTTCTGTTTTTTTTGCTGAAATACTCTGTCCTGGACTATACATGGGGCTACAGAATTTGGTTGTAAAGGTTAAACTGAGCATAATTTTAGAGCCACAGTTAAGATTCTGAAGGCTGCGCCTGCTACGTGCTGACTGTCCGTGGTTGTGGGCCGGTGAGTACATGGGCAGGAGGGACGATGAACTGTTCAATGGAAGCATTGGTTCACATCTGACGTATAAATCGTATTCTTCAATATTGACTCATTACTTCCAGCTTACTCTTTTGTATTAAAGAGTTGCTTTGGGTTCTTTTTTGTTGCTGTAGTTCAGGAAGTACCTACTCATCTAAAATAAGTTAATTCTGTATTAAGAAACCTTGAAGAAGTCCCCAATCTGTGTACCCCCGTCTGCTAGGCATTCTGGGACTGCGAAGGCGTTTCCGATCCCACTGCAGAAGGGCCGGCGTGATGTGGGGGGACAGCGCAGGAAAGGTCGCAGGAGTCCTGGCGACGACGAGGGACAGTAGTTTGGCCAGGAGGGCGCGTGCCCGAGGAACTTGGAAGGAAGAGGGGTGCGCGGGAGGTGCCCGTGATCAGCTCTGGGGGAAGAGAGAAACTGGCGTAGGCAGGAGGAGGCCCTTGCGGGCTGGGGAGCGCCGTGGGCAGGGCCGAGCGCGGGGACGGGACCCGCACAGCTGTGCCCTTTTGGGCCGCTTCGATTGCCAGGAAAGCAACCCTAAAGCCGCCGGCGTCAGCCAGCAGGACGCTTGCCGTGGGGAAGAAGCCGGGTCCCAGGTCGGGCCTGGCTGTAAGGGAGGGCAGCCTCAGCGCGCGGGAAGAGCTCGGTCCCTTTTTGTGCCCGCGCTCTGCCTCGCCATGGCGTTGGCTTTTGTGCGGAGCTTCACGTGGTGCCAGGAGGGGGACACAGCTCTGGGCCTGCCCTCCTCACCGAACTGGATTCACCACAAGCAGAGGGTTTCAGCGCAAGTCCCCGCGTGCTGCTGACTGGGTTGGCTGCCCATCCTGCCGGTCTGGGTTCTCAGGAACGCTGGACGCTCGGGTTTGCTTCTGGGTCCCCCGCCGCCGGGCCCCATCTCAGAGGCGGGCGGAGGGTCGCCGTCACCAGAGCCCCAGAGGGGGGCGGGAAGGACACCGAAGAGGAGCTGAGGCCGGCCACCCCAGCCAGAGCAGGTGGACGCGGTGCCAGCAAATCAGAGGCGTCGCGGAGGGTCAGCCGGTGTTGCGGGTCGTTCTGAGTCGTAGCAGGAACCAGACGCTGGGCACGTTACTTGTGCTCTGTTAGAGCTGGACCTGAGGAGGAGTTGTCAGTGGCTCAGACCCGAGGGTGCCGGGCTTGTCCCCTGTGAATAGGATAGGCTGGCGCCAGGTGCTTGGGAGGGAGAATTGTGACCCCCTTGCATGTCCCTCTGTGTCAGAGCCACCGCCTTTGCCAGTAGCTGTTGTGCTCTGGCTGTGGAGAGCGCACAGGGGACGTGCGGGACTGGCCCCGGCCCCCCGTGCCACCTGCAGAGCGGCAGGGCAGGCGGCGGTGTCGTGGGCGGGACACACGGCGCTGACGGCACCGGGGTTTGGGGAACACAGGGAAGGAGGCCGCTCCTAAGGCAGACGGCAGCCTGTGGGGCTGGAAGCAGCGAGGAGAGGCCCGGAAACAGGACGCCCTGGAGAGCAGGTCAGTGGGGCGCGCGCCACATTGGCTGGGCAGCGCTGGAGAAGATCGCAAGGACCTGGGTGGCTTCCCTGTCCTCCGACCCAGGCCTCCCTTGGCGTTTGCAGGTCCAGGACGGGACTGGACACGTGGTGGGCCCCGGTGCGCAGATTCTGGCAGGGCTTTCAGGCCAGCGGCGCGGGGAAGCCCGGCTGTGGCCTCGGCCGCCGCCTGTGGTGTGTCTGCTCCCCAGCTCAGTCCGCTGGGAACGGAGGAGGAGAGCAGCCCCGCTTACTGCTGCTTTGGCGGACTCCAGGCGCAGGAGCGCTCAGCTCTGTCCCTAGCGATGAGCTGCGGGGACGTCCCTCGCTTGCCCGGGCCTCTGCCTGGAAAGGGAGCCCATTGGACAGAGTGCTTGACCGATTCCCTTTCCATTCTGGGAGTCTGTAAACCCAGCAGAGACGACCATTGCGCCCTAACTGCCTGACACGTGATCACCGTGATACGTTTCCAGAAACAACTGTGAGAAGCCACCGGTGAGGCTGCGCACGGGGGGGCGCCTGAACAGGGCAGTGCCGGTCAGCTGTGAACCAGAAACGTGGCTTGGGGTGGCCAGATGTGGCTACAAGGGACAGGGCGGAGGGACAAGTACAAAAGTGAGTGGGGCTGCCCTTCCAGGGACGAGGGAAGGGAAAGGGACGCTGAGGGCCGTGGGCCATGGCCTCAGCGAGCAGGGTTGCCGCAGAGAAGTGGCCCGTTTCTGTGGCCACCGCCCAGAGCGTTGCTTGCGTAACCAAGTAGGTTGTGGGGAGAGGAGGTAACCATGGTGACGGTGTGAGTGAGGAGGGGCGAGGACCTGAGAGAGGCTTTGACGTGAGCTTCCCTTGCCTGGTTGGCCTCTGACCTGCAGCTCCTTATTCCTAAAACACTGTCTCGCGTCCAGTTGTAAAGAAAACAAACCCTTCCGTTCCTGGGGGTCTTCGCCACGTAGGAAGCCTTTGGGGGGGGGGCTTAGCATGCTCCTCACTCACCTGAAAACTGAGAGTCCACGCGGCCAGCGATGGGCAGAGTGGGACTCTGAACCCCTGGCCCCAGCCTGGTGGGTCTCCATCTCCACCCCAGACAGGCTCCGTCCAGTCCAGCGCCAAGCGCTCTCTTCTTCCTCAAGAAGGCAGAAATCGAGTTATTTTCTTTTTATGAGCAAGAGAAGAGTTTATATGACTCTTGGATTAACTGCAGAATGGTTTTTATGTAAGTCAGACTAAATACATGTCTGTGTTCTCTTCCCAACACTCAGCTCTCCGCAGACAGAACAGTTTCGGTTTGCTCTGAAAGCCGACAGCCATGTGTTGTGACTTTACAGCATTTTAAATAAAGTTAGGAATTTGGGTTTATGATGCTGGAACTCACATAAACTCAGTGGGCAGAGGACCCAGAACTGCACAGATGAGGGTCCTTAAAACTCTGACAAGTGGGAGAAGGAAACAGACATTTCAACAACAGGCCGGTAACTGAGCCATCGTCCAGGCGCTAGTGAGCGAGAAGCCGAGGACGCAGGGCTGCCCTCCCCTCCGAGCCCGCGGTGCCGCGAGGTGGCCGTGGCCCGTTGAAGGCCACCCCGCCTGCTGGCCCTGCACACCCCTCAGTCCCTCTTCCCTGTCCCTCTGGGGACTTCCACTGGCCCGCTCCGGCCCTGACGTCGCTCTGACGCTCTCCTGCGGTCAGGCGGGGGGCTTAGCATTCACTTTGTTCTCCGATCCAGGCCAGCTATAAATTTATCTCTGTTCTTTGAAGAAGCGAACAGTAAATTTTCAAGAGGGGAAAACGGTGGGCTGGGTCTGTAGAGGAAAAGTAGTCTCTTAAAAGCAGAACGACCGACCTCCAGGCTCCATCCTTTCAAAGCAGGACGCCTACAGCTTTTGTGTGGGTCCTCTGTTTCTCTTCAGGCTCTGTACCTGCACCGGCACACCCCGTGTCGGGTTGTCCCGTGGTGGCCCCGTTCCTCCTGCACCCACTAAATCTGTGATGAGGTCACGCCGCTCCCCGTTTTGCGACAGCTTGGCCGGGGCACACCACCCGGGGAACGACTGGGGGTGGGGGTGATAAGCCAGAGAGGCCTGCGGCTGGAACACCCACAGAACCAATCTCAGTTTCATAAGTGACCGCCCACCACGAGGACAATGACTTTTGTCCAGCAAAATCCTTGGGAGGGTTTCCATTTTGTTTCATTGCGAGCAGAGTAGTTTTCCGTTTCTGGTGTTGGTTTCATTCAAATTACAACAGTTCTTCCCGCAGATAGGGCCACATGTCCTCGCCAGCAGATACTGAGATAATTGGGAGCCAGGGCGCTGTAAAACCAGGATGGGCTTGGGCTCAGTTTGCTTGTCAGACGGCTTCGTCACCTTTTGTCATGACCGTAGAGCTGCCAAGAGCTGCGTGCTGAGGACGGAGGCCGGCCCGGTCCTCACGCATCAGCCCGCGGGCCTGGGGTGTGTGCCGGGGTCTCCGGCCACCCTGGAGCCCCGCGGGCAAGAGATGTGGAGCTGGGGGGGTCTGGATGGGGTGCGGGGAGGCAGGGCCCGAGACAGCCTCCATCCTGCCTGCGCCTGCCCAGGTCACGACCAGGAGCTCCATCTTGGTCACCAATCGGAGCCTGCTCCGGGGACAGCTGACCCAGCCAGCCTGTCTTTCCGACCCCGGGAAGCATCGGGGTGCGTGTCTTGTGCCCTTTCCTCCAGCCTAACTGCCCTCTTTCTCACTTTATGCCCCCGCCAGACCACCGCTCTTGATAAGGAGAGGCAGGTTTTCCGACGAGGACGCCACCCGGGTGTGAGGCCCCACGACGAGGCGCCGCCAGCTCCGCCCGAGCCCAACTCCGAGTCCGAAGACTACTCCCCCAGCTCCTCGGAGACCGTGCGCTCCCCCAACTCGCCCTTTTAGCGAGGCCCGCGTGCTCCGAGGCCTCGCGCCACCCCCGGAGACGCGGAGATGTCTCCCCACACTCGTGTAAAACCAGTTCCCCCCACCCCGCCCCGCACTCACCGCGTGAACGCCGGACAGGGAGTGTGTGTTCTGGCACCTCTGCCGCGGCCGTGCGGCTCGTGGCCATGGCGGCTGGCCGCTGACGGGGTTGCAGCGGGTGAAGGGAACTTGGCACCTTTTTTAAACTTAAAAGCAATGACGTTTTCCCTCCGTCAGGCTCGTGCGTAACAAGCACATGGCAACCCTCTGAGTGCATGGACTGCGTGGACGCCCCTTGGGGAGTTTTCCAGGCCTTTGGACGTGCATACATGTGTCTTGATTTTGCCTCAGATCAAGGAGTGTTTTGAGATGCTGAGCTCTCTGGACGAGAGAGGCCCCCCCGAATGCTAGCTTGCTGGTCCTTTCCTGTGGGTTGAGAACGTGGCAGGTTTACAATTTAGACATAAGCACCCCCTCTTTCTTCTTCACAGTCCCATTAAGAAAGGGACCTTTTCCTGAGAGGCGTGACTGCCAGCAGCCGTGAGTGTCCGAGTGGAGGGAACTGGGTCTGGGGCAGACAGCCTGGCCCCCGAAAGAAAATGGGGCCCCCTCCCTCCCAGCTGTCCCTCATGAAGATGTGCTGATGATGCCCCAGAAATGCTGCTTCCACCTCAGCGGCTGTTCGCGCCAGCGCAGACCCCGGGAAGTCTCCCACCCTGTGTCACGCTCGGTGAGGGGGTCTGGTGTGGGACGGCTCCGGGAGGAAAATGAAACCCACAAAAGCCACCGGTGGAAAAGAGCAATAAATTGCCAGGTGCTCTCTCGGGCTGGAATTGCGCACAGAGAGGAAACCAGATCTGGGTCTTTTCCTCGCCTGCTTTTCCGTGCGCTGAACTCTTCAGCGTGAAATCCACACCCGGGGTGGAATCCGCACCCGGGAGCCGGCGCCCCAGGGGGCCAGACGCCAGGGGCATTGCGAGCTGGCCAAGGAGAAAGCACAGTGAGAAAACGACCCTGAACGTGTTTAAAATGGGTGTCAAGGCAACCAGACCCTCGGCAGGTCACCACAGGGGCGCCTTTTGGTTCCCTACGTGGCATCTCCGCCCCGGGGAAAACAGGAGCAGAGGACAGGGAGCTGCCTCTCAAGCGGGAAGTTCGTTCCTAAGGTGCCCTCTTCACAGACCACAGCCTCTAGCTGTCTGGAGGGACGTGTCCTCTTCCCCCCTGTGGGCCCGGTCCTGTCTGACGCCTGCACTCCCACTCCGGGGACCGCTGCGTCTCTTCGGGAATGCGCGTCCTGCGATGCCCAGGGGAGAGGCTGGCCGTGGGGCCTGAAGGCGGGGTCGGCTCTGCTCGGCCGAGGGCCCAGGAGGACCGCCGAGTGACGTCTCACGCATGGGCGTCTGGGGTCTGAAGAGCGCTCACTGTCTGGGTTTTGAATATGCTTCGATTCCGCAGGTCTCCGCCCTTTCTAGACTCAGCTCTTCCTTTTCAAGTCCCCCTGGTCTTCGATGGCTGCTTCTGACTCTTCACCTCCTACACGACGGCCCGTGTTAGTGTACATCTGAAGATGCTAACCTGTCCTGATTTTTGCATTGCGGTTTTCGCCCTTTTTTGCTCTTCCACACGTCGGGTTGTCTCTCTGGTCTGTGTTGGCCTGACAGGTAAACAGTGGGGGTTTGTTGAGAGCTTCCCCTTTTAGAGGGTCCTGAAGCAGTGACCCAGAGCATCACTGAGTGGCACGACTCGGTCAGGTTTGGGGACAGGGGACAGAGGGCAGGGCCCCAGGAGGGGTGTCACTGTGCAGAAAGAATCCACATCAGTACCCCGACCTGGTCACAGGGGACTGCTGCTCCGAGTAACGTGACTCGCTGCCCGGCTTGCCTCACCTCTGACTGTGGGAACTCAGAGACTCCGACGGGCAGAGACCCGCCTGCCTCAGACGGTCACTTTCCTTCCTTTCTCTGAATCGCTGCTCTCCCCGTGGACGTCCCACGTCTCGCTCCAGCACCCAGTGTACAGAGCTCACCGTGCGCGGCCCTGGCCTTGTTCCCTCCACGTCTCAGGAGACGGGGGCCCTTGGGAGGCTGTGCGGGGTTTCCCAGCCTCCCTGCAGAGGGCAGCGTGGAGGGGGCCAGCCCAGTCCACATGAGGACCTAGCCCAGCACATGGCGGTAGAACACGTGATCTCTGCTGAACACAGTGGCCTGTGGCCTGTCACGTAGGAATGGCGAGGGACCAGATGGGATGCCACCTTTTCAGCATCAAGCTCTCGAGACCCCGAGTGGGAGGGGTGTCTTCAGAGGGTTCACAGACAAGAGCAGAGCCTGCCAATGGTCGGTGCGTCCGGACTGCCCCGCTTCCTGCCACTGCTTCCTCGTTTTTTTTCTCCACGCGGTTCTTGGGGCAGTTTGAGTTTGAAATAACGAAGTGGTGGTGTTCTTTAAGGAATTTCTATGACCAAATTGATCTAATTCTTTTCATTTTGTCATCGAATAAATATGTATCCTTATGGCCGTGTAGCTCTGTAATTACCAATGTCACGTTGGTGCAAGTGTTCCCCTATTTTTTCTAAGTATTGAATATGCTCTCATGGTGGTGGTCTGCCGGCAAGACTGTCTTCCCTTTATGGACACGTGACGGACCGTATGGCATTTCCAAGGGGATCTGAAGGTTCACCTTTTCCGTTCCGTAGTAGACTCGTTAGGAAAGAAGCCCTGCAGCCCTCGCTCCCCGCCCTCATTTCCGTAGATGAGAACTGTTCATATCCGTGAATGCTTTTTTTTTTGACATTGTAGCGGAAATCATTTTATTCATCACACCCAACGAGTATGTGATTTGCTCCCGACCGTTAGGAGGAGAAGTAAGAGTTCAGTCATTGGCAATGTTTTTACGGTCGCCCTTACCTAACTTATACATGGTGCATATGAAAATAAGCAGAGGAAAAAAAAATGCAAATAAACAACTGAAAACGCTCGGTGTTTTGTGTTCTGTGCGACACGTGCGGCCTGCACAGCCCCCCCGGGGTGTGGCTAACCGCCCCGCCGCTGTCGTGGGAAGGAAGCCACGCAGACGTGAGTGAGGGCTGAAATGGCGACCCTCCACCCTCTGGAGCGTATTTCAGTCGGGGGAGAAAAAAAAGGGGGAAAGAAAAATTGGCTTCACTGAGAGGGTCACGGAGCTCCCGTGTGACTGGAGCCAGCACATGTTAAATCACGGCTGTGTGCTGGCCGAGGGCGTGTGGCCGCGCTGTCTCCGGCAAGGAGAGCTCTGTTACCCCCTGGCGCTGCCTGCCGGCCCCCCTCGGGGCGAGGCCGTTGCGTTTCCGCGATCAGCGATCAGCTGTTTCCAGAGGGTTTTCGTTGGACGGCGCGAAGGCGCCCGCGGCTGGTTTGTGCTGGAGGGGCTGCACCCGAGTGACGGCTCGCGGCCTCTGTGTCCTGCCTGAGTCTCCCGGGAAGAGGACCATCCGGTGTGCCTCTTCCTTCATCGTGATTTCAAGATCTGGGGGAGCCCTGAGGGCCAAGAGGGCAGCTTAATGTCATTGTTCATTTGGAGGTGAGTCAAAAACAAAACAAGTCACCTGGCATATCTATGGCGGATAACACATCTTTTCTATAATTTGTAAATCATTAAATTTTTAAATGCGACATGATTGTTTTTTGTCCAGGCAAAGATGTTGAAAAACTTGCAGCGGGCCCTTTCACGGGCTCGCCTTCCGTGGGCGTTGCCTGCCACGCGCAGACACACCTGCCTTTGCACGAAGAGCCAGAGGAGCGGATCCCGGCCCCTGTAGGAGGCAGGGCTTTTCCTTTTTCCTAACCATCGAGCTCCCTGAAGCCAGTTCCGGTCCGTCGGGGAGAATGGCGGCGAAAAGCCCTTCCCCAAACGAACCGTTTTTGTCAACGCAGACACGACACGCAGAGTGTGAATGAGCTCACTTGAAACTACTTTGGTTTAAAAGCCAATCAGTCCACAGGCCTTGAGGACACGCTGACCACTTGACCCCTGAAGACGTGCTTTGAAAATTGGCTTAGTGGTGCTTGTACCCGGAGCAGTAACAAGTGGGGTCCCTGAGGAGTGTCATTGTCCCCGGAATCTGCCATTTGTGTGTCATTACGTCCCGGCAGTGGCGGGGCCTTTAAGCCAGCCTGTTCCTTCTTAATAGCTCAGATCCGCAGCTGTGCCCTGAAGGACGTTCAGGGTCTTAAAGGGGGGGGGGGGGGCGCTCGCGTGGAGCCTTAGGGTGCCTCTGGATGAGGTGGGGGTTTTCCTCTGCCCCTGCCCCGACCCCCACCGCTGTTGCCGTTCATGGGCTCTGACACTGAACGACAGGGATCATTTTTCAGGGCGGGCGTGTCGGAGGGCAGGTGTTTTGATTGTGAGGTTTACAATATCGTGTCCCTGGTGCCACGTGAGATCTCATTTCGTTCTCTGCTCCCCCCGCGGAGGAAAAGCAACGTCTCCAATTAAACCAAACCCGCGAATCTCCTCAGCTTTCTTTTCCGCTCAGCTGAAGGGAGACGCTTGCTGTTGCTTCAGTGTGAAGTGTCTGTTTTTGTCTGTGATGTACGTTATTAATTTGGAGTAAATAACAGTTCTATAAGCTTTCACTGCTGGTCTTAAGAGAAAGCGGGACTTGAAAGGGGATGATAAAGATGCTATAATGTCCGTTCATTCCAGTCCAATTCCATGTGGTCAGAGAGAGACCTTGAACAGTTCTCTGAGGACAATTTCTCACTTGCCATCGACATTAATCTTTGATGTATTCTCAGAAAAAATAAAAAGTAATTGAAACCGGTCCAAGGTTAGAATCATATCCGCGATAACATTTTTAAAAATTTATTAAGAAATTAATAATAGCATTTTTCATTCTGGCTGAAAGAAAATTATTAAAGGATTAGTCGAGTGTGAAATTACATAGTATTTTGCTCATGCATACTAAAACGGTGGGCTAGGATCATGGTGCATTTAAGCAAGTTTCTGGAAGGTTTCCATTTGGGGCAAGAAAAATAGTTCAGTGTTTCCTTTGAAAATACTGAATTTATCCCTTGCTGCACGGATCAGATGGCAGAGGTTAATTTTTGATTTTGAGAATCTTAATGAAAGAACTTTCAAACAATTTGTATCCATGATTAAAGCTGGAATGAGACCCAAGCTTCCTCTCTAATCTCTCAGTTTAAGTTAATAAATGTGGGTTAATGTGGAATGAAGTCATCTGTGATATATGATGTTGCCTGTTTTTATGTAAAACATGTTCTTAAAGTTAATAAAATAACAGTACACGGTGTATGAACTGCTACGTCATACCTAGCTGCAGCGCCCCCGCCTCAGCTCGGTCTGCGGGGATGGAGTAAAGTTTCACTTCGGTTCAATTCATAACTGACGCATTCAGCCCACAAAGGAATAGCCCAGCTGTGTTCTGGGGGAGAATTCTTTCTGCGCACGGCTTTAAAAATTAGTCATGCGGTCCCAGTGTAGCTTTCCCACATGTGCTGCGGAGCAGCGCGTCCATTTCATGAGAATAATTCAAAACCAACTATCCCAACAATGTCCCTTTTCACATATTTCCACCCTGCCCGGGCCAGTGACTTGGAGAAACACAAAGAAAGAAAACACAACCCAGCCGTGTTTTACCCTCCGCCTCTGCGCACAGACTCTCCAGAGAAGAGGCGTGTTGGACCCACTGGCTTGGAGTTAGCGGCCATGTTTGTAGCAATTTCCCATCAGGCATTCCACGTGCGATAGTGGCTTTAGAGGAAATTGCAAAATGGCACGATGGAGTCCAGGCCTCTCCTCGGTGATGTCTCTGGTGCCAGGAGATTGGAAAGGCAGCCGGCAGCAGCGGCGCCGGCCAGGCCCCTGGCGGCCTCAGGAGGTGCCGGAACATCCGCACGCGCTTGTGAGAGCAGCAGTCTCCTGGCTCCCGCGTCCAGGCTGCTGCCGCGGGCAGCTTTCCCTCTGGCTCCTCCGCCCTGACACCCAGGGGTCCCTTCCAGGCTCCCTTCCAGGCTCCCAGGGCAGCTGCTGGAAAACAGTTGCCCCCCGAGGCCTGGTACCTTGTCTGAGGCGGGCTGGCAGCTCCGCCAAAAACCTGCCACCCCAGGGAGGGAGGAGGATCAGACATTTGGGACGTCCCTGCCACGGGAGGAAATGGGGAGAGGAAGGTGTTCCCCCACTGGTGGCTGGGGAGGGGGGGCCGGTTACGTCCAGGTAAGGAAAGAGGAAAATGGGTCACAAGAAGCAGGGAAAGGCAGCCTGGGAATTGTCTTATCTCCCTGAACAGGAAAAAAGCTTTGCTCTGTCTTAGACGGTCGCCGACTCCCTGAGCTCCGGGAGGGGCGCCCAGGGAAGAGGAGGACCCCGCCCCGCCAGCTGGACCCGCCACATCCGGGCTGGCCGTCAGCATGGTGACAGATGTCCCCGCCAGCTTGCCTGCACAGCCAAATCATTCATTCAAACGTTTCTTGAGCAAGTGCCAACGGCAGGCAAGGCGCCCCGTTCTGGCTCGGAAAAGCACCGGGGAACTCCGTTGTCCGTTTTTATTTTCGCCGTGGAATCGGGAGACTTTGAAGACAAGACGGTGGGTCTCCAGCTGGAAGGCCTGCGGCTTGTCCTGAGGCTCCCGGTCCCGAGTTCACAGGCATAGACCCCCGCGTCCAGGCAGACCGTGTGGACGGTGGCATGGGCGTTCTCACGTGAGGGTGCGCGGCTGCCATCTGCCCGTCCAGGGGTGCCCTTGGCTCAGCCCCTGGCCTCCCAGAGTCCTCTCTGCCATCGGTAATTAGCACACGGCTTTCAGTGGCATCACACACACTTACTGCGCGGGGCCCGTGTGCCCCCCAGCAGGGCCAGGGCCTGCGGTGAGCTGTGGCGGGGCAGGCGGCGGTGGGCCAGGTGCGGCCCCCGTGCTTCCGAGGCTCACGGGGAAGGAGCCGCCTCTCCGCAGGTCCGTCCCGGGGGGCTGCGCACACGCCGGCCGTCGGCCACATGCCGCACGTCTGTGGCTGTGTCTGCCACAGCGACTCCTAGGTCGCCCTCAGAAAAGCCCGAGAAGGAGGAAAAGCCAGGGGAGGAGAGCGGGGAGGGGAGAGAGGGAAGGGGAAGGGTGCGAAGGCCTCCTGAGACCAAAGCAGCCACGGCCTTGGGTCCAGCGCGTCCCCGGGAGGGTTTAGGAGGAAGGAAAGGTATTCGTGTCCCCCAGGGCGTCCCTCAGAGCCAGTCTGAGCAGATGCTTGCTGGGGATCATGAACATGAAGTAGCGTGGACAGGTCATGACCGTGGGTGTTTTCTAGACCCTTCATGCAGGCGAGCAGTGCCCTGGAGCAGGGGGACCAATGAGATCCCACTGCCAGCACCATGGGGACACTGCCCAGGGACGTCCTAGCCCCGCACCTCACGTCCATTCTCTCCTTGACTGGCAAGGTCCCCCTAGAATGGAACGCTCGTGCCCCACCGCGTGGAAGGGCAGACCCCGAGGCTGCACCGAGGGGAGCTTCAGCCTGGGGACACCCTCGCCCGTCTTCCATCGAGGGCACGTCATCTACTGCCGTTTCCAGCAAGTGCCTGTCAGTGCCAGGCCTGAGACGAGACACCTCCACGCTGCCCCCACGGTCCACGTGCTGGATGAGAAGTGGGAAATAGATGTCGTGGGGCCTCCTCGGGGCTGTGACAGGAAAAGCAGGGGACACTTTGGGAGTTGCTCTGACTGGGACGTGGGGGGCAGAGAGTTTGCAGGTTTCGTTGCTCGGCCTGGGTGGGAGAACTGCTTTCCAGGAGAGCTGTCCCAATTTATGTTCCGACCGTCGTCAAGGACTGTTTCCTTGCATTCTTGTTCAAGGAAGGGCATGTTTATAGTCAGAGATTCAGATTAGAGAGACTATTTCACGAGGTGAAAATGAGTTTACTCAACGCAACGAACATTGGTGGAACCCCTCCTATCCCCCAGACGCAGGCTCTGCGCCTTCACACGCATTACCTCACGGAACTGGCAAAACTGTGCAAAATAGCTGTTGTTGAAAAATGAGCCCAGCCCTGACTAATGGGGCTCAGGGGGTTGGGTGTCGTCCCAGAAAATGAAAGGTCGCTGGTTCAGTTCCTGGTCAGGGCACGTGCCTGGGTTGCCGGTTCGGTCCCCAGTCGGGGAGCTTGCGAGAGGCATCCGATTGATGTTTCTCTGTCACGTGGATGTTTCGCTGCCTCTCTGTCACCCTTCCCTTCTCTCTAAAAACCAATCAATCATTAAGCCCAGAGCCACAAGGGCAGTGAGTGAGAACGTCAGGACGGGAATCCTAGATCCGATGGTTTGTGAACGGAACGGCAGCCACAGCCCTGAATGCATTTGGGTCCCCTGAGAGCCACAGAACCCCCGTGGGGGACAGGACAGCCGAGAGCAGAGATCAGAGGGAAAAACACACAGAAAGTCAACAACAGCTCCGTTACACCCGGGGCCGACTCTCCGAGGAGCAAGCCGTCAGCGTGTGAGCGGGGAGAGCCTCGAGACCCGGGGGAAGGCTCGTTTGGGGAGCACTGGCAGGTGGGTGTTGTTTAAGCAGCAAGAAGGGAGCGGTTCAGGGAGCCGAGAAGGAAGCATGAGGGGTCCCCCCCAAAAGAGCTGAAATGTGCATTAGATCCACCATCTCCCCACAGTTACAGAGAAGAGAAGGAACGAGACAGTTGGCCAGGAAATGCACTCTGTGGGGAAAGGAAGTCATGATGTCACCAAGGCCATGGACACGAGGCCCAGGAGGCCGGGGGATGAGCCCCCAGGAGTCCAAGAGGCAGAGAAGGTGTGTCCATAGGTGTGACGATAAAGCCTTACTCTTTTTAATTTTCTTTCTTTTTTAATTGTTCTATTACAGTGTCCCAATATTCCCCCCATTGTTCCCCCTGCCCCCCCCCACCTCCCCCGCTCCCACGGTCAGTCCCCACCCCGTTGTCCCTGCCCTTCGGTCATTTCTACCTGTTCCTTGACTAGACACGTCCCCTTCTCTCCCTGCTTCTCCCCTGCCCCCTCCCCTCTGGTCACTGTCAGGCTGCTCCTTGTCTCTATGCCTCTGGTTCTATTTTGCTCATTAGTTTGTTAGTTTATTTTGTTCATTAGGTTCCTCTTATAGGTGAGATCGCAGGGTCCTTGTCTTTCTCCTCCTGCTCATTTCACTCAGCGTAACGCTCTCCAGTTCCATCCGGGCCGTTGTGAAGGGCAGGAGTTGCTTCTTTCTTCCTGCCGCATAGTATCCATCGTGTGGATGCACCACAGTGTGGTGACCCGCTCGTCCACTGACGGGCACTGAGGCTCTTTCCAGCACGTGGCTATTACCACCTTGAGTGTCACTCGGAGCCTGGGAGGGGTGACCAACTAACACACGCACGCAACGCCTGCCCCGGACTCTGAGCCCGGCCCGCGGTCTGCTCTTAGAACACGTGGTGTTGTAGCTATTGTTTCTCAGGTTTAAAATCGGAAGCAAGCCTTCTAAACGAGGCAGGAAAAGGGGGGAGAGCACACCGCTGCCACATTCCGTTCTCTTTTTGAAGCTTAAAATGAAAAGGAAGAGCGATTATTTGACTTCCCAGGGTACTCAGAACCCCTGAACGTCGGGCCTTCTCCCCTGCCTCCGTGTCCCCAACACCAGCCAAGCCATTTACCGTGTCAGAGAAACTCACAGGACACGTGTTACTTCCCCAGTAGCTCAGGGAAGCCGCTCGCCTGTGGCTGCCTTTGCTTTGGGTTGGGTAGTTTTTTCCCCTTAAAAATGATGTCTTGCAAAGATGCGTAGGAAGAAGAAATACCATCAAGGGAGGAAGTGGCTTCAGACCTGAAAAAGGACCCGAGAATCTTTAAACCTTTAATTTCCACGTGAGTCCAGAGAGAAGCCAAATCAGACGCCCAGAGAAGAGGCAGCATCGGCCCTGCTTGCCCGGCTCACCCGGGAAACCCGAGTCTGCGACCCTCCCTGCTCAGCAGAGTGAGGACAGAGGGCAGCCGCTGGGCAGGAAGGCCTCCCCTGAGGTGCTGCTGCCGGCCAGGGGCTCACCCGGGCGCGCTTACAACCAGCAACCTGCCGGCGCTGCAACGCCCAAGGGAACGCCGAGGCCAGGCAGGTGGGGGCGGCTCGGCACCCAGCCTTCTGTCCGTCCGCCCAGCCGCCTGTCCGTCCGCCCAGGCTTCTGTCCGTCTGCCCAGCCTCCTGTCCGTCCGCCCAGCCCCCTGTCCGTCCGCCCAGGCTTCTGTCCGTCCGCCCAGACCCCTGTCCGTCCGCCCAGCACTCTGTCCGTCCGCTGAGCACCCTGTCCACCCATCCGCCCAGCACCCTGTCCATCCGCCCAGCACCCTGTCCGTCCGCCCAGCCCCCTGTCCGTCCGCCCAGCCGCCTGTCTGTCCGCCCAGACCCCTGTCCGTCCGCCCAGCACCCTGTCCGTCCGCTGAGCACCCTGTCCACCCATCCGCCCAGCACCCTGTCCATCCGCCCAGCACCCTGTCCGTCCGCCCAGCCGCCTGTCCGTCCGCCGAGCACCCTGTCCACCCATCCGCCCAGCCCCCTGTCCGTCCGCCCAGCCCCCTGTCCGTCTGCCCAGCCCCCTATCCGTCCGCCCAGCCCCCTGTCCGTCTGCCCAGCCCCCTATCCGTCCGCCCAGCACCCTGTCCATCTGCCCAGCACCCTGTCCGTCCGCCCAGCCCACTGTCCGTCCGCCCAGCCCACTGTCCGTCCGCCCAGCCGCCTGTCCATCCGCCCAGACCCCTGTCCGTCTGCCCAGCCCCCTGTCCGTCCGCCCAGCATCCTGTCTGCCTGCGTTTCTCAGATGGCATCTGTCTCGCCGCCATTACAGCCTTGCCGCAGGTCAGGTAGGTCAACTACAGAAACTTATTTTCTCAAAACAAAGATAAATCAATGTATACAGTTTTTCAGAAATTAATGTCCTTGGACTCTCCAGCGGCCCGCAGAGCAGAGGCCCGTCCTCAGAGACCCCTTCCTACAGAGCCACAGTGAACCCCAGGGCTGCCGCCTCCGTTGGGAAGAACAGGAACTCCGGGCTGATGGCACAGCTTGTGTGGCTCAGAGCAGATGCTTTTTAAAAAGAGGACAAGGCCCTGGCCCGGTTGCTCAGTGGGTTGGAGTGTCATCCCGGGCCCCAGAGGTCACTGGTTCAAACCCTGGTCAGGGCACAAGGCTGGGTTGCGGGGTCAGCGCCCGTTGGGGCACATTCAGGAGGCAATCCCTCTCTCCCTCTCTGTCACCGTGGTGTGAGGCACCAGCTGGCCCCCGGCGTTGTGTCCTCAGATGGCGGTGGCCCCGGACCAGCACCTATTCAAGGCCCTTTCACCACATTTGAAGGCAAACGCCTGGGCTCCAGACGTGAGGCGCAGGCCTGGCAACGTCGCGGGGACACAGCTCTCTCTGGTCCTGCCAATCAGCCACTGGTGGGAGCCCGAGGCCTTCTGTACCGCTGGCCCCCCTTCCTCCGGGCCCTCGGTCAGCCCGGGAGCAGCCGGCAACCACCGCCGCAGGAAGGCCTCTGAGCTCGGCTCCGACCACCGCAGCGGGACGGAGGGCCGTCCTGACCTGGCCCGCGCCTCTAGCCCGCGCCCTTGCGGTGGGATCAGCCAGGGCCACAGCAGGAAGCTCGGGGGGCTCTGCCTGTTGTGGCCAATGAAAATCCAGGGAGAAATGACGGGAAGAGATGCTGCATGTGATAAAATGACGCCCGGAGCCCTCCGACCTCCCGGCTCTCTGCAGCCCTCCTCCAGGGCCACACCGTCGGCGCACATGCTCCTCCTTCCGTGGGGAGATCGGAGCCCAGACACCTCTTCACAAGCCCCTCCCCGCCCCCAGGAGCTGGGCCCTCCCCCAGACTCACACCCTGAACTGTCTCCAGCGTTGAGGATGCTTCTCAACCCGAGGGGCTCCAGATGCACCCCCGAGTGCCGCCGCTCCCTGCCTGTGCCCCGGCCGCCAGCTTTCACAGGGAAACAGGTCCTCCGTCCGCCTTTGACAACTACAGTAACACTGTGACACAGCAGCAAAGACGGTTCTCACAGAATTCATGGTTCTGGCCGGGCATGGAGAACGCTCAGCGATGTCAAGCTAACGTTTTTACACAGGGCTCCCGCCCCGGACAGCAGCTGACAACACACAGGCCCGGAAGGCGTGGGCCAGGGCTGAGCCCAGGCTGTGAGCGTGGACTTCAGATCCTGCAGGCCCGGGTCCGAGCCGGAACCCTGCTCCGCGCCGGCCGCAAGGACTCAGGCGCGCTGCTTCCATCCCTGCTTGAGATTCCTCCCTGGTGAAAGGAGGCGGCCCCTCCACCCTGCGGGAGGCTGGGGGGAGCGCAGGAAGGCCCGCTGCCCCTGGGGCCCCGGCTGGGAGCTTTCAGAAGCAGAAGGGCCCAGCTTCCCACTGCGGTGGAATGAGGTCCCGCCCACCCCCAATGGCAGCCTGAGGTTACTTTGCTAGTGAGGGACAGAGCGGAGACCGGAGCCCCTGCCTGTCTGACTGCACGGCACAGGGTCTTCAGCTGTACTTCCCATGCGGCCAGGCCCACGCTTGCTCCCAGCCGGGAAGGAAGGGGTCACGCCAGCTGTCCCAACAGAGGAACAGAGACCGGGCCAAAGGGCCCCGGGGACTGGCCGGCAGAACCGGAGACCCACGGGGCTGGGTGGCCACGAAGGCGGCACTTACAGCCGAGCCCCCTCTGCGGCCAGGCCGGGCTTAGCCCGAGAGCAAAGGGGAAGGCGGAGGCGGTGAGCGTCACGGGGCAGGTGCCGGGCCGGCCTGGCTCCCAGGCCGCGTCAAAAGCAGTGAGACCACGAAGCGCCGCCCTTTCTGGGGTTGCTGACTCTGGGCACTGATGGCAGGTGACTGTTTTGAAGTCCTTTGTCCCCGAGAGGTACAGAGAATATAATAAATGTCCATGTGGCCAAATCCAAATATTCGCAGGCACTGCGCATCCAGGAGCTACAATGTCAAAGACAAGAGTTTGAACTTGTGTTTTGAAAACGGCCGTCAGTGAGTATGAAACCATTCCATCGGACCCATGGGAAAGAGTTTATAACAGTTATGTCCTGAACTGTCAAATTTTACCCTATGCTAGGAGGTACGTCCTTGGCAGTTACGTCAACAAGGGATGAAAAATTCAGAGGTCACCTGAAAAATATGGGTGGGAATGCAAAGTTCTTCAAGATTACTTGAGAGGGTTTGTCAGCCACGTTTATAGACCTCGGCTGCGGTACATGCTTAGTCTCTAAAAACCTGTCGTCTGTTGAAAGGCTGGACTCTCTGGTAACCATAGCACCCTCCCCAGCCGTTCTGCAAAGACCAAGCAAGGGGAGAAGGGGCAGGGGGAGCCGAGTGACCTCCTCGGTCAGGAGACCACACTGGAAACGCCCCACCCGCCAGCCAAAGGAGCGCCCGGTGGGGGCCCCGCCCCCCGCCCCCCACCCCCACCACGCTGCTCTCTTCCCAGGTGGCTACGGAGCCTATAATCCCCACAAGGCCGGGAGGGCGGCCCCTGTGCGGGGCCCTCTCAGCCTGGCTGGCAGGTGCCCCCAGAGAGGCCGCCAACAATGCCTCCAGGTGTGTGGCTGGGACTACACCTTTGGGGAGGCCTTTGAAGGCCGCACCCCCTGTGAATGCAGAGCCTCCTCTTTGTTACCCTTCTCCCCCAGGCCTGGTTGCTTTTGTTCTCTGCAGCGCAGGGCTTGAACTTCATCCTGGGCTATTGGATTTCATCCTGCCTCTGGCCTCCTGCCCCAGGCTGCAGCTCGGGGTGGCTCTCCTCCACGGCTGCCCCCACCCGCGCCCTCCCCTTCACGGTGAATTGGATCCGTATAAGCCTGGAATCGGCCTCCAGTGTTTTTTTTTGCTATAAGAGAACATCGGTCTTGGCACTGAGACTTGTCAGAGTCGCTCCGCCTTCCCTCTCCCCAAAGGAGCGGGGCCCCTAATCACAGCCCCCTCTCCGGGCCTTCTCAGCCGGAGCTCGACCCGGTGGGAGCGCGCTTCCCTTCGCCTTTCGGGCTCAGGTTCTGGGCGTCATTCAGAATCATCACAAGCTCTGACAACACTCTGGATGTCCTTATTTATTTTAAATTTATTTTTATTTTTTGACTGCAGTTGACATTCAATATTATATTAGTTTTAGATGCACAGCATGGTGGTTAGGCATTTATATAACTTATGAAATGGCCAGCCCCATCTAGTACCTGCCTGGTGCCATACGTAGCTATTCCGATATTATTTGTATTCTTCATGCTGTAGGAAATATTGGGTTGGCGAAAAAGCCCATATAATTTTTTTCCATAAAATAAATGACACATTTTTATTTTCACCAAGAACTTCATTGATTTGGATATTTTGAGTTTGTTGGCTCTGTCCCGCATGGTAGAATGTTGATTGTTCTTAATTAAAGTCTTGATTTGATGGCTATTAACTTCAGCTGGTCTACCTGACCGGGGAGCACCGTGCAGCGAGAAATCTCCAGCACGAAGCGTCGCAAATCACTCCTGACACGTTTGATCAGTCACAGCCCCTTCTCCACACCCTGCACATATCTTTTTTTTGCATCTCAATTGCATTTTTACCTTTCTTGAAATAATAAAGCATAATATGCTGAAAATGTCACATATTTTCTTCCACCTTCAATATTAAAACGGTTACACAAAAATTCACCAATTTCGATGAATGTTTTTAAATGCACGCTGATAGGACAGCTGTCACATATAACTGAACAAAATTGTTTCCAATGAAGTTAAAGGCTACCAAGGGCTCCTAGAGCCATCTTAAGGAAGAAACCGAAGGAACTTTTTGGCCAACCTAGTACTATTTTAGTGAACCTATTGAGTCCCACTCTTCATTAGCATAATATTAGAATGGGGCCCCCAAGTGGCTGGTCACTTAGATCTGTCTGGAGCATCCCAGCTGCCCCCACCCCTCCCCATTCCGCTCCACGCAGGGGCTGCTGCTTTCCCTGGTGGGCGTGGGGCAGGGGACTTGAACTCTGAGCGTGGGGTGTTGTGGCAGAAGCGTGGCCTGCGAACTGGCCCCCGGGCCCCACGTGGGTCCTGGCCTCCCCACACACCCGCGGCATGATCTCTGAGCCTCAACCTCCATATATGGAAAATGGGGGGAATCACTACGTCCTCCTCTGGAGCAATCAAGATTGTGCTGGCAAGTGCCCATTAAATGGTGGCTGTTTTTCTAAGAGAGTGTATCCAAGACTTTAAAGGGTTTTTATTCTATGTAGTGAAAAATATTTTAATTAAAAAAATCTATGTATAAATTGATTCCAGAGAGAGAAGAACATTGATGTGAGAGGAACATTGGTTTGTTGCCTCTCACACGCACCCCAAATGGGGATCCAACCCGAGATCCAGGCACGTGCCCTGACCGGGAATCGAACCCTCAACCCTTCGGTGTGTGGGCCGATGCTCCAACCAACTGAGCCGCCCCGGCTGGGCGTGAAAAGTAGTTTAAGGTAACTCCTCAGCGAGATGCGGCAGCCTGACGCTCACTGTCACGGGTTCAAAGGCCTTGCCTGGCTGCCCTCTCTGTCCCCTGCTGGCTCGGCACACTGAACCGTGTGGGACCCCAAAATGAAATAACGTTTGTTTTCTTCGAGCTGTCCTAAGCAAAATCTTTTTCTTTTTCTTTTTTTTAATTCCCGAAATCCGAGCCTTTGTTTCAAAGGCCAGATTTTCTCAATTCCTCCCGGGTTTCTCTTCATCAGCTCGTTCCCCGAGTCCCAGCCTTCAGGCCCCCCCGGAGGCCCTGCTCCCCGTGCGTGTGGTTTGCGGGAACCACCTGCCCAGGCCCAGAGTCAGGGACGGGTGGCGCTCAGCTCTCTGCGGGGGCTTCTCTGGTCCGGAGCCCCTTGGACGGGGCCTCGGGACACAGTCGCAGAGCGTCCGGCTCCCGCACGAACTCAGCGATGCCCCTCTTCCTGCCTCCCGGCCCCATTTAGAAAAACACAGGGAAAGAAATCTCCTCCCCTCGCGGTTCCCTGGCGCTGCACCATGGCAGGAATGTTCTGTGATTCCAAATTACTTATTAGAGATACTCCCGCGGGCATCACGCGGAGGATTACTTTTCCACGGTCATTGGTGTGCCTGCATCCTTAGGAAAACAAGGTGTAATTCTACCTGCTACCTCGTTCCAAGGGCGCCTCCACCTTTGGACGGAAACCAACTTCCAAGCCAAGGAGTAGGACATCGATCTTCTGTGGGGCTCTCACTTTCTGTCCCGTCTTAGATGACAAGCTGAGGGGGAGGGGGAGGGGGAGGGGAGCATCCCTTTCTCCAACCCTGGGCTTCTAACAGCAGAGGGAAGGGCTTTCTCTCTCTCTAAGGAGACGATGTGCCCCTGGAGGGAGCTTAGCTTTGGAAGAGTCCGGGGCCAGGGAAGGACTTGTTCAAGGTTCTCCCTGGACTTGTGGGGGCGGGGGTGGGGCTGGAAGGAAGACAAGGCTTGGGGACCTGCAGCAGTGGGGGTTCTGGTGGGTAGACCGTGGGCCACGGCCTGGAGCCTCGACCTCCGAGGGACGGCGAGCGGGTCCCGCTGCCCCCAAGCCGCCCTGCCTGCGCCTGCATGGACCTGCGGTGTCATGGTCTGCACTTTGCCTGACCTGCGGCACATCTTTCAAAGTCACCAACGCCGCTTACCAGGTCGTTATTTTGGGAGTTGACGGCTCCCTCTCTCTGCAGGAAACATTTTAATTCCTTCCTTACTGACACGGAGATGGAGTTTTTCACTCTCCTCTCGGCAGCGTTCATCCCGGCTGGGGGCTGCTCGCCACACCAATCTCCCCGCCTGTTTGGCCCCGGCACATGGGGGCAGGCAGGACGGCTTTTCCTGACGCCTGTCAGGGCCAGCAGGGAAGCCCTGACCCCCCCCCAACACCCCCAGGGTTTACTGCGGCATAAAGAAGCGAGGCGATGGGAAAGGAACTCGCTTTCCAGCTCCTTCTAAAGTCAGGCTTCAAAGCGAGACTCCTGGCTTTGCTGGAAGGGAATGTCCCCCAAATGTGACAGCCTTGGGTTTGATGAAAAGCATGCGCACCCACTTCCAAACCAAACCCCAGTGAGTTTCGAAGGGCCGTCCCTCCTCCCGGGGCGGGAGGCGGAGGGCTGACCTCGTTTGCGTCCTGAGGTGTAACTGCTCCCCCGTTATGCAAACAGCCTGGTGCTGACGCGTCCAGAAATAACACCCCCCCCCGCCCCCCGCGAAGCGGCTGGAGGCCCCGAGGACATGAGCGGCATTGGCTGGACCCTCCTGACAGGTCTCCTCGGTGAACTCAGCGCGAGAATGTTATGCGATTATTCACAGGAAACTCAGGACCTTGGGGACAGTCCACCAGGCTCTTCGGGCGAAGCTGGATTCGGGGCCCTGACGCCTGCAGATCCTTGCGCAACCCTCAGCTGTGAGCGGGTCCTGGGAGCGCGTCCGCCTCCTCCTGGCCCCGGCCCCTCTCCCACGTCCCCGTGCGCCTCTGGATCAGCAATAACACGAATAAATCAAGCCAGCCCTGCCAGGCCGCTGGTGGGATGTGCCAAGAGGGGCGAGTAGGAAAACTGTAAAATACCAAACTGAAGGTGTTCCCCCCAACTTCCTTTCTCGTTTTAAAAAAAAAAAGCCTCGTTCTGCAAACATGAGCTGCGAGGCTCGGCCCAGATGTTGCTGAGCATAAATGTTTATCAGACCCATAAAGACCCCGGCGAGGCTCCGTTCTGCCTTTAACGCAGCCGGTATTTCAGGCCCGGCCCTCGCGCCGCTGGAAGCCGCTGGGAGGCAGGCTCCGGGAGGAGTGGAGGCCGGGTCACTGCTGGTGGCGGGAGGGGAGCTTTTCTTTCATGTTTTACAGCCCGTTTTTCATGGCGGGGCATTGCTTTTCTCAGACATCACTTCTTGGGGCCTGTCTTTATCGAGAAGCCGGAGGAGAGGGTGTTTGCTGGATCTGGGACTCCGAGGAGCCTGGGGGGAGGTTCGCACGTGGGGAAGACGGCCAGGTCCCCTTTGTTCTCGGTCGGGGTCAGGAGACATGGAGCGAGATCCCAGAAGCCTCGGGTGGTCGCCCGTGAAACGAGGGTGCCGCTCTTTTAACTGGCGGAGCACCCTGAGCTCACGTGTTAAAAACCTGGGTTTGCATCGCCCAAGGGTGCTTTTCCAGAACGAAGCCTTCGTCGCACCCTGTGAACAGCCGCACCGGCGCCGCTGAGCAGCAGAAGCGGAACAGCCCGGGCAGGCAGCTCTCATTTTGTGTTCAGACCCTTGAAGCCACCCCAAAGCGTGGGCTCGAGGGAATGGTTTGGTCCTCGGGGTTTTTGGCCAGGGCTGGAGGCCGGAAATCCTGGTCATTTTAACCCTTCGTTTCACGGTCTGGAAAACTGCCTGCCTGTCCCATCCTGAGAACCAGGGGATGCCTACCTTCCCCAAATCCCTTGCTTACACACACACGCCGCCTAAGCTAGCACGTCAGTGCCTGGTGGGTAGATTCTGAAAAGACTGATGGCTTCATAGGAAGTTTCTCGTGGAGATGCGGATGGCAGGCTCCTGGGGTTCCCCCTCAGGACTGGTCCTGATCTGTGGAATGAAGTCATTCCTGCGTCTCTGGGGAGTCCCGACGCTCCTTCCCTGGGCTGGGCCCACACCTGGAACCCAACACCCCCTCTGTAGACGGAGCTTCCTGAGAGCTGGAAACAGGGCCAGGGGCTAGGCCCCAGCACCAGGCTTTGCTGGTTCCTCAGCAAGGTCTCCCGGGGCGTCCACACCAGCCCCACCCAGCTCCCTACCCTACCCTCACCGCTCAGCCCCTTGGGGCTGCTGACCGCGACCGAGAACATTGGCCCTGGGGGCACCGATGTCCTCGGCGAAGGCCGAACCCTGGGGGCACACCTGGCACGCGCTCCGGGGCGCCTGCCTGCCTTCGCTGATGAAATGTAGAGGTAAACATCTTATCAAGGCTGCTGGCGGCCAGGCTTCAAGACGCGATCACAAAATCAATCCGCATGGACTAACCGAGCATGGACGCCCTGAGAGGACATCTCCGATGTCAGGCACTTAATTAAGGCGCTGGGCTGTCCTGCCCCCAATTGATCCTCCTGTCCCGTAACAGGCGATGCAGCTCCTGCGGCTGGACTGGCCGTGTCCCCGGAGGCCACCTGCTCGCAGAGCCTTGCAGTCCGTGGGAAGACCACCAGGGGGAGCCTGTGCGTCGTCTCACTCCCCAGGGACCCGACCTCCTGCGCCCCGGGGACCTCCAAGGGGCAGCTAAGCCTCCCTTGGCCTCTGCCTGGCTGCGTTCTGCGCGCTCGGCTCCCCGGGTCTTCCCTGAGCTTCAGGTGCCCTGAACCGGAGGATGACCAGGCTCCTCTCCTTCGCTTCTTTTCCGTCCGGCTTTGTGCACCTTGCGCGTGGGGGAGCAGGGGGTGGCCGCGCCCCTGGGAGCGCGCACCAGGTGAGCCTGCCTGGCCGAGGTGTTTCCCACTGGAGTCAGAGACCTCAGCCCCAGAGGGAGCGTCGTGTGAGAAGTAGCGCCGATCGGAGATGCTCAGCGATGCCTCGTTGGGTCGGGCGGGCCAGGCGCAGCCGGTGTGGTCTCGGCGCGCTGTGGTTTAATCTCACAAGTGTTTTCCAGCCGCGTGCTGGGAATAGACTCATCTGCTCTAGCCATTTCCAGACGAGGGAGGAAGAATGTCCGGTCCACAGGCCACGGCAAAGCCCGCTGCTGCGCAAGAGCTGGGGGAGAAGGGCGTCCAAGGTGAGGCCCTGTCAGACTCGGGCCCTGCGGAGGGTCACCGGGTGGCTTCTGAGTGGCCCTGGGCCACAGCCACCAAGAGCGGCTTGGGCTGCCCACGGGCCTGGCTGAAGAGAGAGAGTTCTGTGCCCGGGAGCAAACAGGGACCGGCAGGCTCTGGGGAAGGTCGGACATGAATCCGTTCAGCATTGACCAAGCGCCTACTGTGTGCCAGGCAACACAACCAGGCTGGAGTGAGCCGGGCCGGCTCCGCCTTTCCTTTCCTTGTAAATCTGGGTTAGGCTCAGGTGTGCAGCTTAGTGGTCGCACCATCACCACTTTGCACAGAGCTCCGCTGGGTGTTCCCAGGACCCGCCTGTCACCACACGCAGTCGGTACAGCAGCACTGACTGTTCTCTAGGCTGTGCTCACACCCCGAGACCGTTTTATAACCGCAGTCTGTCCTTCCCCACCCCTTCACCTCGTTCACCCAGCCCCCCAACCCCGCCCCCCTCTGGCAACCATCAGCCTGTTCTCTGCATCTATGAGTCTGTTTCTATTTGTTTGTTTGTTTATTTTGTTCTGTAGACCCCACATATAGGTGAGATCATACGGTGTTTGTCTTTCTCTGAGGGGCTTATGTCACTCAGCATGACGCCCTCTAGGTCCATCTGTGCTGTCACAAAGGGTAAGATTTCCTTCCTTTTCATGGCTGAGCAGTATTCCACTGTGTAGCTGTGCCACAGCTTCTCTATCCAGGCCTCTGTGGCTGCGTCCATATCTTGGGTGGTGCAAATAGCACTGCAGTAAACATAAGGGTACATGTATCTTTTCAAATTAGGGTTCTAGATTTTTCCACATAACTGACCAGAGTTGGAATCGCTGGCTCATAAGAGAGATTTATTTTTAATTTTTTGAGGAACCGCCACACTGTTTCCCACAGCGGCCGCCCCTGCCTGCGTCCCCACCCGCAGGGCACAAGGGTCCCCTTTCTCCGCGTCCTCGCCGGCGCTTGTTGGTTGTTGAGTCACTGATGATGCCGTTCTGACCGGTGCGAGTTCATTGCTCTCAGTAACAATTTTTCGGACATAGTCTTGGGCAAAGGAAACAAAAGCAAACATCAACACATGGGACGACACCGAACTAGAAAGGTTTGCACTTAAAAGGTTTCCACGAACAAAACAAAGAGGCCACCTGCTCCGTGGGAGAAGATACTCATTCACCCGTGATGCACCCGATAAGGCGTGCATGTCCAACCTTTATAAAGACCTCATACAAGGTAACAATTAAAAAACGGGCAGAAGGCCCGAATGACGTTGCCATTGAGTCTGACTTCTTGGTGGCAGCCAAGCTCACGTTGCTCATCATTGGGCCCCTGCACAGGTTGGGGGGGTCTCCGGGGGATGGAGGGGGGCAGGGCAGAGCTGGAGGCCAGAGTGCTGGGTTACCCTGGAGGGATGTGACTACAGAGTTGGGAACACAAGCCCTTCCAGGCCATTGACACGAGAGGGGGAGGGAAGGACGGGGCGGTCAGTGGCACCCGGAGATCCAGGCTCACCCCCAGGAGTGCCTGCTCTCTAAACCCCTCAGAGTACGTTCCTGGGACTTAAGCTTCCTCCAGAGTCCCCCACCCCAGGGACGTGCTGGAATCCGGGGCAGGGGCCCTTCGAGGCAGCACCGTGAAGGCTGGAACCAGACAATGTCGCGTGCGTGCAGACCACCTGACCTCGTCCCTGAGTCACAGCGACCTGTCTTGCCCTTTCCCCCCATGAGTCTTCCCGCCCAGCGTTCTCCGAGGACCACGGGCCTGCCAAAGCCTCGGCCCTGTGCCCACGGAAACCTCCGCAGACCGCCAGCTTCTGCAGACGTCAGCCGGCTGCTGTGCATTTTGCAATAGCCCCGAGCGGCTCCCAGGTGACTCGCATCCCTTCACCAAGTTGATGCTTCATGGGAAGGACCTGCGAAGGATGGCCGTCCCCACGCGTGCGGAGAGGAAAAACCTCCCAGGAGCCTGGGTGAGCAAACACGTAACCGAGTCCGGAGCTGTTCCCCAGAGCTCGGGGTGCAGGAGAGGGAACTTCCGCGGCCATGCCTAGGGGGACAAAAATAAGGAGGCCGGGGTTTATGTATGGATGCGGACGTGTTTGTCTTTCTCCCCAGTGCTGGGAGACCCCGGGGCTCTGCTGCTCCCGCTGACCCCCACGGAGTTGGGCTGAAGGTACAGGGAGCCCTTCCCGAAACCTGGGCCCACGCCACAGCCAAGCGGGGCTAATTCCTGGGGAGAAGACAGTTTGCTTAACCTGAAGGGAGCACCCTGACCCCACAGCGATAGAAATTAAATAGCAATGCCTATTTTTTTAACTAGCTTGTATCTCTATCACCTGATTGAATGTTTGAAAAAAATCAGTGGGCACAGAAGGATAAGTTGAAGGGTTTCCTGACAGTCGAGCAACACCTTAGCGGCGTATCTGGGCTGAGAAGCCCGCGCTCTATTCCTTCCTAGCGTTAGCGCGATGTGTAAAATTCTAGATAACCCTTCTAGTCGCTGCCTGTTTTACACAAGTGCCTCTGATCCATCCTCTTCCCTTAAAGACGGCAAAATTAATGCTCTGGGAGAAACAGTGGCCTCACGATTCATCCCGCAGAGACTCGGCCTCCGCCTGCACCAAGCCTGGGCTTCCCCAGCACCACGCGTCGGAGCAAGCTTAACGCAGAAAAAGACAGGACTCCAAGGTCTCAGTCAAAACACGTTGTTATTTTAAAGAACTTTCTCGAAAGGCACACGACTTCCCACGGGCATGGGAGGAGTGCCGCCATCGCGCGGAAGCATTGCAGACGTCTGCGATGTATTAATGGAGCCGGCCTCCATGCTACTTCCGTTGCTGCGAGCTAGGGTCCGGAGGAGGGTGTGCGGAGGTGGGACCTCCCCTCTTTGCAGGAGCCCCAGCCCCCCTGCCCCCACCCACCCAGCTGACCCTCAGGCCCTGGGGCTCTGGCAGATCTGCAACCTCACGGCCCCTCCCAGGCAGCTTCAGTCCCCGCAGCTCTGACACGGGCTGACACGGCCGTGGCTGTGGGGACTGACGTCACCCTCCAGCTGGGGCTGCCCTGGCCGACCCTCTGCTGCCCTGTCCTGGCCGTGCCCCAGGGACTGGCCTCAGGGGCAGCCTGGCCTCTCACACGCGGCCCTCTCTGTTCCAGGGGTCAGAGCGCTGCGCCCAGAGCGCACCCCGCCTCACAGAGGTTTCATGACGCAGCCCTGCTCTTCTGTTTATGGGTTGTAGCCGGCATTGCCCGGACCACGGCCCCGGCCCTGCCAGGGGCGGCCGAGGTCCCAGCCTCCTGTGCAGCTGCTCAGCTCCTGCCGCTGACCCAGCAGCCCCGCGTCGGTCCCACATCCCCGCTCCATTTCCTTTGGAGGCGCCTCTGAATCCTGCGCTGTCCTGTGATTCTTGCTGAAAGTGAGCAGGCTTTCCCTGAATGTGTGAGATTCCCCCAGAAGGAGAACGCAGGTCGGGGCGGAGTCCTCAGGAACCCCCCAGGGCCACCGCAAACACACCCCTGGGCCCCCCGCCCCCTCCCCAGGTGCCGCAGAAGCTGTTCCGGCCGCGGCGGCATCAAGGGCTCCTTGGCTTCGCTGGCCCAGTGTGAAGTTTAGGGCCTGCCTTTCCAGGACAGGTCTTCCTCCTGTTACTTAAAAATTAAGTCTGTTTTAAGAAGGAGGCTATTGCCTGAATTAAAAAAGAAAGGGATTTTTAAAAATCCAGATTTATTACATTGGACTAGAAGAGAAAACATTACTTAAGAAAAAACAAACAGGTTTCCTGAGGTCTAATTCACAAACAGTGAACGTCATCCTCTCTAGGGGACACTCGCATGACACACGCGTGTTCAGTGTGTCATCACCACCGCCGCGTTCTGCCTCCCCCAAAGCCAGTCCTCTGTCCCTACCTGTGAGCGGCGTCCCTGCAACACGCCCGGGCCCAACGGCCACGGATCTGCTCCTCGTTTGCGTGGCTTTCCCCTCCTAGGACTCCAGGCCAGTGGCGCCGTACGGGCCTGGGTCCGGTTTACGCCGCGCAGCAGGGGGCCTTGGTGATGCGTCCCCCGGAGGCGTCTGGGCCCGTTCACGGCCCAGTGGGACGCCCACGTGTGTGCGCACAGCGCTTGGCACGGCCTGTCTCCGTCAGGTGAACAGGTGGGCTGTCCCCAGGTTCTCGCCGTTCAGGAAAGCGCTGCTGGGACCCTCTGTTTGCTAGTCTCCGTGGAGAGGTGTGTTTTCGCTCATTTGGGGCACGTGCCTGGGGCGGGGGGCCGTGCTGGGGTGTTTGGCAAGTGTCTGTAGCAACCTGTTTGGAGAAGAGGGGCCTTGGAGGACGTTGCTGAGCAGTTCATATGGGAAGTAAAACATCCAGGGCATGAATTTTAAGAAGAGCCAGCTCACCTCAGGACTGTCTGCCGCCTCTCAAGGCCTTGCGGTGGGTCAGTCAGTTGGTTTCGACACCCAGGCTGCGCCAGGTCCCCCCAGGGCCAGGCGGCCCCGTCACTGAGCGAGGGCGTGACCTCAGGTGCGTGCTCAGGCTCACAGGGAGGTGCTGGCCTCAGAGGGATGCTCAGAGGGTTCCGAAAGCCGTCCTGGTTGGAGGGCAGAACAATGCCTGGCACATAGCACGTCCTCACCAAACGCTGCCTGCTGAGAGCCGGGGCAACGTGGGGTGAGAGCAGGGGACCAACCGTCTGCCGAGGAAGCGCCGTTGTTTTGTATCAAATGTGCTCACCAGATGGCGAGGGACACACCCACTCGTTCCACACACGCCTACTGAGTGCCAGGTGAGGAAACCAGGCCGAGTCCCCGCTCCCAGGGAGCTCCCAGCCCGGGAGGGGCGACAGGCACGTGTGACGTGTGCTGACGATGCTCGTGAACGCAGCAGAGGGGAGAGGGGGTGTGCCGGGACTGCGCCCGCCGCCTGCCGGGGCCCCCCGGCCTGCCTTCCCCGGCCTCTCGCTTCGGCTCAGTCCCTGGGTCTGCCGAAGCGGAAGGGAGGCGGCCGCTCCTGCTCTTCCCCGCTCTCCATCCCCGCGCTGGTGACGGGGACTCCGCGCCCAGGACACACAGGGCTCTGCAGGACGAGACAGGAGACGGTCGCACGGGCCAGCGCCTCTCCCCGCAGCTGCCAAGCAGCACGTGCAGCCTGTGCATTCGTCGGCGGAAGAGGCCAGAAGCTTGATGCGGTCGCCTGTCTTAAAAATAAAGTACCTTGAAAATCAGGCACTGGGCGACCTTTACTGTGACCTTTCCACGCAGCTCGGCTTGAGTGTGTTTTCCCGAGTGGGAACGAATGTTCTTATTTCCCCGAAGGCTGAGAAAGCGGTCCCCACGGACGCAGGCGTTGACGGGTTTTTATTGCTGTTACTTGAAGCACCACAGACGGGCCTTCCTGCTGTGGGCGTTGGTACATCAGGGACCGTCCCCGACTCCTGAGTCGAGCCGGCTGCAGACCCGAAGCGGCGCACCTGGCCCCACGCGGCAGAAGGAGAGGGCCGGTGTCCGCCGCGGGGGCTTGGCCGTGCCCGCGGGCCCCTCCGCGGGTCCCCAGGCTAAGCCTGTGCACCCCACTCCCCTGTGGGCCCAGGACCAGGGGCCTTGGACGCGGACCCGATTCTCCCCTCTTTCTCCCGTATCCAGGCTGGACAGAAGGCGGATGCCCAGCGGCTGCCACCCCAGGGCAAGCAAGGGTCAGCGCCGAGTGTCTGAGGCCATCCTTAGGTCACGACTGGCATCTGAGCACGCGTGAGGGGCGTCGGCCGTTCTTTCCGTCCTTGCCTCCCTGGGTCACCCGTCGTGGTCAGAGCAGAGTGTGGCCCTGGGCCCAGACTGTGCTCAGCAGGGGCTGCCCCTGCCCAGGGTCTTCCAGGCCAAGGGCAGAGAGACCTGGAGACAGAGGTGGCTGATGGCGTGCGCAAAGGCAGGGGTGCTCAGCGGGCCCCGACGAGGGAGAGCACCCAAGGGTAACGGTGCCTGTATCTACTCAGCCAGTAAGAGGTCTGGCCTCAGCGGCTTCTTTAACCCCGTGGTGCCAGAATTGGGGAGCGTGTCCGGCCCGTGGCAGAAGCTCCTTAAATATCTGATGAGCCAGTGAGTAATAAAAAATAAAATGAAAAGTGTGTGTGTACGTGTGTGTGTACATATGTGTGTATTATAACCCATAGAATAAAATAAGAACTGACGAGTTCATACGGATATAAGTACATAATTGGCCCTGGCCCACCGGTGCGGCTCCGTGGGTTGGCTGTCATCCCGTAAACCAAAGGGTTGCAGTTGGGTTTCCGGTCGGGGCACATGCCTGGGCTGCAGGCTCACTCCCTGGTTCAATTTATTGAGGCTTGTTTTGTGGCCTAATATTATATATTTCCTATCCTGGAGAATATTCCATGTGCCCTTAAAAAAAAGTGTATTCTGCTGTTTTGGGATGAAACATTCTGTAACTACCTGTTAACTCAGTCTGGTGCATTGGGACATTTGAGGCCATTATTTCCTTGTTAATTTTTTGTCTGGACAATGCGTTGCGGTGAGTAGGTATTAAATCTCCCCCTACCAGTGTGTCACTTTGAGTTTCTTCCTTTCCGTCATTAATTTTTGGTTTATACACTTAGACACTCCTCGGTTGGGTGTGTAGATATTTACAATTGTTACGGCCTCCTCTTGGATGGACGCCTTTCTAACTGTGCGATGTCTTTCTTTGTCTCTCTTTTATTTTGTCCTGTGTTTTCAAGTCTCCTTTGTGCGATACGGGTGCTGCTCCCCCGGCTTTCCTTTCACTTACGTTCGCACGGAATGCCTTTTCCGGTCTCTTCGCTTTCGGTCTGTTGTCTTTCGATTTGGAGCCTTTGCGCGCCGCAGGCAGGCGGGCCGCACATTTCAGCCCACCCAGCCTGTTTCTTGGGGCATTTAATCTACGAACATTTAAAGCAATGACCAACGACTGTGATGATGACCATTGTGATCACTGTTTCCCAGTGGTTTTTGCAGTTTTCCTCTGTTCTTTCTTCTCCTGGTGGCTTCCCTTGCGGTTCGCTGTGTGCTGTTTGGCTTCTTTATTTCCTGGGCGTCTTGTTTAGGTTTTTGGTGTGTGGTTGCCGTGAGGTCCTGTGTATGGTCCTCTATCCAGGGCAGTCTCCTCTGTGCCGATAAGCATCCCATTTTGAACACAGGTATTTACGACACATATTTATTTCCTTCCGGTTCTGGAAGCCAGAGGTCTAGATCGTTCTCACTGGGGGAAAGCCAGGGCATCAGCCAGGCTGTGGAGGCTTAGTGTGTGTGTGTGTGTGTGTGTGTGTGTGTGTGTGGTCTTTGCCTCTTCCAGTTTCCAGAGGCTGCTGGTGAAATTGGTCGCTGTGGGCTCAGCCACAAACACTGTCACTGGTCACTTGGCCTTTGTCACCTGCATCAGATTTCCTCAGCCTCCCTCCCACATGGACACTAGTGACCACCTGCAGGGTCCACCCCGGTGAGCCAGGATGGTTCTTCTTCCCCAGACCCTTACGCAATCACATCTTCAAGTCCCTTTGGCCATGGGAGGTAGCACCCACGGGTGGCAGATGCTGGACATGGTGTCTTTGGGGGTCATTCCTCAGCCCGACACAGAGGCCTTGGGGAGAACAGTCTCTCCACCTCTGGGGTAGCAGCAGAGGCCGAGGGCGGATGGTGGCTGGACCTGGGGCTGGGGGACTCATTTGAGTCTGTGGGGCGATGTGGGAGGACGAGATGTGGAAACCAAAAGAACAGAAATCTGCAAGGGAGATCAAGAATCAGCCGTCAGCACGTTAGAGAAGAGGAGAGTGTTGGGAAGCTTAGAGAGGAGGAAGATTCTAGAAGGGAAAGATCCACGTCATCAGGCACCGTGGAGAGGACAGCGGGGGCCCGGAAAGCCTGCTCTGCCCTTGGTCGGAGGTCGCTGATGGGTTTTGCTGGGACATCCACTGCCTTCCACGCTTCGACCCTCAAAGCCACGGGTCCAGAGCAGAACGCGGCCAAGTCACGTCTGAGGACTCGCGGGCGTTCGTGTGGCTCCTCTGCGCAGGAGAACCGAGGGGCGCTGCGAGCTGGTCCCCGAGACAGCACGCGGGGAGTCCGTTTTCTGAGCGCAGGAGAGAGGGAGTCGGGGACGAGCTAGTCTGAGAGTCAGGGCTCCCGGGGGCGCTGTGGGCGTCAACCCCCCTTCCTTCTCCTTCCGATGCAGCCGTCCTCCGCCCCGGGCGAGGCCGCGGCGGCAACGGGACACGCGACTTCTCTCGTCCCTCGGGAGAGATGACGAGAGTTTGATCTTGTGCCCCTGGGTTTCGCCTCCGCTCTGCCTTGTAAAAACCGAAGCCACCGCCTCGTGTTTTGGTCTGACCTTCCTTCCTTTCTCCTTCCCGGGGTGGGTCTGTCGCTCCAGTCCGTGCAGGGCTCTCCTTCGGGGACTGTGCGCCTGCGGAGGGGACGTGCACCGCTCTCTGCGTCCTTGGTCCCCACTCCCTTCGGTTCCGCCCTCCCGCCTGCAGCCCCGGCTGTTCTCTAGTTACCCCCCCTTCTGCGCGGGAGGCGCTGCCCTGGGGCAACTGAGAGCCTCCCGAGCAAGAGCCCGGACGCCCCCGGAGGCCCTGCTCACACCCCACGGAGACGGGGCGACGCGCCCTGGTCCTGGAGGCTGCAGAACCCCAGCCGCACGTGGGGGTCTGTCTGTGAAAGAAACCGATACTTCTGCAGGCAGGTGGTACTATTTTAGGGAACAGTTTTATGTGCAATTTAGAGTGCACATTCTGCAGACAGCTCAGACAGAAATAATCAGTTTAGTGTGTGTCTGCACTGTCACGTGGCCGAGCGTGAGGTGAGAGCAGATTTACACACCGAAATCAAAAGGAAATCGCGGGGCCTGTCCCCGGCTCCGGCCCACGACAATAAACCGTCACGCGATGAAGGGCCGCCAGCTCGGCCCCGCGCTCCTTTTATTCCTCCCCAGAAAGCGCCCGGGTCTGGAGGGAAATTGCTTTCCAAGGTGCTTGGGCGCAGCTGTTAAAGATCGACTTTTATTAACCGGGGCCGCGTAAACAATGCGGCGTAAACAGAGCGGCCCCGGCGGCCACGGAGAGGCCGGCGCGGGGTCACGGAGTTTCCCCGAAATGAAGTGTGAGGACGGCTGTAGGAATTCTGGAGCGGAGGGTTCCATTCCAGAAGACTCGCTGCCTCTCCGAGGTCAGCTCCGGGAGGGCGCCCAGCTGACGTGGCCGTGGGCACTTGTCATTGTTTGCTGTTAAAAAAAAAGGGGGGGCTGTTTCTAAGGGAAAGGACGGTGAGGAACAGCGGGAAAAAATGGACTTAGGTTCACAGCTTATTTGGTAGGAGTTCCACATTTTTTATTATCGAGTTTTTAGGGCAAGGGAGGGCGAGGGAGAAACGTTGATTTGTGGTTCCCCTTGTTCATGCCTCACTGGTTCATTCTCGTGTGGGCCCCGACCAGGGGTCGCACCCACAACCTTGGCTTACCCGGATGACGCGCCCATGGACCGAGACGCCCAGCCAGGGCTGGCAGTTCAGCGTGTAAATAAATGCACGACACTGAGGAGGTTTACTGAGTAAGATCTCGAGTGAAAGTATCCAGAAGCAGATGCTCCCTCGGTCAGGCCCCTGGGGCCCCGTGTCCCCATCGGTGCCTGTCCCAGGGGATGTGTCGGTGCTGACTCTGCCCGAGCAGCGGCGGTGAGCCTGCCTGTCCCCCGGCCACGGCCTTTGGAGGCGGAGGGAAGAAACGTCGAGATTCAGGGCTGCATTTCCCTCTGACGTGGAAGAATTGTGATACGGGATTTGATTTGATTGTTTCATGTTTTAAAGGAAAACAACGTCCTTCCCGCTGGGACGCCCTGATGCAGCCAAGAGCTCCCGCCCACGGGTCCCGGTTTATGCAGGGCAGGGCGTGGCGTGACGGGGACATGCGGAGGGTGGACAGACTTGAGGGGATCGAGTTATTGTTCCATTTGTCTCCGAAGGAAAGAAAGAGCGGAGATAAAGGAGGGATGGGAACTCAGTGCATCGTGTGGCGAGCGCAGGCAGCCGGGGGTGCCCAGCGGGGGGCAGCCTCACCTGCAGACGCGCTGCCCTGGGGTTCCCGGCGCCACCCGGAGTGGCTGCGGCTGGAACTGGGGAACCGATGTGGCGCGAGAACAGGGGTGCACAGCCTCTTCCCTGGCCACCTCTTGGGGGCCTCGTGGCTGTCGTCCTCCCGCGCCCCACCTGGATGAACAGGTCTGAGGGGAAAGAGTATAAGGAAACCTGTGATGCTGAACGTTTCCTACACGCCTGGCCCCCAGGACCTGTCTACAAGGCAGGGATTATTGTCCCCATTCTGCAGGTAAGCAGGACGTTCCCAGTGTCCCGTGGCCTTGCTGAGAGGGCCCCAGAGGGATGGGGCCGGGCCTTCCCGCCCTCAGAGCCGCGTCCTTTGGTTATGCCCACTGCCTGCCGTGCGTGTCCCTAGGAAGTGAGCAGCGGGCTGGGACGTCCCCTCGACACCCCAGGGCCACAGCCACGGCCCTCCGCAGCCTGCGCCCATTCAGCGAGGGAGATCAGGACGCTGGGTGGACGTACCCAAAGGGCAGGGCGGAGAGCAATGTACTTGGGCTTCTTTAGGGAGCAGCAGCTGGGCGCTCCTGCGACCGAGGGGTCGGGCACCACGGGCCTGGCCAGGGGCTCCCTAGCTCAGCCACGACAGACAGGAGGGGCGGTTACCCATCAGCCAAGGGACGCGCTCAGGGGGCCCCGGCGGCTGGCTGTGGGCTGCACGGTGACACCAGCTGGCCGTCAGGGGCCTCCGGCAACTCCTGAACACAAACGCCTGCCTTTGCTGCCCGTCCCTGCGCCCTGGTCGTGGGTGCAGGGTCTTTGTCCACAGGACACAGCCTCGGAGGCCCCCAGCCTTCCTCAGCGCCTCCCGTGGGGTCTGCTGGCTGCCGTGGCAATTCAGCATCCCCCAGCTGGGCACAGACAGGGCCTCCCCTTGACCTTGACCCCGAGCGCTGGGTCAGGGGGAGATGCTCTCTGCACTCAGGGTCCCCGGAGCTGCGGGGAGGGAGCCGTGAGCCTAGAGGCCGAAGCCTCTGCAGTTGTTTGAAACATGAGTCCTCTGCTTTCCTTTGAAGTTGAAACGGGGACCTCTGTTTTTCTCCTGATAACAATAAACAGGGCCGGGAGGGGAGACTGCAGGGAGAGGAGAAGGGGGTGGGCAGCGGGAGGGTGAGCGGAGGTGTCCCAACCGCCTCAGATGGGGCGTAGACCCAGTTCTGGGGTTGCCACAGCCCCGGCTGCTGTGGGCGGTGGGGCGGGGGCCGGGGACAGGCACCAGGAGACGTCCTGGGAGCACATGCCCTGAAGGCCAAGTCCAGCGAGACGCCCGCTCTGGCCATCCGAGGAAGGGAGGGGACGGATTTCAGGAAGGGAGGGGACGGATTTCAGGAAGGGAGGGGACGGATTTCAGGAAGAAGTCAACAGTCTACACAGCAACGAGTCGGGGCCATGGGCAAGGCCCTCGCATCTGCGGGCTGGGTCCCGGTCCTTTCTGACGACCAGGAGCCCCGGCGGAGGGCTCTGGCTGCAGGTGCCCTCCCCTGCACCTCCTGCTCGGCTGAGGCAGGGGATGGCCGCCTCTGATGAGGTGTCCCTGCCTGGAACAAGTGGCCCCAGACTCCAGCTTGCTTGGTTTGGAGCCAGCGCTCCAAGTAGCAGCGCCCACGCTTGGGCAGAAAGGCGAGCTGGGAGCGAGGCTGGAGACCTGGCGAAGGAGCGGATCTGGCCAGCGAGCCCGGCAGCACCCGGGCCGCCCACTCAGGCCGAACGAACAGCCCGCCTGTGTCCTGCAACAGCCTCTCCCCAAGGGGGGCAGAGCGTCCGCGCGTCCCGCAGGCCCAGGGAGGAGCGGCCAGAGCACGGCGCGGCGGGACACGCCGCCCGTGTCAGACGGAAGCCCTTCCTTGAAGCCCAGGGCTTCTGGGTAAAGGAGGCCGGCACACTCAGGGTGACTCCTGCTCACGAAGGAGGCCGACCCGAGGGTCACGTCTGCAGCCTCGGGCACCGCGGTATCCTGGTGACCTGCAGCAGCTTCCGTCTGTGAAAATGAGACCGTAATCCCTGTCTCTGGGGGCTGATGTGCTGATGAAATGGGGGAGCACGTGCAGCCCCTCAAATAGCCAGCACCTTTCAGGTGCTCGCTGTCATCTCACGACAGTGAACTCAGGGGATCCGCGCCGGTAACTGCCTCTCCTGGAGCTGATCAGGGGACGGCTGGGATTCCGGTCACAGCTCGACCGGGCTAGACAGCCCCCCAGGTGGCGAGGGAGGCCCGCCCCCTGGAGTTCTCGCCCGAGTCATCCCCTCCTTCCCACGCAGCACCCAGAGAGGCCGCAGAAGGGACTGGAGTCCCTTCGGAGATCGGGTTGTGGGGCGGGACGGGGAGGTGCTAGGCAGAGGGATCAGAGCTGTCCTCACCCACGATGGCCACGTCCCGGGGAGCCACGTGCAGCGCGGTGGCTGTGGGAAGCGATGCTGCCACTCGTGTTTGAAACTTGCTGAGGGATACGCTCTACGTGTTCTTGCCCCGCGAGGCGATGGGAACCGGACCTGGCTGGATTGCGGCGATTGTGGCTCAAGGAATGCGCGTATCGTGACACCAGGGGTGCGCTGTAAATATCTGCCATTTTAATCTGTCCGTTGTATTTCAATAAAGCTCAGAAACACACGTCTGTGGCCTTCACCTTGGGCTCTGTTTTGGTCGCCTGCTCTGGGGGAAGCCACTGCTGCCACCGTCGCGTGCCTTCTGAGGATCCCAGGCAACTGATGACAGGCCCGCAAGGGGGGGGCAGCAAGGGAGAGAGGCCCGCAGCGACCACCGGTGGGCTGGGCGCAGGCCCCGCCTGGCCCACAGCGGGGCGTCCCTGGTGTCCCGCCTCGCAGAAACGGGGAGGGAGGGAGCTGGGACGCGTGGGGTCGCGTGTGACATGCTCATAAATCCACACAAGTGTCTTCCCATTACGTCCTGCAAGGTTATCTTTCCTTTCTTTATTCTTCCCGCAAACGCCCACCGAGTTCCCAGTATTGGCCAGGCCTTGCGCTCAGGGACCCGGAGAGGACAGCGTGGCCCGCAGGCTGGCAGGCGCCGGCCGGGGCGAGAAAGGGTAATGGGGCCTTGCAGAGAAGAACGGAAATAAGGCGAACAGGAGGAGTGCGGGAGGGAGGGGCGTGGGGAGAGCAGGGTCTGGAGAGGGGGGCCCTTGTAGCCCCAACACGCCGGCTCCTCGGTCCCACCCCTGCACGGAACCGCAGGTGCCTGCGAGGAGCCGGCTCCCGATGCGCTTCCCGGAGACGGGGCGGGGGCCGCGGCCCAGAGGGACTGGGCGAGTTTTCTCTGTCCGTGTGGCCGTCACGGAGCGCCCGCCCCGGGGGGCTGAGAGGACACAAACACAGGGCCACACAGTCCTGGAAGCTGGAAGTTTGCTGTCAAGACGGCAGCAGGGCCGGCGCCTTCTAGCCCCCGCGCTTCGCGTCCCTCCGCTCCTCTGATTGCCTGGGTGGCTGGGGACGCCGGGCATCCCTTCCCTTGTAGAGACGACACCTGACCTCCGCGTTCACCTGCACGTGGAACGCTACCTGTGACTGCGTCCAGATTTCCCCACTGGACCAGAACGCCGGCCACGCGGGTCTCACCTGGACTTAATAACCTCTGTCAGGGCCCCGTTCCCGGGTAAGGTGACCTGCTCACGAGGCGTTGGGAGGGCTGCGTGTCTGTTTGAGAGGGAACACAGTTCAGCCCGACAGGGGCATCACAGAGGATAGGCGTAAGTGGGGGGAAGCCTTTTAGAATCACCCGGAAGGTCGTGAGTACTTGTCCAGTCTGTAGATGGCCACCTTCTCCATGTCCCCACATGGCCTTGCCTGGGTGTGCACCCCGGGCTCTGTCCTCAGGAGGACACCCGTCGCGCTGGGTCAGGGCCACCCAGCCGCCTCCTCTTAACTCAGTCACTTAGTGGAAGACCTCACCTCCAACTGTGACATTCCCAGATGCTGGGGCTCGGTACCGCAACACAAGGATTCGGGGGGACACATTTCAATCTATGACAAGTGGCGACAGAGGAAGCCGCTGTTCTGACTCCTCGAGGGACATGCCAGGGGTTAGGTTGGTCTTGGACATGAGCAGGTAAGTAAGTGGTTCCCCTCGGCCCCAGGAAGCTCTGGGGGAGCCCCCTGGACGGATGGGTCTGGAATCCAGGCCGTCCTGGGACGTCTCCTGACTCTTTGAAGTCCCTGTCCCCGCACCCCGGCCTTTCAGTGCGTGGGGCTCCCTTCGTCCCCCGGGTCGCTGACCATCCCGCAGGCCCACGCGGGGGCTCCCGGGACACTGTCCTCGCTCCCAGGGCCGGGCCGAGAGGACTTCTGTTTTGACTCTTTGTTTTCTCACGTTTTCCCTTTAAACACAGCCTGTCTGATATCTCTCGTTCTTAGTTTTGTTTCTAAGCCCCTCCGTTCCTCTTCAGTGTAACTTTAAAGTGGAAACACATGGCAGAGGCCCCCCGGCCCTCCATTGACTCAGCTGCTCCCACTTATTCAATTTAAACTGAAAGGCTCGTTTACAAACTTTCAAAAATAAGTCCTGAGCCCATGTGGAGACCTGTGTAAACACAGGTCTAATTTCATTTCTACTTGTTTCTCCCCCCCCCCCCTCTCTCTTGCAAATGACCTTTCTGGAATGAAAGCCAGGACACACGCCCGTGTCCACACAGACACACACACAGACACACAGACACACACACACACACACACACACACACACACACTTCCCCCCCTGGAAGTTCCTCCTTGACTTCTAATTTTGTAACAAAATAAACAGGTCTTGAACAGAAAATGAGAGTTCTTAAGCGACGGTTTCCAGCAAACTGTCAATGACCATTAGTGACATCATTCAGCACCGTATCAGTTTAAAGGGCCTCGGGACAGAACGTTTGATGGTTAGAAGATGCCTAAGCGAGGCAGTGAATTCTGCTTTTTTTCTGTGAAAGACACAGACACAGGAGCTGGTCGGGCTGTGGATCCTAATCCGTCTCCACTTTGGGAAGGAAAAGGAAGGCGGCTTTGGAAAGCAGGGTGAAGGACGGCATTCCTGACAGCCCAGCTGTGCATGTTTGAATCAAGGAAACCAACATAAGAAAATGGTCTAACCCTGAGAAGCTTTGGAAATAGTCGAGTTACTTTATCCTAAAATGACCAAGATATTGTAGCCACGGAACTTCCTTCTCTGACCCCACCCACTCACACCATTTTGATGGTGCCTTTTGGAAACTTATAGAATTAAAAAGGACCCTCACAGAACACCTGCTAAGAAACTTGCTCCCGATGACTTCACGGGGTGGCTGGTAGAAGATTCAAAATCATGCCTTGTGAGGGCAAAGGTGATCATTTCCTCTCAGGCGGGAGGTAGCCTCAAGTCTGAGGTCTGTCACCTTCTCCAGTGACCCTCCATCAGCAATATTCTTGTTCTGATCTGCATTGGGCCCCCCTCAAATTCGTATGTGGAAGCCCCAGCGTCCAACATGAGTGGACGGGGGTGGGTCAAAGTAGGTTTACAGTGGTTCTTATGGAGAAAGACATATAACGCACACACAAAAATACATGATTAATAATCACACAAGAATACACCTGCTTTTGCCCATCCTTGTATCTTTTTTAAGACCTTTGTTTTTATCCTCACCCCAGGACAGGGTTGCTGATTTTTAGAGAGAGGAAATTGGAGGGATAGACGGAGGGAGAGAAACATCAGTGGGTTGCCTCTCACACATGCCCTGACCAGGAACCAAACCCACAACCCAGACATGTGTCCTGACAGAAAATCGAGCCCTCGACCTTTTGGTTTACAGGATGACGCTCCAACCCACTGAGCCACTTGGGTGGGGGGCCCCCTGTAGTTAGAGACAGGGCCTTTAAGGAGGCGTTGAAGGTTAAGTGAGGCTCTAAGGTGGGGCTCTAATCCCATAGGACTGGTGTCCCCGCAGGAGGGTCCCCTGTCCCCTCCAGCCTGCAGAGCAGAAAGGTCATGTGAGGACACAGCAAGATGGCAGCCGCCACCAGCCACAACCAAGGTGCTCGTCAGACTGCGGCCCTGACGTCTCAGCCCCAGAACTGTGACAGACACCTGTTGTTCAAGCGCCCAGTCTGTGGCGGTCTGTCATGGCGGCCTGAGCTGGTGAAGACAAGTTCGTTGGGTGCATTGGCTGGGGGCTGCTTCCCAAGTTTTATCCCATCTCATGAATCAAACTCTTGCCCTTGAAAGTGCCATGAGCCCTGGCTGGGTGGCTCGGTGGGTTGGAGCACCATCCTGTGCACTGGAAAGTTGTGGGTTCGAGTCCTGGTCAGGGCATATGCCTAGGCTGAGGGTTCGACCCCAGGTTGGGGCACGGACGGGAGGCGACCAATCCATGTTTCTCTTTCCGATGGATGTTTCTCTCTCTCTCTCAAATCAAGAAAAACATATCCTTGCGTGAGGATCACACAAAAGTAGTGCCGTAAATGTCTCCATGTGCAGAGGCCTCTGTGACAGCACCCGGAGAGTTTCTAGGACAGAGGACTTTCTGTAAGAAGGAAAAATTAGGTGACAGGACCCATTCTCAACAACGAAAACCATCCTTGCACCATCATAACTGCATAATATAAAACATACTACTACTCACACACCGTGAATCTATAAAATTACCTTCTGTTTCTTGTTTGATTGACATATTTTTTGGTGAAAAGCCTTCCCCAGGTGTGGCGTGGGCGTTGCCATGGTGAGGCCCACATGCTGCCCCTCTGTGCCCGTTGTTCCGGTCCCTGCTCTCGGCCTCGGCCAGGCCCGACTTCCAGGGCAGGTTTGTGCATCTGTTGGGGTGTTTCTGCTCGCAGAACATTCAGTCCACAGACGCGTCCCTGTTGAGGGTCATTTTCAGGTCATCTTCCCAGCATTTCCTCTAAGGAGGTGTCCTCTTTGCTGTGTTTTCTGCTGGACACTCGCTACAGGCTATTCCTCACGGCCATCTCGGCCTGATGCATCCTTGTTCTGGCCCGTTGGAGTCCTGCTCTACCGCCCTGCGTCCTGCGTGGGTCCCCAGAAGCAGATCCCCCGTCCCAGCCAAAGCCTTCTCTCTGGGATGTCATTTCCCATCCCCCCAGCCCCCCAGTGGCAGGCATTCAGGGGCGTTTGCTTTGTTAAGTTATATCGTGTCCTGTTCTTATGGGGGCCACCGCCTGCCTCAGCCTAGAGCCACTCATCATCGGTCCCCCCTGCTTTCTACACGGCTGCAGGCAATGGAAGTCAAGGCCCCCGATGCTTAGTCACCGAACGCTTTCCTTTCTGTGGCCCGGCCCATCCCTCCCTTTGTGACCACGGGCCTCAGTCCCCTGGCTGGTGCTTTGGGAGCAAACACACACAAACAAGGCGGCACAGCCAGTACAACGCCAAGAAGCTGCTCGTGAGATTATTACGTTTACAGATTTTTTTTTTCTTTGCCTAAGAAAAACTGATGATGTAGAAGAGATGGCAAAGATAAGGCTGGACTTAGATTTTTCTCAACGAATAAACACGGTGCCACAGGGGACAGAGTGGGCTGGGGTACAGCTTTAGTAACGGAGGTCACGGAAGGACAGATTCCTGTGGTCAGTTCTAGGCTGAGATCCAGGCCAGCTGTGGAGTCTGGGAACCTGATCAGCCCCTTGAAACTGAACGAAGTCGTGAAAAAAGGAATTCGTATTTGAACTGTTTACTGGCTCTATGTCTTTCTTTCTTTCTTTCTTCCTTTTTTTTAAGTGTGAAACAAAAACATCTTGCTGTTGCCGTAGCGTGGAAGAAGGTGGGTACATGGGCCAGGCGGGGCGGGGGGAGATGTGGGCGCATGCCCCAGCTTGGTGGAAACCCTCTGTCCTGCAGAGGCTTCGAGATCGCGGATGAGGAGAAATGAGTTAACCCGGACACTGAGTTCTGTCTGGGAGGCAGCGAGGTGGCCGTTCTCGCTAGGGGAGAAAAGCCCCAAGCTCCCTTCCCTCGTGCCTTTTATTGAGAAGTGTAAGTATGGGGGTACACAGTCAGGATACGTAAGTTACCAAATAACCCCAAATGCTTCGGTTACGATGAACTTCTAGGGATTACGGAGAACAATGGACGGGGCACAGTGGTCGCTTCAGGTCAAGGTCCGCCGGATTCTCTGGTGCCCGAGGATCACCAGGTGAGAGAAGAGCACGCTGCAAAGCAGAATACACGTTCTTTAAGCCTCATTTCCCACGGGGACCCCCGGTGCAATTATCGGGTCATGCCTGCTTCCAGCCTTCCCGGTTTTCCGGTGGAGACTTACAGGCCATTTGCAAGGCCTAGCTCCCAGCAGGGCTACGGTTCCCAATGCCACAAAAAGCGGTCCCCTGCAGGGAGAGGAAGGGGGCAGGGTTTCTCCGGCCTGCAGGCAGACAGCTCCCAAGGATGAAAATGCCTGGCTGTGGCCACCTGTGGGTCTGAATGTCCCCTATTAGCCTCTCAGAAGACAGCACAAGGACCCTGGCGTGTTTTGTCCCTGTTACGGGCTGAATTCTGTGCCCCACTTCCACTGCCCGGCCTTACATTTCCCTGGAGTCCCCACCCCTCAGTCCCTCAGTACATGACCGCATTTGGAATTAGGGCCTTTAAGGAGGGAATTAAGGTGAAATGAGGTCAGAAGGTGGCCCTGATCCTGTGTGACTGGTGTCCTTGTAAAGAGAGGGGATAAGGACGCCGAAGTTTACAGAGGGCGGAGGACGTGATGGCCTGGGGACCAGACAGCCACCTGCGAGTCGAGGAGACAGGCCTAGGAGGAAACCCACCCTGCCAACAGACACCTGGATCTCGGGTCTGCAGCCCCCGGAACTGAGGAAAAAGCTTCTTCTGTGTAAGCCACACTTTGCGGTGGGAGCCCCAGCAGACCTGTCCAGCCACCGACCATCAGCCTCCCCGCAGAACTGGGTTCTCACCTCTGTTAACCCCTGTATTAGACATTATAATCATACTTACGGTCATCATCGTATAAACTGACACTTCCCTTACATGGTTACCCTGTCCTGGCGTCTCACGCCTTCCTCTGCGACCCTTTCCCTTCTGCTGAGGGACGTCAAGGCCCTGTGTGAAGGTCTGGCCCTGCTGGGCTCTCGGGTTGCATTTACCTACCCTGAGGTGCCTTCATTTCGGGCTCACTCCTGAAGATAATTTTGCTGTGCATATGCTGTTTCATTAGTTTGTCTTCTCTCAGGCTTTAAAAATGCTATTCCTCTGTCTCACGCTTCCATTGTCTGTCTGAGTGCTGCCCTCTTGTAGGTGACCTGCCTCTCGTCTGCTGGGATCTTCTCTTTGCTGGTGGCCGTCTGCGCTGTCCCTACCAGGTGTCAAGACTTATGTTTCTCTCATTTATTCTGCGGGGGACTCATCGTGTTTCCTGCCTGGCAGACGTACTGATTCAGTTTACTAATTTTGAATAGTCTAATATCTTTTTATAGTTGACTTTTAATATTTTTAAAAGCAATTTTTAATCCTTTCACTCACTTGTCCTTTCTTCAGCTGGCTCTAATCTGCTATGGAATCTGTCCATTAGGCTTTATATAATATTTTGTTAACTGCGATTTTAGTTCCCTGCAGTTTGATTTGCTTCTTTTTGAAATCAGCCTGGTCTTTTGGATCGTGTGTTATTCTTTTTCATGGTTATGCTCCCTTTTAGTTTCCTGAAAATAACCAACAGAATTTCATGGTCTAAAAATGCATATTAAAAATGTAACACATGTGGAACAGTTTAGTGCAGCTCTGACTGTGACATGTCCCATATCTGTGATATTTAGGGGTCTGGTTTGGCTGGTAATGGGTTCTTGCGCCTGGCAGTATGTCTGCTTGCTTTTGTGTGTGTGTGTGTGTGTACGTGAACTCCACACAAATTTAACCGTGGGAAATTGCTGAAGATGAAGAGTCCCTTTCTCCAGGGCCAGTGTCAGGTGAAACTGTTCCTCTCCCTACCTGGAGATAAATAAAGGAAAACAGATACGTGACTTTGCTTTGTTTTTTCCTGGCCACTTTAAAAATAGCCTTTCACTTTAAAAATCAGAAATCTGGCTTCAAGTGGCGGTGGCGGTGGCTTTGAGACGTTTGCTGCCCGCATGGCTTCGGAAACGGAGGCTTGGCAAGTGACCTCTGAGGAGTAGGTAGTGTCCATAGAATTTACGTCTCTGGATCCTGACCCTGCTCTGTTCCTGGTCTCGGGGGACCTCCCCGAGGTTCCCGCAAACTCCAGCCCCATCGGATGTCCTACAGTGGGGTGGTTTTCAAACAGCTAACCCTCTGTAGGGCCCAAATGGAGTCAAAGTGGCTTGCTTTGATTTTTGCCACAACGTTTCCTTCTGTTTCCTCCCTTAATGATGTGCCTTTATTCATAAACATCACGTGCAGTCTCTCCAATGACCTCAAAGGGGCACCCCGACCTCCCTGCGCCCGTATCTTCCACGCCTTTCCGTTTAGGTTAGCGTCGTCCCCTCTGAGCTGGGCCAGCCTCTCCTCGGGTCTGGATCTCTTATCATCGTCCTCAAGGCCCAGCTGTACCTCGTTCCCCCACCGGCTGCCTCCGCACGTCCGTCTGCCGTGGCGGAAACACGCCGAGTCCAGCGCAGCCCCGCTTTGGACCAAACACCAGTGTTCTCATAAACCTACGTTCTCCCCAGAGATCCCGCCGCGGACACGCACGGCCCTCACTCTGTAGACAGACGTTTCAAGTGCTGGGACCCAGAAATGTTTTTCTAACCTCCCCCATTTCTAATTTATAAATAATAGTCCGGCCTCACTTTTAGGTGAACTGACTGTAGGCCCTTTTTTCAAGTGAAGGAGGAAGATGGATATTCTCCTGGTCATTAATGCATCGTGAGGTTTTTGTTGGTAAGGTCCCTCCCACGATCACCTCACACTCTCCAAGGAAGTTGGGGTTCCTGGTGCCAGTGAATTGTTCATTTCCCCCCAAAACAGTCATCTGTCTGCTTCCAGGAGGTTTCAATGAAGCAGATTTTTTTTTTTTTTTAACAAGAAGAGCAAACATTTTGGATCTGTCCACCCAAGCCACCAGGTCCTTCTGAAAGCCCTGTGCTCCTGTGGGGAGCCCCCAAAATTCATGCTAATGATGGGGAGAACAGACTTTCACAACCAGAAAGACATGGCTGTTTTTCATCTTTATTACAACATGGGGTGAAATTTGAGAGTTAGGAAACAAGCCACTCCCTACCGCCACATAGGCAGCCTTGTTCTCTGTGTCTCTTAAGCAAACGCACACATTCAGATTTTGGGGGTGCACAGCAGAGACTCTGCTTCCCAAAGCAGGTGTAGCGTGGGAGGCCCCAAAAGTTCCGAGGGGCGAAGCGGGGCTTCCAGAACGCTCAGCTTGGAGCCACCTCTTCCGGGCTGTCTGGGCAGCCGTGTAAGAGCCGGCTGGGTCCAGACCGCTTGCTGAGAGATCTGCTCCCCCTATGAGGCCGCGCACCGACCACGGGGGGTTGCCTCCTCCCCACTTCACACCTTTCCTTAGCTACACGCTCCGCCTTTCAGGTCTCGGCTTCCGGTCACCACCTCTCCCGGGCAGCCCGCCCCGGCCCCGGCGGCCGGGGCTCCCAGAGCTGCCCCGAGGGAGCGAGCCCAGGATACACCGGCTTCAGGACCCTGGCTTACCCTGTGACACCTGAGCATGTGGTTGCTGGGACTTCCGCGGGTGGAATTCTGAGTTTTCAGAATTTCAGTCTGAAGTCACATTCATTTACACCTTGATACGCAGTCACGTAAAACAGAGACACACCGTCTTTATGTTTCGAGCTGAGCAAAGGCGCACGTGCTTAGAGAGAGCTCTGAGCACATCCTGTCTCGTTTCGAACCCTCGCCCCAAACCTCGGCGCCGCTGCCCTAACGCCTGCAAGGCTGCCCTCCCGGGCTGAGCTGCATTCACACCGTGGCGTCTCGATTGCACCCGATGCCACCACGGAGACGTCACATGGGGTCGGGGCTCTCCAGGCGCGCTCCTCTGGCCTCTCACCGTCCCGTACACGATGGCGGTGGCGTCCCCCAGGAACCCTGTCTGTGCACCGGACCCCTCGGGCCTCTGTTCTCTCTCGGGAGCAGCAGGAACGGCAGCAGCGAACGCGGGGCTGGGGGCGAGAAGACGAGGAGGAACACGCGCCCAGCAGGCCCGCGCTGGGCTGTGAGCGGTGCGCACCGGCTGTGGGTGAGGGGAGGCGGTGCTGCCCGGCTCTCGGGCTTGGCGGGCCCGCCAGGAAGCTCGCCGTGACCTTGGTGTTCAGTCCCAGCGGCACATTCCCTCCGGCTCTGCGTCTATCTGTAACCGCCTGTCCTGTGGGCGGGGGAGGGGGTGACGGAGAGAAGAGAGAGAAACATCGACCCGGTGCCTCCCGCACACTCCCCGACCGGGGAATCGAACCCGCAACCTAGTCACGTGCCCTGACCTGGAGTCAAGCCCGTGACCTTTCGGTTTACAGGGTGACGCTAAATCCCATTGGGCCACCCGGCCAGGGCCCTCGGTTACTTAAGGACCCCACCGCCACGAGGGAGCACGTGGCCTCACTTTGCCACTCAGAACAAAGCAAAGGAAGACCCACGAAGCAGCGCACACACAACCCTGCAACGACCGTGGCACCGAGGGCACCAGCACTGGCTGGCCGTGGGGGGGGGGGGGTGCTGGCCTCCACTGCGCCCTGAGCCCCGCCGTTCGGTGTCTTCATCCCCAGACCCTTAGCGGGTGACGCAGGTTCCCGTCGTCACTGTGTGCGTGGCCTCCGCGGAGTCCCTGCATCAGGGTTCATTTATAAAAGCGGTGCGTTCGCCCTCACGGCCGAGGCGGCAGTCACCTGCTCCGCGCCGTCCGTGGCAGCACACCTGCGGGGCGGTGCCCTGCGCTCGGGGCGGGGTCTGAGCGCCCCGGTTCTGGCGCCTTCCGGGGCTCCCGCCGCTCCGTGTCCCCTCCTCCCCATCAGCGACGCGTTTCCCTTTGAGGACGTCGTTCCCCCGGGGACACAGGCAGAAGTCGCTCCGGGCGAGATGGGGTGCACAGGGGGGCGGGGCACCGGGGCCTGTGGCTTTGGTCAGAAGCGGAACACGCAGCGCGGTGGGGGCGGGGGCGCTCCTAAATCGCCCGTCGTGGAACGGGCAAGTGCATTGAGTTAAAAAAAAAACTCACGAGGCTGAACGCAGCCTCTCCCACCGCCGCCAGCTGCGCCCGGATCCCGAGGGCTTCCTAGACACTCACCGGCGGGGAAAGCCCGGGGAGCCCACCTTCCAGAAGATAATTCTGGGGTTTTTGTGTGTCCCCCTTTGTACGTTTATAATGAAGCTATGGTATCTGTACTTGACCTAGCATTGGGGGCGTCCGGCCGGCTGTGCAGCCTGAATCAAAGGGGGTTTTCCAATGCCCGTCCATAACCCCCTCTGTGCCTTAGGGACCTGCAGCTGGTTTTCTTTGGTTGTAAGTAAGAAGCCTGGCCAAAGAGGGGGGGCGACCCCTTCACCAAGGCCCTGTGGGCTCCTTCCCTTTGGGAACTTGTCCCACTCCCCCTCCTGGCCTCCCAGGACTGGGCACGAAGGGCCGACGGGGGCCCTCCTGGGGCATCCTTAGGTCTCGGGCCTGCTGACCACCTGGGCAGAGAGGAAGCCGGGAGTGGGTTGGTTTGGGTTCACCCCGGGCTCACTTGCTAAAAGGTGTCTGATGGGAAAGCATCTGCCCGTGGCAGCAGCTGGTCCTGAAGCTTGTTTTCCTCGTCACCAGTGAGGGTGGTGGTGGGGGTGGGGCACCTCTTCCTGAGCTCAGTTACCTCGAGGAGTTCAGCGGGTTGGTGCTGGCAGAGAGGGAGTCCCTGGGCGGGGAGGACCCTGGGGTCGGGGCCAGGGAACAGTGCGTTTGCTGGGGGCAGGGCTGTCGGGGGACAGACGGACGGACTCCTGACTAATGTCTGTGCCTGGCTGAGTGTGGGCGTCACCGCTCACGTTCGCTGTTGAAAATGTGCCCGAGGACGACTGGCCTGAGAACCACCTGGAGTGGGCGCCTAGAGTCTGCTCTTAAAACAAAGCTCCCAAGTGATGTGTCCCCCCACTCGGGTTTAATGACATGGGAAGGAAGCCCTTGCAGAGGGCAGGTCGGGGGTGCAGCTCAACCCTCAGGCCGCCGCAGGGTGGGCCGTGGGGGGCGAGGTCTGCTGTGAGACTCAGATACTGGTCAAGGTTTTCAGTGACAGCGAGAGGACGGTTCTGGAAGGGGGTGTTGATTTCAAGGGACCTTTAGGTAGCGACCAGCCTGAGTGACTGATGGGCCGTAGGAGGGGCTGGGTGGAAGGGGCCCGTGGGCTTATGATGACGGACAGACGTGGGCTTTGGGGACGCGGTGGGGGTGAGAGCAGCCAGCCTCGTGAGGCTGCGGTTGGCTGGCTGTGTCCTCTCTGTCCTGGGAATGCAGATGGCTGCTTCCTCGGGCCGTCGCTCCTGGCCCGTCGGGGGTGCTGCCGCATCGCCCACACGGATCTGAGTTACAGCAGTCCCTCCCATGGCTCCTGCCACCCACGCTGCTATGCTCAGTCCCGCCTGTGTCCTGCCTGGTGGATGAGAAATTCTAGAAAGTGTGGCCCAAATGGAAATAGCATTATTTGATAACATTCATGTAATGAGCAATTATACCCTTCACCGTCACCTGCAGTTTGTTCCTTTAAAAAAATATAATAAAAACAACCCCCAAAGTGGATTATGTAGAAGGAACAACAAGGGCGGTTTCCCTCCGGCCTCGGTTGCCCCAACTCCCTGCCAGATGGCCGAGTGCGCGGCTCATGTTTCAGCAAGTGACGGGGCCTCATTAGGACGGGCTGCGCGCCCCAAAGCTGTAAGCTTTTCTGCGAGGTGAGGTTCGTTCCTGAGGCTTGCGTGATGGCATGCGGAACATGTGTCAGTGACGTGTCCAATGAAAGGTAAAGTGGTCAGTGAATTCTCTGCATATTTTATTTTTCATGTTTTGATTTCCAACTCACACACATCTGGCATATTGTACATCTTTGCGATAAAACATGGTTACAATAGCGTAAGGAATTTATATATCCAAAATATTTCACCATGATCTCGAGATGAAATGAACTTGTCTCCCAGATGCTTACGGCCTGGTGATGGACGACTTCATCATTACGCCGATTCCTCAGAATTTCAGAACCTCATAAATACAAATAACAATGAAGAAGGAATTCGGTGCTAAAACTTACTAGTACAAGGTGAATAACAAAGAAGTAATCACATCAATAAATAATGGTATGTTTCTGGTGCAAAGTGCCAACGGAAAGAACCCACTGTTTTATCTTTTTAAATAAATCACGGCGCGTGAGTGTAAATTCTGAGAAAATTACATTCCTGTAACATGCCTCATAGTCCTACCGCCACAATATGTACATCTATGACAATACGGTCACCAAATATACAAAGGAGAAACATAAATAAAGTGTATATACCCCTGGGTGTATACCTCGGTCCGTACAACGTATGGAAAAATCATTGGACAGACATCATTTTCTACCGTAAGGGAGGAAGCGCCTTAGGCTAAGAATGTGGCTTTGGGTGAGAATTTCACAGGAACCTAAAAGAATAACTTCAGTTATTGTTATAATAAAGTCCAACTTGTTAAAGAAACTAAGCTAGTCAAGAACCGAAGAGAAAAACCAAACAACAGCGAGAAGAAAAGAGCATCAGACTCTCTCCCCCGAGTGTGCACAGACTGAGCCGGCAGCTGCGTCCGGAAGGGACACCCAGGAGCTGGGAAGTCGTGACGGGAACTGATGACGGTGACGCCAGGTTATACAAGGAAAACCCAGACCTCACGCCTAGGCCCCCTTTCTGCTGTGTCTTCAGAGCACGGAGGGTGGGGCTGAATTTTCTTTGTATAAAGTACCGAAAAGGGCAAATAATGGCTTAGTATCCAAATGCTGTATGATTGGCTTTCACTTAGAAGGGATGGATTTAGACTAAAAAGCGCAAACCACAGTTCTGTGACGGTGTCAACAGTTACCGACTGAGCCCAGACACAACCCTCGGGCGGCGGCTGTGCCCTTGGACCGCGCTTTCCGCTTCATGGCGTCGGACGCACCTGTTCCATCGCGACTAGGGATTAAGGAGCATGCAGGTTGTGACTCCACCAGAAAATTAAGAAACGTTTTGTTTTTTTTCTTTATACAAGGTTTTACTTTTACAAAAGTATCCCTTTAAATAAGATGCATCTGATGTACAAAGTATCAAACATGTTTTTTGTTTTCTTCTTCTCCGCTTGAAAAGAGGCTGGAAATGGGATGCAGGGTAGGTTCAAAGCTTCGACTTCGTAACCGTGGGGCCCGAGGTTCCTCTGAATCGGCCAGCCTCTTGCGAGGCGTCCTACGACCTTGCCCCGACAAACGGCAACATATGACAGTCACCACGACGCTTCCTAATTTGCGTAACGGACACGGCAGAAGCCGGCGGGGGGCAGCTGGTCCTCAGCGGCAGGGACACACAGGGACGGGCAGGCTGCGGCCTGGGCTGCAGGGCCAGGCGCGGAGAGCGGGGCGCACGGCTCCCTGCACCGCCCTGCTCCGGCCCGGCCTGCGCCGGCCTTCAGTACCTGTTCTGGTGCTCGTAGTGCCACCGGTTAAAGTCGATGTTGAAGGCGACGATGCTGCCGGAAGCCATGCCCGTGATCAGCGTCCTGGAAGAGCAGAGACAGGGTCAGCGGGGCGCGGCTCACCGACACGGGGGGGCCGCTGGGCGCTTGGCCTCCGCGTTGCCTCCAAGGCCCCGCGTCGCGGGCCTGCGTCCCCGGAGATGCGGCGGGGGTGGCTTCCTGGCCCCCCCAAGGGAAGCTGAGTCAACCCCGCACCGCGGAGCTGCCAAACTGGGGGTCGCCCCGCTTTTGATCGGACACCGTGTCGGGTTTGCGCGTCGGGGGGCGCGCGCCCTGCACACCCGTTCTACGTGTAACTCCTGGGCGTGCGCGGCAGCCCCGCAGGGTAGGGGTTGTAAGTGAGGACAACTGGAATGAAGGACGAGGTTGCGTGTGCGTCTTACAGACTCAGAGGCTTGACTGGCGCCCTTCCTCGCTCCTCTTGGGCGAGCCCTGGAGCAGCGCCCGGCCTCGGCCCCTGCCCCGCGCTGCGCCTCCGGCCTCGCCCCCGCCCCGCGCTGCGCCCCCAGCCTCGCCCCGCACTGAGAAACACCCCTGTACACACGCCCAGGAAACCGCTTCTATTTACTCATGGATACAGACTACAGCATTTTCGAGCTCTAATAATAACCTGCTTTCCCCTCCTCAAGCTAAATTAAATTACACTTTTTCTGGGTGACCTCAGTACCATTTTACTATATTATAAGGATGCTTTGTTAAATTTATCACAGAAGCCTAATATTTATAACGTTTTAAAACCAATATTCTTACAAAGGATACAGTAATCCCTCTCTATATCATGGTTCATTTATCGCGGCCTCACTGTACCATGGGATTTAAAAAATATTATATTTAATTATTTATCGTGGATTTTTCGCTATATCATGGGATTTTGCAGTCCTGTACAGTAAATACTAAAATAAATGTAAGGGTCCTACTTTGTGGATTTTCACCTGTCGCGGGGGGTCTAGAACATAATACCCGCGATAAGTGAGGGATCACTGTATACATATAGTTGAAAAAAGTTAATAAATGTGTCATTTTTCTGTTAAATACAGGGCGGGACAAAAGTTGTCCCTATGGAAAACAATACAAGAATTAATAAATAATGAGAATAAACTGTTTCATAGGCTCACAACTGTAAACCTACTTTTGCTCCATCATACTAAAACTTACAGTTTTATTTTTTAAGTTTAGGAATTTTAAGACTTTACATTCTAGGCATTCTTTCCACTTTATAATAAACCCAAAGGTGAATTTTAGGAAACAGCAAAATCCTGTTGCAAACCGAGGACAAGGAAAAACCACACCAACTCACACTCATACCGATTCTCCCCAAGAAAAGATGATAGTGTCTCATCGACACGACCCAACCGGGAGCCGTGTAAGGGGACACCGAGGGCGTGCGCCAGGGGCGCGCGGCTCGCCTCTCACCGGGGGCGGCAAACACGCCTCCTCCCACCCCGCCCGCCCGCCAGGAGGCCTGAGCCTCGGCCCGGCGCTGAGACCGGCGGAAACGCCAGGTTTGGGGCAGCGCCTGTGATGCAGGGGGAGCTGATGAAGCTCCCTGGGGAGGAGGAGGAGGGGGTTGCCGGGCAACGGAGGGCAGGCTAGGACGGGATTGGCTGAGAAGCTGAAGCCTCCGCAGCCAATGGACGTACAGAGCGGGCGGGCCCCGTGGCTCCAGAGCTTCTCTGGCTCCCGGGCTGGCTCAGGCTCTTCTTCCTCCAGGACGCCTGGATGACGGCGCTGCAGCTGCCCGCGGTCCCCAGCGGTGTTTGGTGTGGGCAGAAATTCCAGGCGCAGCCTGGGGTCGGGCTGGGCTGGCAGAGGGGGCAGGTGTATCCCTTGGGTGTCCCAGAGGGAACGGGCTGAGGCAGGAGCCCGCCCTTCTTCCAGAACTGCGCAGCTTTTGTGGATGATGTTGTTCTAGTTTGTAGGCGAACCCTACGGAAACTAACGGGGAAAGTAGGAGAACTCAGGTGTCAGAGTTCAGCCTCCACTGATGGGCTTCAGTGACCGCAGCTGTGACTGGATGGGCTTACGTGATGCTTCTGAATAAAGGCTCCTTTCCTCTCTCACCAAACCGTGGCCGCTGGGATTTTGCCTGGAGGGTGGCGGCGGGCCGCGGGGCCCCAACTGCTGTTCAGTAACATCTGGATGTACCTGTTCTTTGTCAGACCCCTTCTTCCTTTTTCTTTCTTTTTTCTTTTTGTCTCCCTCCGTTTTCCTTGCACTAGAACCCTTTACTACAGGGCTCACCCCTCTCCTCAGCTCCCCCCTGGGCTGCACTGGAATCCTGGTCCCCGCACGTCTCGCCCTGGGCAGAATGGCGAGAACTCTCAAGTGACCACGTGCCCCTGATGCGGCTCACCTCTGGTCATGGGACAGGTCCATGGCTCTAATGCCAGCGTCACATCCGGGGTAAATGTACAGCTGCTTGAAGTCACAGGCCTGCCAGACCTCCACGACACCGTTGTCCCCTCCGGTCACCAGGTTCTGGCCATCACTGCTCAGGAGAATGGCCTTCGGGAGAGGCAGAGAAACAATAATTTTTCCCAGTGTTTCCCAGATGATCCGTGGTGACTGCTGAGAAGCACTCAGCCCAGCTCCCCTGTGATCATCCTCTGCTTTCAGCCATTCACCCAGGTGTTCTAAAGGCCGCCCCGCGGAACTTCCAGTGTGGAAGTCATCCGAGTCATTACATAAACAGAGGATCTTAATAAAACCAATTTAGGTCATAAAGTAACAGAAGTCCCAGAGAGAATACTGCTGATCTAATCCAGGAAGAACTCGGGAACGTACGGACATGAAGTTTTGTTAAGTCCTAGTCCTGAATATTAACCATGTCAAGACTTAGAACAAATGGCAGAAGCATATTTCAATTCAGTTTTTAATAACGGTAAACCAGCGATTATAATTCATTTGAGAGTGAAGGCTAATTTGGTATGTGTAATTTTGGTCTAGGGTTCTGAAGGTCAGATTCCCTTATAACAAACTCACTTTTAATGTGGGGGGCGGGTTATAGCACTGAAGTAGTTGTTTGCAAAAGGAATTGAAGAAACAGCTCCTGAAGGGTTTAACCTCTAATCAGACAATGGCTGTTATCTGCAAAGTCGAATCCACTAATTACTTGGGGTCAAAGGAACTTTGGGTTTGTTCAGAGGACCCATCGATATGAACTCATACGCCTTTAAACCCAGCATACGCTTATTGAATACCAGAGAAATTCTATCATGGATCACTTCACAGAAGTCACTTAGAACAGTCAACACTGGGTCTGCTGGCTTCCTATTCCTTCGCGCGCCACGCCCGCAGGCCTACCCGCGTGGAGTCGTTGATCTCCATCTGAGCCAGCAGCTTCCCGTTGATGCTGAAGTTGCTGAACCGCCCTCGCTCGTAGTAGATGACGCAGTGGCCCTCGCTGGAGACGGAGATCAGGCGCGGGAAGGAGCAGGTCTCGGGGCCTTCCAGGGCTCTCAGCAGGTCTCCGGTGATCGTGTGGACAAGGCAGGGGCCCTCTGCAGGGCGGAGCGGACCCGTGGCCAGGGTCACCGGCGGGGACAAGTCACATGTTAGCGCTCGTCGGCCTGCAGCCCGCCCCTGCGCACCCACCCGCACTTGCTGACAGCAGGCAGAAAACTAGAGAGAAGTAGGCTAGCAGGAGCCAGGCTCTGATGTCACGTTTAAGCAGAGCAAAACCAGGGAACGGTGAAGTAACACGCACACTTCTCCCCAGACTTCCATCTAGGTAAAAACTTGGCCTTTCCCTTCATGGGATGATAGTCATTAAAGAAGGACTCAGTTCACCGATTACGTGAGAGTAAAAGACTACATTCCCCAAAACTTTTTCTTCCTGTGTTTTTCAAAATATTTTCTTCAAAGGTGAGGAGAATCGTTAAAACAACGGCCATTTTTGTTCCGTAGATCAAACGCTAACATTGCATCACCTGAACCCATGACTATCAAATAATGAGTTTTGCCTTTTCTATGAAAATGATTTAATCAAGTAATTCAGATTACAGAATTACACTTTTTTGGCTTTTAAATAAATAGTGAGGCAGGAGTGGAAAAGTAATATGGGGCGCAGCTGACTTGCTGCGATTGTCTTTTTCTCCCTGTAGGAGCTGCGTTAAGACAAATGATTTAATAGTCAAGTTCATAAAAACAACTGGCTCACAGTTAGGTATGGAGCTCCTGGGACCCAAGCCTCGTCCCTCATCCGCTCGCCTAGAGGACGCCGGCGGCCCCGGGTGCTCACGGTAAGGAGGGGGCCACAGACGCTGTCCCGCCCCCGCCCGCCCCTCTCTGCGGCGGCCTCACGTGGCCCCTTCCAGTTCCTCTAAGACGAGGCTCCTTCCTGCCCCAGACTCTTCCCATGAAGAACTGGTATCTGCGCCAGGACCGGAACCCACGCTTCCCGACTTTTCCTGAAACAACGTGTCCGCCACAAAACCAAACCAGCACCACCAACTCCCAGCCCCTCAGCCCCCACCCGACGGCACACACACACACTCACACACACACACACACACACACACACTAACTAAAATTCTGCAGCAGCACCAGGAACATGTATTTTTGCTGATATGACCAAAAAAGAGGTATGATTTTGATGCATTCACACCAAACGGTTATTGTTGTGTTGGCTGTTGCCATTTTTAAAAAACGTGACAGTCTAAGGGAAACAGGTGCTGCGTGTCGTAAACCCTGGCGGCGCGCCGGCGGGAAATCGCTGCCCTAAGGAGTCACGTTTGCGCTCTGCTGACCTCCGCAGAGCCCGGGCTGAGGAAGCAGAGGTCTATGCAGGGGGGTGGGCCCAAGGCTCCGTCTGAGGAGCAAGGGGATGCCCCGGCCCCGCTGCCCCGCTGCCCCGCGGACACCTTCCCGTCTCCTCCCCCGTGCCCTCCCCACGCGCGTCTAAAGCCTGCGTCCTGCGGGAAGGGCTGCGCCTCCCTTCCCTGGGTTCCAGCTGGAATGAATGCCCCCGACCACACAGCAGTGCACCCCTGTTCTTATGTGCGTTACTGCTGGTGGCTCCTGATAACAAAGCCGCAGCACACCAGGGGCGCCAGGGCCCCCCTAAGGGATGACACCGGGCACCCCGGGCCACCTTTGAAAAGACCCAACGGGGAAGAAATGTCTCTGACCTTTAGCACCACTGATAACGAGTCCAAGTTCTGCGCAGACGGAGACACAGATGACTTCATGGTCGTGGCCTGTGAGGACAGCCCGTGGGGCGGGGTAGTCACCTGCGGGGAACAGCGGCAGTGAGTCCCCACAGGCTGAGAGCGTCACCGTCCCTCCCTCGGTGACAACAGCCGTCCACACTTGTTAGGGGTGCGCACTCGCTGCACGTCACCGTGAGCTGGTGACATGCCCTCGCGCTGTCCCTGCTCCTGTGAAACGCCCACCACGCAGGTTACCTGGGGCTGGGGGCCCGGACAAACACAAAGGGCCTCCATTGTAATGTGGCGATGACCGTCCCTTTCTTCCTGGTTACTGTTACAGAGCAGGCACCAGGCCTGCCAGGGCATTTAATAACGGCGACGCACAGACGGTTACTGTGACAGTATTATCTCTGTCCCACAGCCCGGAAACCCGAGGCTCTGCCAGGTGACAGGCCCCGAAGTTCACGCAGTCAGAGAGGTTTGAACCCGGAGCTGTCAGATTTAGACACCCACGCGCAGACCCCTTTACAGGTGACCCAGCAGAGCCGGCCGGTGGGGAAGGAAAGGGGACTGCAGGAAGCCACCCCCAGCTCAGGAGTCCAGCCAGCTGCGGGCTGCCGGCGTTCTCACTGCTAGCTGCTTTCCCAAACCGGCAGTAAACGCCCTCAGAGTGGCCGGCACCCCCCGCCCCCTGGGCGAGGAGAGGCGTGGCCCGGAACAGCTGAGAACTCGTCACGCAGCTGTGGCCGGGCTCGCAGCCACCAGAGCACCCGGCGGTGACAGGTGTGAGGCACAGCTGCATGTGTGCGGGCACAGCGGGGACCCCGCGACCCGCACGCAGAGGGGGACCAGGCCCAACACAGTCACCGGGGAAACCGGGGAAGCCAGGCTGGGGTGGAAGTGGGGGCCACACGGTCCTGGGTGCAAAGTGTGGAGGGGCAGGACACCGCAGGAAGCGGGAGGGGGTCTGGGAGGTGCGGGGCCGCGGGCCGCCCTGGGGTGGACAGGCAACGCCAGCCCGCGTGGGCCGCAGAGGGGGACTGGGGAGACGCGCCGGAGTGAACCTCCATGGGAGGCCGTGGGCAGAAAGGCCAGGACAGCAGGCAGCAGCCCCGGGCCCCGGGCCACTCGGGCCGGGTCAGCGGACGCGAGCGCCTGTCCCAGCCGCTGTTCCCACCGCGCACCACACGTCCTGGCGCCTCACGGCACCTGTTTCTCCCTCTTTGAAGTTAAAACGGGTCCAGCTGACTCCGGTGTGACGTCGGGTCATCCCGGACGCAACGCCCAGCGGACGCAGCAACAGCCTCTTAGCCGAGTTTCGGGGAAGTGGCTCGGTGCGTGTGCGCAGATAGCATCGCCTTTAGGGGGCCAGCACCACGGACCGCTGCCTTTTCTCCTTGACAAGGAGCCTGGGAACTTGGCCTTGGAATCGCGACGCTCCCGGGATTCTTGGCATTTCTCATGCTGGGGTCCACGTGCCCCGGGAGCGGCGGGTATTTTCTGGAGGTGAGAAAGTTCTACGGAAAATTCCAAGTTTCAGGTTTATATTCTGATTATAGTCTACAACTTCTTTGTAACCAGTTATAAGGATAAATTTCCCTTTGCTGTGAAAATCTGTGCCACAGAAATATAAAATTAGAGTCTAAGGAATCAAGTCGGTGTCTCTCTAAGTAGCATTCGCGGGCTCCAAGAACACGCTCCTCGGAGTTGTGGTTAGTGACAACGGTGTCCTCCCCGAAGGGATCAGTGTGTCGGGGACGTCTGAGGAACATTACTGTCGACTGACTTTTCCCTCCAGCTTCACAAACTCTCTTCTGGTTGGCCGCTTCTCTATTTCCCTTTGTTTTTAGAATCAAGTCACTAAAAAAATTAGTTACACAGTAAATCTTTGTAACTATGTATACGATTAAGAGACTACAATAAATTCTCTGTATTCACCCCCCCCCTTACGAAATGTGTAACCTTCCCAGTAACGTTCGTGCCCCTTTCTTGTAGCTCAGCCGAGGAGACTTCTACGCCTCCGAAGGAGAATCCTGCCTCTTCCTCTTCTGCACACAGCCCTGCCTGCTCGGCGACCTCACGTCCGCCCGAGGCTGACGATGGTCCCGCTGCCTGGTCCCTCCGAGGCCTGTGTGTGGGAAGGCGCCCGGCTCTCCCCCCGGTCGCCAGGACCCCCGCCTCCGCACCTGCCCGTATCTTGGCCTCCCAGGAATCGCTCACGCCCTTCTGTGCATTTTCTCACATCCATCAGCTTTGATGCTGCTTTTGAGGCAACTCCGGCTTGGACGGGGTGTGTATGTCGTTTGTATGTGTGCGGTGGGCAGCCCACGCCGGTGGGGTCTGCTTTCCCGCGCTCACGCGTGGCACGGCACTGTGCCCGACTGCTGGCAGGAGACCAGCGGTGACCGGCCGCAGCCCTGGGCTCGTCTGAACCATTTTCTATAATTTATAAAATTATCCCTCAGTGATGTTCTGAGTTCTCTGGTCACATAAGGATTAAGTATCGATCATATTTTATAGGCAACAGCATCTGTAATTTTTCTAAGTGATTAATTTTATCTCGGAGAGACTGGCGCGTTAAAAAACCTTGAAATTACATGTTTACTTAAGTTTACACACAGTAAGAGTTTCCCAGACTTCTTCCTTATGAGCTGCAGAAGGGATACAAGGCCACGCAGGCCTATTGCGGAGGGCTGAGGAAAATGGGTACGAACCTGTAAAACGCTTCTTACGCATGCAATACATTTTCTTTTAGGAAATACGTTTTCACAGGCTGGCATCTGCGAAGTGTGAAATGTTTTTTCATTACAACTGCTCCAGCCCCTTGGCATCTGCTGCAGAACTTAACTGTTGGGAATAGTGTTTAGGGCCCCTCCACGCGCTGTTCCCGCTTTAAACTGGGGGAGAAGTAAATGGAATATTACCCAGAGCGCTTGGAGTGGGGGGCCTGCAGCTGGGGGAGCCTGTCTTCTGTCCCTCATGTCACTGCCGGGGACAGATGCCCCGCTCAGCAATCATTCGAACCCTGGGAATATTCCGTCACTGTCAGCTCAGCATGATGGATGCGGCTGAGGGTCAAAGTGCAGGGGGAGGCGCAGGTGAGACCCCGACCCCGGCGGGCCCCGCGGAAGGGCTCCCCGCGTGATGGAATGGCTGCGCCACGAGGGACCCAGGGCCGGCGCACCCGACGCTGAGATGGCTCACGGGCAAGCGGCGAGGGGCTCCAAAAGGAAAAGGCTCAGCGCAGACGGACCGCGTCTCGCTTTTACGCGGCGCCGTGGGTGATGGAGGAAGCACCAGGGCTTTCGGTGCCGCTGGCCACACGGGGAGCCGGGAGAGCTGTCTCAGGGAGGGAGGCTGCGGCCTCTGGGCGGCGATCCAAGGGACGCTCCCTCCCGGCCGTGTCTGGAACCTGGTTCCTGGGACTGCTGACAGGCAGGGCGGCGCTGGTCCTTCCCACTGGGCTCAGCAGACCCCGCCGGTCCCCTAGATCTGCGGCCCGACCGTCTGTGTCGGGGGGTGGGGAGGGGCGGGCGTCAAGCCTCCGGGTGAGACAGGCGTTCGGCTTCTGTCTGCGGCCCCTGTGAAGTCCCTGCAGAGTCCCGCGGACGGAGTTCCCATTCCCGCTCATGCCCCCACAGCCCACGACAGGTTTGGGACCTCACTCCCGAGTACGGTTTCATCGATGGGCGCGGCCGCGTCATCGCGACTCCAAGTCCAAGATGTATTTTACAAACTGTTAGACGTTCGGCGGCGCAGCTCAGAGGAACGGTGTCGGCCAGGAGTCTCCTACCAAATCAAGACACCGTGTCCCCAGCCACCCGCAGGACTGGGGCGGAGGGCGGCCCCCGGGCCCGCACGCCTGGGCTCACGCTTCCGGCCGCGTGGTGCCCCATGCGCTGACATTCCACAGCTGGAACACGTGCCGTGTGGCGGTTTCATTTCAGGCGTACTCCTCGAGTGCTCAGTAAAAATGGCAGACCGACAGACACCTTTTCGTTCCTTCCTTCTGCTTCAGAGAGGACAGCGACCGCCTTTTCCTCCGAGCCCCCCTGTGCAGGGCAAGCCTCCTCCTGCGAAGTCCAGGCCTGGGACCCAGGTCCCACCAACACCTTCCTGAGATCATCACCGGGGCAACGCGCCCACCCTTCCCCAGCAAGCAGGGCTCTGCCTAACGCCGCAGACGCTGCCCCCACCCACGCGCTCTGCGACCTGAGGCCCTCTGGTCCTGAGGACAGATCAGCCACTCTTCTGCGCTTTGATAGCAGACGGGCGCTGAGCCGAGGTCCCCTGTGTGTCAAGTGTCTGCCGAAGAGACGATGATGTCGACTCGCCCCCGTTGTGACGACCTCGTCAGACGCTACAGCACATACTGGGAAATGTCGCGTCCCAAGATCAATGCAACTTGGGGCTCCAGGGATCCCACAGGAGCAGCATTGACCCTGTCACAGAACACCGGTCAGGACGGGCAGTGATCTACCGAGAAGGCGGACTCGGGAGGACGCGCGGCCAAGTCCAAGACACCTGCCCGACAAGAACTCAATCGGCCTGGGTCGCCCGCGGCTCGTCCGGCGCTTCCTCGCGCGCGGGAGCCGCTCCAATTAGGGGGTGCAAATTAATTTCTATCACTTCCAAATGAGCTTCTGCGTTTGTGGAGAGATCTGTTTCAGATGAAAGCGCCTGCCCCTCCCGCGCCTGCCATCCTGTCATCGGGTCTGGGGTCTCGTTCATCCTCTGGGGGCATTTTTCACGTTCACAGGCGCAAGTTGGAAAGAGTGACTGACGGTGACGGTTAGTATCGGGAGAGACGTGACGAAAACTCGCACCCCAGGCTAGGCGGCTTTTTCTCTATTCTTCCACGGTCTAGAAACTCTTTATGATAATCTGTTCACAAATTCTCATTGCCTTGGTCATAAATTCATGGAAACTATTAAATAATCAGAAGAGAAACTTCTTTCTGACACGTTTAAGGTAGCCACTGCACTATACTGAACACAACATTTTCCTCCACACCTAGAAAATCCACAAACGTGACTGACTTTTTTCTCCGTGGCGCTCACAGAGCCAGCCACTAGGAACAAGGACAATGCAAAAGACCCCAAACGAAACCAACCTGGAAGTGCACACACACAGGACGGGCAGAAGTGGGTGACATCTTGAGGATTCCTACAAACACTTTGTTTATACAGCTCCTGCTGTGAGGGGCTTCAAACACTAAATATCACTGCATCTAACTTCCTTGCTAACGGGTGGACCAAAGCTATAACAAACTGTTAGCCACCTTTTGGTTTAAAAGAGCATTAGAAAATAATGTAAACTAAAGTAGCTAACACAGATAATTACTACAATTTAATATTTTGCTTTAAAATTCTTTACATAAAAGTATTATATCTCTGCTACCAGATGGTAGCTTTCAAGAAATAAATCCTTCTGTTAGAAATATTGTAATAATTTCTGAGCTTCATTTTGAAGATGTTAATTAACTGGATTTAAAGCAGTATGCTGCTTAAAAAATTTTTAATAATAATGTCTAGTTTTGTTAATATGAGTAGAAGATGCTGCACAGACTTGCTGCGTAATTCAGCTTTTCTAATGGATGTCATAATGCTATGGGCATAGAGAGAATCTGGAAATATGTGAAAACCCACTTAAATTAGTGTAACCATGCACCACACTTGAGGATAATGAACCCATCGTGGCAGAGCAAACGTCTTACACACACGCACACCGGAATTCTGCTAAACGTGAAGTTCTTTTTTTAAGAATATGGCTTTTAAAGAGTAAATAAGGAGCCCAACTTATCAGCATCTGGAGCACCGTGTCTGTGATCACACAGGAGTGGCTGCTCATTAGCTGACCTGGTTGGAGGTGAGCGATGCTGAATATTTTTCCCCTTGAAACAGCACCGCACCTCAGTCCACGACCCAGAGCAGAGGCTGAGATGTGCGGCGCACACACTTCCTTCTATTCAGCACCTACACTGAGACAGTAACCGCCCCACAATACGCTTGGTTTCTTCATCAACTGTCCTTCAGCTGTAGCGACAGGCAACAGGAAGAAACCCTCACAAAACATCTGGTCATCTGGTTCTTTCCATCCACCCATCTATCCATCCAACTATCGTCTATCGATCCCTTCTGTACGGTGGCAGGGCCACCTCCTATTTTTGCTGCATTCCTGTCAAACGCGTAGGCGCTGGGGACCGGTGGGACTTGGGGACAGATGGACAGAGTGTGGCTTCCGTGCCCAGCTCCCGCGCAGGCTGAACGGGCCAGGGCAGGCGGCCTCCAGCCGCGCAGTCACAGCGTGGTGGCACCGTGTACGCTTCTCCTCTGTTCTCACAGCATTTCAGTGGTAGACGCACCGCATTCTGGGGAAAGTCTTTTCTCCGCTTTGTCATAAATATTCCCGGAAGCCACGGTTCCGTCTCCCTGGGGCACCGTTTCAGCGGGGACCGGTGTGGGGACTGTGATCAGAACAGCCCTGGTTTCGGCACCCTGGGAGCCGGTCTCTATTTCACAGGAAATACACACACTTGAACTACTGAGAGCTTGGTAACCAGAGCCAGTCATTATTCCCAGGCGGCCTCTGACCTAGTCCTTCTACGATGTATGTGTCAGTGTGCCGGGAGGCAGGGACCCCAGGGCAAAGGGGGCACAGGGGCACTGCAGGGTGTCCTCGAAACAGTGGTTCCGAGGACGAAGGACAGACTGCTCTTCTGTGAGCGGGGGTCCCCGGGGAAACGAGCTGGAGAAACGGTGGGCTCAACAGCTACCAGCAGGCTTACTTGTGGAAGCCGTTCAGAGCTTCCCGACGAGTGACAGCGTGTGACACTTTCTAAAGCTGTCTTACTCCGGGCCCCGCTTCACCCCCTACAGGATATCTTAGGGAACACTGTTGGACAAAAACACCTGGGATCTTCCCAAGCACCGAGAACCCCGCATTCACCACTCGCATTACTGATGGCTTCTCTGAGGTGGTCCTCGGTCACCGGTAAGTGACTAAAAGGAGACAGTTACCCTGCTGCTGGCAGGAAGAGTGACGTGCCCTTGCCAAAGTCCCAATGAAACCTACGGACATCCAGGGGAGGGACAGCGTCCACTCAGCGGAGTGAGCCCATGTGAGGTTTTGTCAGCCAGGGGCCACTGCAGGACAGTCCCAGAGGACGGGGACATCTGGAGATCAGGGACGGGCAGTTGTGTGGAAGGTCATCGTCCCTGCTCTTGTGGACACTTGGAACACAGCTCCGTCCCAACAGAAGTTTTTGCCACTTAAGCTTTTGTGTTTGTTAGGGAAACCGTGCGCAGGCGAGCGCACCGCCCGGCAGGACGGCGCCCGACAGTACTCACTGCTGTTAGGGTTGTCCCCGATGATGTGGTGCCGCCCACTCCAGTACCAGAGAAGCAGGGTGGCGTCCCGAGACCCCGACACGATGTAGCAATCCCCGCCGATGTACGACTCCGACCGGGCCAAGCACGTGACCACGTCCCAGTGGCCGAACACAATCTGCGTCAGTTTCCCTGAAACCCAGACAGGGCAGGGTTCACAACGTGGTTTTCCTAATATGTGGGAAGTGGGCCGACAGACCCACGCATCTGGGAGGGAATTCAGGGCCAGCTACACAGCCGCTTTCGTGATGCGTCCGAAAAAACAATGCTAGACCATCACTTGGGGTTTTGAAGACAAGAATTGACAAGATAACATAATGATATACATATATATTTTTAGCTTGGGTTGGACGACAGGGAGCTTTAAGGTCTTTTACCACATTTGCTGGGGCAAGGAGACAATATTTCATGCTAAAGTTCACATTGCATGGGCTGATAGTTATTTACCTACAGGGTAACCATTCAACTTGGGTCTTGGCACTCTGGATGAAAATGTCTACGTTACTATGATTTCATATCACGCTTTGGGAATAATGATAGGCATTTTGGAGAGAACAAGGTACTTCCAAGCGAAGGGTACCTGTTTCTGTAGAATAGACGCGGAAGCTCTTGTCCCAGAACCCGCAGATGAGAATGTAGCGGTTGTCGGCCGTGACCACGAAGCAGTGGGCGTTGATCTGTATGCTCTGGTCCACGAGGTCCGTGATCTGCCTTTTGTTCACACCAGAGTTATTGGCTGCACGTAAACAGAACAAAAACTTAGATTTCATACGCGTCTCATCAGGCACTTACAGGACGAGTCCTTTTAGGCCTCATTTGTGTAGAAATGGGTTTCTTAAGGCTTTGAGATTATTCAGATTTTAACATCTACCCATGAGAAAGAGAAACTTTTTCAGTAGCAGTGATTATTTATAAACCATATTACATATTTAAAAATCACCATAAATTTAAGTTCTTCCTCCACCAATAAATACGACTTTAAAACAATGAAATACCTAAGTGCATTTAATTCTATAGATGTTTACGCTGCAGGAGTTCATTAGTGCCTGACGAGTTCAACAGTAACGAGGAATCCTGTCACGTGGGGCCCATGCTATGGAAGGAAAAAATGTCTCCATGTTTGCCTGCACCTGTCATCGTCTGACGGCACTGAGAATTCACGTGGAAAGAGGAGCGCAGGAGGCTGCGTTGAGGGGGGCGGCCCCGCAGGGCGCTGGAGGTCACCGCCTGAGAGACCCGGACTGTCAGCAGACAGGCCGGCAGGGGGGCAGTGTGCTGGCGAGGATCGGGGGGCCCAGGAGGGAGGAGACAGGCGGGGGTCAGCGGACAGCGCTGGGGGCGGGGGAGCCGGACCAAGTCAGACTGATTTCCCCAGGGCCTGCCGGCGTGCCAGCCCGGCCCTGCCTCCCCACACCCTTTCGGGCGGAATCCCTGGGCTGAATTCTTAAACAGGAAACGCAGGTGCGGAGGGTCGCCGTCCCAGCACCGGCTCATCGGCCTGCTGCTGCTTGTGGGCATCGAACACCAGGATAATGCCAACCAGAGAAGGTAAACAATGAGGGATCATACAAAAACCGGAGCAAGGAAAGTGACAGGTTCCGAGCACTTAAAACTACACAAGTTATAAATATATATATACACATATACGTATGTATATATAAATGTATATATATAAATAGAACAATGTGATCGGTCCTTTATTTACTAGAATACAGGTGTTAACTTCTGCACGGGCACACTCTGCCTGCATGAGACGTTGCTGATGTTTCTTGGGCAAAGGGACAGCTGGACTCTAAAGAGAGTCCTGGTCCTAAACCTTATATTCTCCCAAAGACTTATGAAGGGGGAATTAGATTTAAGAAAAAAAAAGCACTATAACTCGCATATGATTTAATAACTCTTCATAGGGTTTCCATTCGTTTTCTAACTTAGTTCTCTATACGATCCCGTGAAATCGGCAGAGCAAACGTTAGTATCAGAAGCCGTCTTTCAGGTATGGAACTGAGCCTAGGAAGATTAAGGGCTTGGTAGAGCTAATAAATGTGCATGAGATGATTTTAAAATGTGTGTAATAACTTCTGCAAAGAGTCACAGCTCATACATATGAAATCCTCAGTTTAAAAATGTTTCGGCCCCACTAAGGAAAGATTTCTGAACTAGATGGGTTTCAGTAGGAGTTTTCTTTAATAACCTCTTTGAGTCCTTCCATAACTTAAAATAACATAAGTTGTTAAAGACTAGTTTCAGCTGAAGGAAAGAGCAGTTTGGAAATATTTGCTGCCTTCTGAACCACCTTGACCTCCTAGACGATAAAAGAACGGCACGAATAACTGCTTTAATGCCACAGAGTTCTTAGCTGGCACACACAGTGTGCCCCGCTCTCCGACGTGACATTACTGGCACGTTACTTTTGTGGCAGACAAGACAGCAGTCCGCCATCACTGGTGGCGCACAGCCCCGTGGGAGCCCGCGGAGGGCCGGCACCGTGAGGCCGCGTGGCCGCTGGCAGCATACCGATGAGGGGGTCCATCTCGATGGGCAGGTGGTGAGCTTGATCCAGGGAGTAGCCCGGAGCTCCTCGGAGGCCTGCGGGCGGACAGAGAGAGAAAACCGCCGTGAACGTCTCAGACCAGAGGCACGTGCTCACGAGCAGCGGCTTATGATGATGGCACAAAAGGCACCGGTAAATGATCACGGGGACATTCAGTCCCACGACACGTCTTTACAGAGGGTCTTTAAAAATCATTACAACAGGGGTGCTAGTTTCCGCTTAGGACGTAGGACGTAGGACGTAGAAAGCTGAGAGGAGGACGGATCCCCTAACAACAAGAAAATGCTGGATAACACGGATAACATTTCTGGAACCGAGAAGAGAGCTAAAGTTGCCGGGCAACCAATGAGCACAGAATGTAAGAGAAGGCCCTGCCTGGCAGCGGGGTGCGTGTGGCTCGGGGGCACCTGGGCCCGGGTCCCCACCCAAGTGGGCCTTCTTCCAATACAGGACACACCGAGCGAAGGCAGGAAATGGAGCCACACCTACAATCTGAACCTCAGTAAGACCTTCCTTCTGAGGATTAAGGTGCTGGGCTTGACTGAGTGCGTTAGTCATAAAGTTTTACCTGCGATTATGTAATATGTAACACTTGTGAATAGCTCAAAAGAAAAACTTAGCCCTTCATAATTTTCTCTCAGCGCAGAACACTTCCTGAGGCTGGGACCCGAGAGTAGCAGTCACGCACCGGCGGTGAGCAGGCGGGGCAGAGCTAATCCCTGCGTCGGCGCTAATCTTTGTCTCACTTTCCGTGTGAACTGCAAACCCATTTTTGCCCCGCCCCGTACTTTTGAGGACGTCTGTGGTACATCCCTGACCCAATGAGGTAGCTCTACTGCATGGTGATGATATCCCGCAAACTGTAAAATAGGAGCATTTAGAAACGTTTAGGAGAATGAGCTGTGGGAACGTCCCTCTTTTCCAGACGGATGCAGAAATCGGTAGAACAGAAAGATCCGGGTGAATGCACGTGGCTCAGCCACTCAGCCCTGGAGACGGCGGGGGTCCTTGGACATCGCAGGTGGCCAACTGGGCCAACGAGGTAAGCTGGTCACATCTGCTTCTCTCCTGATTAGACGAGTATCAGTATGTCTGTGTTTACGGCCGAATGATATCACTTCAAAGGCACCGGCTGGAGCCTTCAGGGGTGAGTTTGGAGGAGACACATGTGAAGTCACTGGATAGTTCAGATTTTGTCATTTCTGGAGGACTCCGAGCTCCACGCAGAGGAAGATGGGGTTTGTCTGGGTCACGGCTGTCCTCCCTGGGCTCAGGACTACCTAACACAGTGGCCATTCCAGCATCTGCTCTAGAAGCTGAGGACGTGAAAAAAACAGGACCTGAAACTATCATCCAGAAAATCCAGATTCAAATGTGCTTTTGTTTAACATGGGAAAAGCTGTTTGGTTTTTAAATTCTTTAGTTTATTGATTTTTGAGAGAAGAGGGGGGAGAGAGAGAGAGAAACACTGACTTGTTGTTCCACTTACTGATGCATCATTGGTTGCCTCTTGCAGGTGCCCTGACCGGGGATCGAACCTACACCCTTGGCGTATCGGGCTGACGCTCTCGCCAACGGGGCGCCCTGCCAGCGCGGTCTGGTGTTTCCCAGGGGCAGCCGGGGAGCGGGGTGGAAGCACCGGGCGTATCTGCAGAACCGCGACCCTTCATCCAACACGCACGCGCGCTTAACTGCTCGCCGGGCCGCCTGGGAGGCGCCGAAGGGCAGGCAGCTGGGGGTCGCGCGGTGGGGCCCGCGGTCACGTCCCTGCCGCTGCGCGGGGACACCTGGCCTCGCCTGCAGCCGGGCCGGCCGGCCGGGAGCGAGCTGCGCGGGGCGCGTACCTACTGTGTTGTGCCACCGGTTCACGGCGAACAGCCGGCTGCAGGTCACGGTCACCACCGCCGGGACTGTCAGGTGGGGCAGGGTGTTGGCGGCCACGTGGGTGACCGGCGAGTTGGACGGGAACTTCAGCACCATGATCACATCCTGCTGCATCTGGTCTTTGAACATGAGGGGGCTCTGTGGGAGGAAACACTGGAATAGAGGGGAGCGACAGAACAGGCGGGGGGTTAGTGTGGGTCCTGGGGGCACAGGGAGAGGGCAGAGGAGGGCGCCGCACGCGCGGCGCGGGGGCGGGGTGGCTCTGGTCGTCCCTGACCCATGCCGCCGCGCTCCCAGCCAGCCCTGGTCTCGGCGCCACCAGGCCGCAGCACGAGAAGCGAGCCGATCGGGGTGTCCCCACGGTGGGGCCCCAAGAGCCCACGCAGCTGCAGCACCAGGCTGGCGGGGAGCAGGAAGTGAGTGCCGAGGGAACTGATGGCCACCGTCGCCTTTCCCCGGGCCGGCTCAGGGTCCTGGGGACTGTCTACACGGCAGGACGGTGACGGTCTCCTGTGACAGAGAGCTTTCCGCACCCCTGCGCTGCGGGTTGTGCCCCCCTCCCTCCCCGTCGGACCGTGTGAGGCCAGCCCTGCTTCTGCTGGTTACTGCGTGTCCCCCACCCAGCCAGCGTGTGACCCCACAGACAGCAGGCACCCTGAGGACCACTAAGCACCACAGAACACGACGAATCCCAAGGAGAAAGTCGCGGAGCGGGGACCCGGGGCCCAGGGAGCAAGCACCGCTGAGCTCCCGCGCGAGTCCGGGGATCGTCTGCTGGGCGGACGAATTCCCTGCGACATGAACTGAGCAAGCTGCGTTCTTTACCAGCAGTTCTGTGCCCCGTTAAAAAGTTGTCCCTTGACAGTTCCCCTAGGAAGGTGATGAATTCTGCTGGGCACTAATCCAGGATAAATGTTTTTATTATTGTTATTGCCCAGAGAGGGCTGACTGAGGAATACGCTCTTCGGCCAGAGCAGTTCATAAAGGAACGTGTCAGAGAGATCCTCTCGGACAGCCGACCAAAAGGCTCCCTCTCAGGGCTGCGAGGCCACAGCCGCACGCCTGCGCGGGGACGGCGCGCTCGGGGCGCGCCCTGGTGCTCTGTCACACGAGGGCTCACTGACCCGGCAGAGTGCAGGGGCACCCCACCCAGGGTTCGGGGCGGCTGAGCTCCCGTGGAGGGAAAGTGGGTTCCGGCAAACACGCTTGTTTATGTGTTTCGTGAGGACTCTGACGCTGGCTGCCGGACGGCAGAAAGGACGCAGCGGCGCGGGTCGCCGGCGTCACCACGGCACTTGAGACACAGCGCGGCTCAGAGCCAAGCTGGTGGGTGACCGACAAGAGACAGTCCCAGCAACGGAGTTACAGCTCATCCGCGTGTCCACACACAGCCTGACCCGTGTCCAGAGCCCCGTCCTCCCCAGTCAGGGCGCCGGCCGCCTTCCGGACTGCCCGGAAGAACAAACAAACTCTAAGGCGTTACATTTGTTCTTTTGTGAATATCGAATGCATTTCTACCTTCAAGCATTTTTTACTAGGGAAAAAAATTAGTGGAAAATAAGTTTGAAAATAAATTGTAAGTTTTAATCAGAAATATTTTTATCTTCTTCAAATTAGATGAAGAGGAAAATTTTTACTATTTTCTAATAAACCGAGAAAAGGAGTGCGTTGCTACAGAAACGGGCCTTTAACATTGACACGGAAATGGAGTGTGTCACCTTTCCCTTTGCAAACGAGGACGAAGGTTTTACTCTAAGAAGCTGACGATGCCCGAGGACACCAGCTCAGGCCGACGGAGACCCTACGGCGTGCCAGCCGCTGGTCTAAGTGCCACACGGACTGAGGCGTGATGCTTGCACATACGGGGACGTCACACACGCCTGCCAGAGTCCCTCGCGGGCCGGTGGCAGATGGTGTCTGACCCAAGGCTGGCTCTGGGGCCTTGTCCTTAAACCCTCTGCTCGGTCCCCTCTGTGCTGTGACCACAGAGGACCCCCACCCCAGAGCTTTCCTTTGCTTCAAACGAACCCCTCCCCGCCCCCCGCACCCCCCCCCCCCAAATATCCCACTGACTTACACACCTAACCTGACTCGGGCCGGGTGCAGTAGGCCTATCGTGCAGGGGTGAGTCTGCGGCCAGGACAGGAGAAGGTGGCCGTGTCTGTGGCCCGAAAGCTGAGCTGGCTTCAGCAGGACCTCACGGTCAGACCGCACCCCCTTCTCGGCCTCTCCCTAGGGTCTCAGCACACCTCAGGGTGAAGGGGTAGCCAATGCGCTGAGAAGCCCCTACATCGCTGCTCACACCCCTTTTTAGTCTGGCCTCTGTGTCCGGGCACAGAGAAGAGACAGTCCCACCAAGCTGGCGCGTCTCACCAGGTGCATGGCCGAGCTCCGGGGCGGGTGTGGCTCTATCAGCAGCTGGGATGGCGTCTGTCCGAAGTTCTGGATCTGCGCCTCCGTGGCCTGCGGGGGAGGGGGTGCCGTCAGGATCAACATGCATCTGCAAGGGGGAGGGCCAGACACCCCGAGCACGCAGAGGCCTCCCCAGTCAGCCACGGACAAGGGCAGCCAGTTCACTGGGTGCCCCAGTCTCCGGCTGCGGACCATCCGCGTGTTGGTGCGGGAGGCAGGTGTCTGTTCCCCCAGGCATCACGCACGTCTAGACGCGGGGGTGATGCGTGCCGAGGCTAACCTGTGAGCACGTGTGTGCGGCCAGACCGAAGAGCACAAGGGGCCCTGCCGCACGGGACGCAACGCGTGCTTCTCGACAAAGTCCTTGGTGGGAAGCAATGTAGGGGGTTCTCTAATGAAATAAGCTTCTGGACTCTTTATGGGAATAAAAGAAGGAGACATGAAGTCCACGGGCAACTCTGAACAAAACTCAGGACATCACACAATCCGATCCATTCCGAAGGCCATCAGGAGAAAGAACACTGGGACTTTTTGTAAAATGACCAGATATGGCTAAACTTCCACTCCAAAAACATATTTTAGCGTGCTGCTATGATACTTTCAGATGAATCCTGGAATATTATTTTAAGGTATGAACTTATTTCTCTCAAAAATTTTCTGACATTCCCCAAGAGGAGACGGGGATCTGGGAACCCTGAGCTACGCAGGACTTCGTAACGGCCAGTGCGCACGCTGACCAAGGGTTGTGAGGTTTCATGGCTTCTAATGAATAAAATAACTTTAGACCTCGAACCATCTGGACTGTGTGATGTGCGTTTCTGTGTGTATGTCAGTGATGCTCTTTGTAACAGAACTAAACGTATCTTCTATACGTGACGTCTACACAGGTGAGACGTTCCAGCCTGTTAAGCTGGACTAACAAGTATTTTTCTGAAACATCACATGACGTCAAAGCTCCAACGTGGGATTTTTTTACATTCTTATGTTAGATATTTCTCTTTTAAAGCAGTGTTTGGGGTAAGAATTTGGAAAAAAGCAGCTTCCCTAGGCTCGCTGGGGTTTAGTGCAAGGTAACCGTAGAGAATCTTCTTTCGGTTACTTTTATGTAAAATGTAGGGATCCGAGCATTTTAAAGATGCTGAGATGAATATTATCAAATAAAGGGGATGCAGTTAGCTCAGTACAAGGGGTGACCTCTGAACACAGCTTTCTTCCAAGGGCTCCCAAGTCACAGCGCACAGTCCAGACCTCCAGGAGCTCAACCGCGGTGCCGGGACGGCAGGGGCCGTGCCACCCAGGGGCCTCCCCGGGGGCATGTGTGCCTAAGGGGCCCAGGCGGCCCCCGAGCAGAGAACACGTGGCGCTTCGTGCCCCTCCTCTGCACGGTCCTTTCTCCCGACGGTAGGTGCCACATGCTTCGTTTTACACGCCATGTGCTTAACGTATTTGTATTTTCCCAAGAGGGTTAACCTGCGACGTTCTTTGTAAGACCAGAACTTTATCATGCGTAAATATATATAATAAAATATGCAGGAAAAGTCAAAAATAATTTGGAGTTGGTCTTAGAATAAAATAACAAGCTATTCTAATGATTTTCTTTTTATGATTCTAAGGCTGGGTGTCGAAGAGGAATAGAGCCTGTGAGGCGGTTACAGGACGGGGCACGTGCTCAGCAGGTGTGAAGAGGATAATCAAGCTCAGGAGGGTCCCCTACAAAGCATTTCTCTGGGAGAGCTTTATTCGTCCAAAGCCGCGGTTCCCCGCCTCTGAAGTTAAAAAGGAAGAGGCAGAGAGCATCGCGCTGACCGGAACGGTGGGCACGGCCGCCTGGTCCGCGGTGCGGGCGGCAGGCGTCTGGGAGGGGAAGCCCTGACGGGGCCGCCCGCAGCCACCACGCTGCCCCCTGCGGTCACCCGCCCGCCCGCTCCCTCGCCACCGGCCTGATCGATCAGCGCCACGTGGAGGTGATGCAAACACTATTTTACCGAATGTTTTCACTGAAGATGCCACACACGGTAACACAGACACGGTCACCCGGCGGGCCACAGGGTTTGTAAACCAGGCAGAGCCCGGCTATTCGGTCGGGGCACTGGCCTCCCCTGAGACGGTCCAGTAAGGAAATAACAGCCCCCAACGCAGCAGCCGCCGTCCGGTGTGAGTGAGTCAACATGACGGCTGTTTGGGGGTTAGGGTGGCAAAAAAGATAGTATTCTATTGTCTGTGTGCTGCACTTTCAGGAGTTAGTTTACGTGTGCCGCGGGATGAAAAGGCTGACGTCGCTGCTGTGACGTGTAATCCCAACCGTCAGCTGTACAATTTCAGGGTGAGCACATATGGGACACAATGCTACCGCCTCATCTATGTCAATGATGGGTTTTTGCGTGTTCTGTCTAGCAGGCGGTAATTTTGCTTTCATTAAAAACACACTGGCAGATGATTTTTATGTGAACTTCCCTATTAAAATGTTCACGTAGCTTTCATTAATAACATAAGGCATTAGGCACGTTAATGCAGGTGCTGAAGTAAAATAAAATAAGGAAGCTGGAATGCATGATGCATTTCTGCAAATTCAAAATGGAACGACACGGCCGTCTGAGGCTAGGTTTTGACACATAACAGTCACTTTTCCACATTCGCCACGCACTGAGATTCGCGGTTTGCGAACATTTACGTTGGAAGGAAATCTACACGGAGAGGGACGGAGAGCCGGGCTTGCGTCTGGGCGAGGACAGACTGGTCGGCACGCAGGGGGCTGGACGCCTACCTCCCTGAGAACAGGGTCAGCGACGCCGTCCAAGGTCACGGAGCCCTCGTAGGTCAGGTAGTGGAAGACGTTGAGCGCGCGGACGGCTTCGGGGCCCCGCTGCTTGTACCCGAATATCAGGTCGATCCACTGATGGAGTTGGCAGGACACGAATTCACTCTCCAAGGCCTGAGGGGCGTCAGGAGAAAGAGGGAGAGTCTGTACCAGCTTAGCAAGCACCCCGTCTTCTCCTTCCACCACCCTTTGTCCCCGCTGTGCCCTCTGCCCCCTCCCCACCCCCGTCCCTCTGGTCGTCACCACACTGCTGTCTGCGTCTGAGTTTTCTTTTCTCCTTGACCCCTTCACCTTTCTTACCCAGCCCCAATTTTATGGGGAACTTTGATACACATTTATTTTTCTGCCTAAAGTCTCCAAATCGACGCCTACAAAACTTAACTGTACCCGGAGAGGACACCTTCCTCCTGCTGTCAACGAACTCTGCCATCACACAGTTTCGGGACCACTGGGCAATTCTAGACGTTTGCCAGCCGGCGGGAAATGAACGGGACGCACTGAGCGGAGAGTCAACGGCGGTGCTGAGCACCAGAGAGAGTCAGAAAAGAGGCCTTTTCATTCCCCAAGAAGCCCCCATAAGCCTCCCAGAGAGCTGTCTTGTCATGCAGGCACGGAGTTCAAGTTCATGCCCGTGACGCCTCTCACCGCCCTGACTTCTCATCAGTCCCTGATGGATTCTCAGAGCACGCGGACCTCAGTGGCACGAGCCGAACGCCCGACTTTCAGCCGTGGAAGGAAGATGCTGTCCTCCCTCCCAGCCATGACTAAGCACGCGCAGCTGCTCTCTGGAGGCATGGCCTTGAGGTCTGAGGCCTTCCGGCCAACGGGAAGTCAATGAATAAATACTTGCAATTAGTCTTCTCATTTAATAAAAAACAAACCCAGCTATAAAATGTCTGAGTGAAACTTTTCAACTTTTCCTATGATCACCTTTAGGTCCTAATTCATTAACCTCAACCTCTTTTTTGATTTATTCCTTTAAAAAATTTTGGCATATTATGTTACATTATACATTATTAGATCATATTATGTTACATATTATTACATCGTGTTATATTATAGTTCCCCCTCATGTTGTGGGACCTGGCATTTTATTTTTCAGGTGCTGTGTGCATTAAATTAGAATTTCTGTATCAAACGCGCCACGGGAGAACTAAGTGCTCAGTATTAAGTGGCAGGGTATATACTTCCAGAGATTTGTCCCGTTCTTCGTGACGTGACCCTCTCGGCACGGAACTATCTGTGGCTTTCCTCAGCGACTTGCCATCTCCCTGCGGTGGTGCGTGTAGCCGCGCCTCCTCCGCCCCTGACTATTTATTTGGGTCCTCTCTCGTCTTTTCTTGATGCGTGTGGCTAAAGACCTGTCCATTTTGTTTACCTTTTCAAAGAAATAGCTCGTATTTGTAGCTGCTCTTTTCTGTCGCTTTTCAAGTTTCTATTTTGTTTATTTCTGCTCTGATCTTAACGGTTTCTTTCCTTCTGTTTATCTGATAAAGTGTAACATTTAAAACATATTTTGTACTTGGCTAATGATGATAAAGAAAAGTTACATCAATTTCCATAGTTAATTTTGTTTCTGGCAGCTCTTATCAGTTACACGTCAGCCCGCTCACTCCGCTTACAGCCCTGCTCTCCGCTTGGAGGACGGCGACCAGCGCGGTGACGGGCAGGGTCTGGCCTTCCTCCCGGTCTCGAAAGGCTGCTCTTGGCACAACGCGTGCGCGCACACACGTTTCTATATTTAATACACCTTTGGGTTGTTAGGTATCATTTTATTTAGGACATTTTCATTTCTCGGGCCACACCTGTGGCTTTTCCATTTCCCCCCCTTTAACGGCTGCTTATGCCGTCGAGGTCACAGCGGCCTCACCGGCTGAGCTGGGCTGCTTTCCGTATTTTCTGGAACAAGCTGCAGAAGAAACTAATTCACTGTCTCTTAAAAATTTGGTAGAACTCACCTGTAACATAATATGGTCTTGGATTTTACGGGGGATGCAAAAATTTTATCATTTAAACTTCTTGAAGGATTAGAAGTCTCTTAATTCTCTTTTTCTATTTCTGGTTCCAATTTTGGCATTTATATTTGTCTCAGTATTTCTCCATTTCATCTCAGTTTTAAAACTTATTAGTTCATAGAAGTTTATAATCATCGTCAATTAAAGTTAAAAAACGTGTTTACCCTGTTCAGTTCTACATGTTAGAGAGGCAGCAGAGTTCATCAGCAGAAAATTAACTGTCATTTAATAATGTTGCCTCTGGTATTTTTGGGGGAGTTATAAAACTAAATGACCAAAAAAAAAAATAAGGTAGTAGATGGAACGGGGAAGTCCTGTAGATCCCTGTCTGACTAGTTACCGTGCAGAAGGAACAGCTACTGAGAAATTTAACAACTAAGCCCGGTCTAGAGCAAGCGCGTAGCTGAGCGTGGGGTTTCAGACGTCCCACAATGAAGGCGTAGCGGCCCGTGTGACGAGGAAGCCTGACACGGAGACGTGACGTCCTGACCTGACTGGTCTGTCACCGAACACGCGCGTCCCGCTTGTTTGCTCTTTTCAGAACGAGGTTCTCATGCACAGACCCATTTCTGACTCTCAGAAAGGATGTTACCACAAATACAACGGAAACTACAAAGAATTAATCCATCACTGAGCTATTAGGTTATAATGGTCTTAAGAGCTTCCATATCATCTCCTTGTGTGTGAACGCAGAAAGAATTAGGTCAAGCCTCGATAGACCAATTCCCACTCCATACCTCTGCCCTGGGTCTGAAAGAAGGGAAATAAAGAGGGAGGTTTAAACCGAGAGGACCTCTCCTGGATGGATAATAGTTACCCAATCCCAATTTCTGTCTTGTCCTGTGGGCACTAGATGGTAGAAAACCCTTTCTCTAGCAGGGGTAGGATCGGCGTCTCTCGAACTTGTGAAAAAGGACACGGAACTGGAGGGACTGGCCGCGAGGGGAGAACGTTCATTTCTCCTGAGTAATTTCTCCGAGGAGTCCTGCATTTCCCCCTGCTCTTCCGCACAAGAGCAAGAACATTCCCCAGCCCTTTCTCTTGTTTCCTCAAAACCCTGCTTCTGCTATTGAAGAAATTCTCTAAACAGAGCTGCATACATGCAAGGGGACGATCAGAAGACTCCGTTGCGCTGCCTCTGCAGTGTCCATACTGCCCGTCTCTCCTGGTTATGTTCACATTCTCGCTGTTACCCCGGGAAAGACTCGGCTGTTTCAAATGAAGGCAGCACCGTTGTCCTAACTGTTTACCTGGGGAGGGCGCTGAACCAGTTCTAGTCCTTGACTGCTTGTTGGGGGTGTGAGCTGGGGCCCAGGTTCCATCCCACCGGCCCGCGGCGTCTAGGCTCTCACTACGGCGCACGCGGGGGAGACGCCAGCTCCTTCCTGCCCCCGGCGCGTCCTGCTCCGAAACCACCGTGCCCCCCCTTGCAGTGCTCAACTTCCGGCCTCCCAAGGCTCCTCCTAGCAGAGACGCTCAGTGCAAACTCCGCCTGAGCCCTTGGGCCTTTCAAACATTGATGATGCCCACCCACCGTTTCTGAGAGAGAGAGAGAGAGAGAGAGAGAGAGAGAGAGAGAGAGAGAGAGAGAGAGAAACGTCAATCGGTTGCCGCCCTTACATGCCCTGACTGGGGATTGAACCCACGACTTTTAGTTCAGGGACGACACTCAGCCAACTGAGCCACCCAGCCAGGGCTCCTCCACTATCCTTTTTTTCTTTTTTCTAATTAATTAATTGTTATTTTTAGAGGGAGGATAAGGGAGGGAGGGAGAGGGAGAGGCACACATCGATGTGTGAGAGATACATCAATCAGTTGCCTCTCATGTACCCCAAACTGGGGACCTGGCCCGCAACCCAGGCCTGTGCCCTAAGAATCGAACCGCCGACCCTTTGGTTCGCGGGCCGGCACTCAGTCCACTGAGCCGCAGCAGACAGGGCGCCCACCGTCTCAAGGCTTCGTGATCTACCCACGCCTTCGGCGCCAGGAGGGGAGAGAAGTCCCAGCCCCTGGCACCAGCAGCTGGCCCGGCCTTGGAGCCTCGGCTGTTCCTTCAAGCAGCTCATCGCCCTGCTTTTTTCCAAGTCACATTACCCTTCCTGCCTCGGTCCAGGGCCTGCTTCCCGAGCTCTGCCGCTCCCACTCCACGCCTTCTCCCGTGAATTTCCACGGCACGTCCCCAGAGCCCTTGTGCTTCATACCACGAGGGGACGTGTACAGGTTAATTCACACAGAAACTGAGAAAGAAGAAAACAGTTGGCGGAATCCTGCTACCTAATGTCAAACTATTCCACAAGATCTCAGTGAGCAAAACAGCATGGTGCGGGCACAAAGACACACAGACCCGCGGGGCAGATGAGAGAGCCCAGCACACGCGGGAAGCAAGTGCCGCAGGGAAGTAAGGCAGGGAGCCCAGGCAGCAGTTCCCGCGCGGGGACAGGTGTGGCCCGGGTCCTTACTGCTCACAGAAACCCCGCCCTGGCGACGGGCAGGGTCTGGTCACTCCCTGTGGCAGGACGCAGGTCCCGAAGCCGGAACCGAAGGCGCTCTGCCGGAGCGATGAAGCTGACATCCCCCCGGGACCCCATTAGCCCTAGACGGGCCCTCAGTCACTGCAAGCGCGGGACCAACCTGACGGTCTGATCTGTGGACTCCGGGGCATGAGAGGCTACCGTGCCGACCAGCACGGTCACTAGAGAGAGGCGTGGTGACAGCTGACCGGCTGAAGACGACGTGGAAAAACAGCAGATACACGGTGAAGTCACCTCATGGGATAATAACGGGCACTCGGGATAGGAAAGGGAAGTTGCGTCTTTTGTATAAGAGGCAGAGAACCAAGTAGTAACGCGCTGCAGAACAGTAACTGCAGCCATGGTCCCCAAGTTCTCACACAGCCCCAAGAGTCTAGGAACTGCATTCGCCTGGAGAGTTTCCTTAGCTGGACTGAACCACCGCCTAATGTACTGATGAGTGACAACGGTGACTTTTCTGCAGGCTTTGTCAGGAGTGTGTAGCCTTGGTTGGTTAGTTTATATCGATACTAAGTATCTGATGATTTCTCACCTGTAATAATTGTTATTTTTCTCTACAGTCCCCAGATTCCTGGTACGATTCGTTTTTTAGGAGGACAACTGCCTTGTCTTTCAGTTAGGCACACCATTAATCAAAGGACTAATTCTGGGGCGTAGGAAATTCTTTCAGGAAGGAGGAACACAAGCGTTGTGTCTGTAATGAATCATGACTCAATGTTTTATTAAAAAACATATAAAAATGTTTTAGCATCCAGCAAACACATGATGAGATGCTCAAACGTCATTAGTCACTCAGGAAACGCAAACTAAAACCATAACGAGGTACTGACTCACATCTACCAGGACGGCTATAATAACAAACCAGGCAATAACGAGTGCCGGTGGAGAGACGGAGGAAGTGGCGCTGTCATTGCTGGCGGGGATGTAAGATGCTCTCGTCACTTTGCAAGACAGTTAAGCCGTTTCTTAAATAGTTAAACATAAATTTACCCTGTGACTCAGCAACGCTACCCCTGGGAGCAACAAAACATATGTCCACAAAGAGATTTGGAAGGCGTGTTCACGGCAGTGCTATGCACAGGAGCCAGAAAGTGGAAACGGCCCGAATGTTCACCAAGTGCTGAACGGACAGACAAGACGTTCATCTGCACGACGGAATGCCTTCAGGCCAGGAGAGGACCAAAGCACTGATCTACACCAGGACCCGGATGATGCGTGTTACCATGCCAAGTAAAAGAAGTCAAACACAGAAGGACACATGTTGTATGCTTCTGTTTTCATAAAATGACCAGAAAAGGCAACGCTATGGAGACAGAAAGTAGGTGAATGTTTGCTGGGCTTGCGGCAGGCGTGGGGCAGTGGTGAGGGGTGGACATGTTCTCAGAGCAGACTGTAGTGATGGCCTCGCACAACTCCAAAGTTACTAAAAATCCTTAAGTTGTATGCTGAAAGCAAATGAAATTTATAATAATGATGTTTAGTAAACATTCATAAGGGATCCCCGTTTTACAGATGAGAAAAGCGAGGGCCAGAGATGTTCCATCAATTACCCGGGACAACGAAACTCATAAATGGCAGAGCTCAGATTCAAGAGCAGGACATTTCCAGACTCCAAGTCACACCGTTTCCAACATGCCTCCTGGCATTTATTAAGAGTTAGCATCCACAGGAAAACGTCCACGCGACCAGCAGAGTTCGACAGAAGGAGAAGAGAAAACCGGGTCCGACAATCTTGGGCTACTTTGCTTGCCTGAGAAAAGGTTCATTCAGTTTGACGAGTTTGGAGCTAACTAGACAACACGCTGAAATTGCTGAGATCTTTACATGACCCACTGATTCAGCAAATATTTAGTGACCATGAGTCTCCGCCGGGGGCGGGTCTGGGCTCACAGAGACGCGGCGGCCGCGTTCCAGGGCTGAGCCTGCAGACCGGGTCCCCGCACGCCGGCGTTCCAGGGAGCAGGGCTGGTGTGGGCAGGGACCGCTAGTTCTGGAAATGGGCACAGAGTTTCAGGAATGTGTCTAACTGAAGTGTGCGTCCTTCGCACTAAAAATATAAATGGAAGAAATAATCTGCTGCTCAAGGAGAGAGAAGGAAATATCTCCACCCACGCAGAAGTGCCACCTGCCAGGGGGCGCGAGCGTGGCCGTGCAGAGAACGCACGCAATGCCCGCGATGGCCCCTCAGAGAGGGGGACCAGCCTGCGGACCGTCCGCAGGGCGCTTTCCAGCCTAGGCCCTGCCGCCGCGACGGCTTCCTCGAATGAGGATCAGAAGGAAAAAATCTAGCTCCAAACTTGAAGGGAGAAAGTCACTGGTAGGAGAGTCCCCAAAATAAAGGGACGCAGGTCAATGGGTAGAGAGTGGAGCCACACGTTGTATAATCCCGTTCATGGGAAATGTCTGGAAAAGGCAAATCTGGGGAAAGGGGGCAGATCTGCAGTTGCCCGGCGTTCGCTGGGGGAAATGGGAGAACAGGGGCCGATACGGCAGGTCCTTGGTTTCTTTACGGGGTGACAACAATGTCCCCAGTTGACCGTGGGGACGGCCGCCCAACTCTGACCAGACTCAAGCTCACTGATGTTTTGTTACTTGAAAGGGTTAATTGATGGTGTCTGTGTGACACACTGTGAGTCACAGCTTTTGGCAAAAAGGGGGCCGGGGCAGCAGTGGGCTCCGAGGCAGCACAGGGACCCTGTTTGGGTTCCGATTCAAATGCACAAGGCGTTAAAACAAAACAAAACATGTCTGCGAGGCACTGGGAAAACACTGGGAGTGCAACAGGGTTAAACAGCATGTTTGCCCATTGGCTTCACGGGCGCAGACCCTCCGCTGACTAAACTACAGCCCGCCGTGGAGGTGGTGTGGTCACGCGGTCCGTTTCTGAGCACCACGACCACGCGGGGCGTCAAAGGGCCCTCCCTGCGGATAGGAGTACATTACACTCTGTGAAACGTCCACGCGCGAACATTCTAAGAACACGCTCCTTTACTTAACAGCCAGGCAGCTGCCATGCAGGCTCAAAAAGTAACGACACTTTCCATGAGGCCGTTTACTGGCGGGGCCTTCCCTGAAGTCAGGAGGCCACACCACACGCTGACCATCGCACGCTAGTCGTTTTCCACACTCAGAGACGCGCTCGGTTAGATCAGTTTGCTCGGAATCACTCAGGAGGGAAAAAGCGTGCAGACTGAGTCTGGAGGGAAAAGGAAGGAGCGGGAGTTCAGGCTGAAGCCCTGCTGAGTGTATTAGTCGGAGGTGCTCCTCGGAGTGCCTTCTCCTGGGGGGGGCATAACTCAGCTACCGCCTCCTCGTGGGCCCCTGTGGGAGGAGAGCCCACCCCGCAGCGAAGAGCGCGCCACGGGACCCCAGCAGAGCGCTTCCCCTCTTCTCCTAAACGTCTCACTGGCCCTTAGCGATGTCAGACCACCATCTGTGAACATGGAGGCGCAACCCACAACGGCGGGGCCACGGTGCCCCCCGTGCCGGCACCGAGGGGACCCTCACCATCCTGTTGATCCGCACGAAGTCCTCCGGCTTTTTGGCCCACGGGGGGAGGTCGACATCATTGACCACGACTTCGTCTTCTCGGACCCCCAGGCTGTACCCGTTGCTGTTCACGAACATCTCTGGCAGGTAATAGAACTCCGGAATCAGCTCCTGGCCGGACAGAAAGGCGCACAGTGAGCCACGGGGCGTCGGTGAGGTGAAACCGTTAATGTATAACTTGCTAAATGGAACTGAGGAATTTACTTAAGTGTAACATTTCATTACTTCATTCTATTATTAGTTTTCTTTAGATAAGAATCTAGGAAGAGAAGACACACATTCTTCTTAAATAATGTGCTGGATAATTTATCTTTATCAGGTTTTTAGTCTTTCCATGAATTAGTTAAGAGAAATGAGTTATAGAATCCGTAATAGTTCACAACATTACAAAACAAATATATAAAGCTACATCCATGCTGTTCAGCAAACTTTTCTGACTATTATTAATGGAATACCCAAATTCAAAAAATGTTGTCGCCAGTACTGGTTAAAGATCATGTAAAATCTTGTACTTGTTTTTCTGACCACACTGGCAATTACAACTCATAATTTCTATAAAAAGATTAAGTTTTACTTTTTGATTTGGCAAAACAAATAATTTTTATGCCCACGAATAAACAGTGAAGAAGTAATACACGACGAGATAATGAGCTTTAAAGCTTTAATGCGCGTTACCTGAACGCCAAGTTCTTACTAACCTGGACGCAAAGACAGCTGGTATCACCTGTGTCTAAGGAACTGGGTTCACGGCAAACGTGGGTGATGAACAAAGTTTAACACGCGTTTTATGTCCACTTCAGAATAAATCTGATGTGGAAATGGACTGATCTTATGACCCTAAAAGTCCTTACTTGTTCTTTTTTATAAAGCGGCTGAGGCAAACGAGAACAGAAGACCACCGGAGCTGTAGCGTACGCCATCTAACCAGACAAGAGCAGTGGTCTTTTCAAATAAAAAAGGGGAGAGTTTAAGTAACTTTAAGATATACCGTGAGAAGCATAAGGGCATTTATTGTGCAACGTAATCAAACCTCTCTGTCGTCTTCTCCAGTGATACTATCAGACACTGAGGTCTTCGGGAAAATTGGGTTCTTCAGCCCCAAAGAGCAGCACAAACGCCTTCTCTTGGGGCTTCCGGTTGAGAGGGTGGGGCAGCTGAGCTGCGTGGCCGCCTCCTCCCACGGCCACGTCAAGACTGTAACGAACCTGCACACCCGTCACTCAGAGCCACTCCAAGTCTAGCTGAACAGATGTCCCCTAACCAAGGACACGAGCAGAAGCCATACCGAGCTTGGCAGGAGAGGAGAGACGCAGAGCGGGCTGGCCCCACACCCCTGTGCGGTGACTTAAACTTGGGGGGAATATCTGGGCTACGGAGGTTTCCCCTGAAGCGCGAGGGGCCCCAGCCCCACACCAGGCCCCCGGCCCGGGTTCCAGGGCTGGGCAGAGAAGTCCCCGTAACCCCCGGCTGTGCAGACCGGCGGGGAGGGTGCCTGGGGAAGGCGGGGGCCGCGGGGGCCCGGGCGCTGCTCTTCACAGAGGTCGGAGCAGGACTTACTGGGACCCACGCCCCCTCTGAGCCCCAGCGTCGGGCGGCAGCTCCGGAGGCGCAGGGACACACGGACAGGGAGTGAAGTCTGGGCAGGTTTTTCACCCAGCGACGCCTGATTAGCAGTGCCCTGACTGGTCAGCGCCTCCAGCTTGTCACAGTGACCGGGGCGACGCAGCCAAAGCCACGGATCAGCCTCAGCAGCCTCAGGGCTGGTTCCTGCGTCCCCGTCCTCCTCTCCTGCCACGTGGCTCCACACCTGGGACCTCCGTTAGAGGACAGAGCCAATGACAACTCCTCACACGACTGTCTGAAGACTGTGCCAAAGAACCAGGGACGACGTGCATTTGAAGGCTGCTGGGAATCCCTCGGCCAGGCCAGGGCGGGTTCTCCCACTGCACCCGGGACGCGCGCTCCTACAGAGGGGCTCCGGGCAGTCACCGGCCTGCCCGCCTGGAATGACCGCTCCTCCACTTCCCCGCTGCCCACGGAGAGGTTTCTGCTAATCAGCTTCCCTTTCAGGAAAGAGTCAAAGTGGTTTACAATTCCCCAAATGAAAAATGGGGCAGAAAGACACCAAGCGTTATTAAAGAAATGGCAAGATGAATATTATAACAGGCATTTTGTATCTATAAATGTGATTTCTGGTTTATTTTAACAGCTATACTAAAACCCCTCGGGATGGTTAATAGTATTATATGCGTTTCATCAATACGAAGAAAATATCCTCCAACAATTTCTAATTTACAAGCTTATGACAAGTTCAAGCTGCTGAGAAATTGGACTTGAAAGTACGTCTTAGAATGATAGAGGGCCACCATTAACACTGTCACAATTGTATACCTACTGCCTCGGATCTGACATTCCAGTTTAATATATTTTGCTGAGCGAGTACACCGTTTACGGCTTCCCAGTGAAATCAAAACCAACCCAGACGTTTTCGCGTTTCTAATATAATTCACTGCCAGGTTTCAAAACTGCGGTCTCTTTCCTTCCTTTTTCCCCAAAGATTGATGCTCTGGCCTTCGCTAATTCTGCACATGCTCCTAACGGGTCAGTGAGTCACTGGTGAGCACCTCCATTAACTGTATTAATTTACACTATGTCACCTTAATGGCACTGGGTGGCAGCTCCCTTTCCTGACACCTAGATGGCTATTCAAAAGTAATAGAACAACTCTGAAGGCATTAAGGAAAATTAGTCTAAGGACCTCGCGAAGGAGAGAAATAAAACTGCGGCAGGTCCCCGGGCCAGCCCACACCCCTTCCCTGCCCCTGAGCGCGGGGAGAGGCGGACGTTAACAGTTCGTCGTCGGCAGCCGTCCGACTCGAGAGACGATGGTGTAGCTTCTTAAGTGTCTATCTGCACCGCCGAGAATGGCTGTGCAGTCCGACTCGGGAGTGACACGGTATCTGTCTCCTCCCGTGTTGAATCGACATCTTGCGATGACGCTGGAGTGTCCTCTCCAGTGAAGCTGAAGCTACAGAGCCTGGGCAGGGTGATATGGAGGGTCTGCTGTTGCCCATGCAGCAGACCCCCCCTCTCTTCGCAGCTGAGGGGTCCAAGGGAAAGACGGAGTCAATACAGCTTGGCTTCAGGTGCGCCGCAGGAGTTGCCGGTGTTGACTACAACGTCAAACCGCCTTAGGGACTCCGGCTCCGGATTTTCTGTCGGGGTTTACTCCCTTAGCCTTTCCCCTGAAGAGGTATGCCGCAAGGCAGCGGAGGTTTTTTGGAGTCAGAGTTTTCCTTCTCTGATGTGCCCTGACTGGAAGATCGAACCAGCGACACTTAGCTCGCAGGCCGACGCTCAATCCACTGAGCCAAACCACTGAGCCAAACCAGCCAGGGGGTGGACGTTAACAGACAGACAGAATAAAGCCATCTACTCTATTGCGGTTCCCTCCTCGGCGATTATTGAAGTTAGCGGACATGGCAGAGGCGGTTTTCTTCAGACGTGGGAACACACGGCTTTGCGATGATACCACGTGCTCGAGTTTTAAAGCTCGGGGATAAAAAACCGAGGGCCTCAGTTTGAGCAACTGTTAGCAAAACTATTATATCGCCCTTGGTAACGCCTTCTTCCCTGCGAAGTCCGGTATTATTTTAGGGGCAAAAACACCGCACACTGCAATCAGCACTCATGTGAACTTAGAAAGCCCCGAGGCAGCACCACGGTGACCAAGAAACTTCTAGCATTCCCTTGGGAGGAACCCCGAACTGTGACGTCACAGAGGGCAAGGCCGACCCGCCTGAGCGCGCACACACCCTCCGCCCACGGAAACGCGCGGAGACACAGCCACGCGGCAAAGCCGGAGACTGAGCGCGCGCGGGCCGGGCCGCTTTCTGCAATTTCAAAGGCTTTTTCCAAGTCGACAGGAAAGGGACACCCCACCGCCGGACCGGAAGTGGGCAAACCCCGCGAGTAAGTGTACAGGCCGGTGAACGCGCGAGGAGCGCGCACCGTCGGACGAAGCGCGAGCCCAAGCGAAGACGCCCCGTTTTCCTCGCCGGCCTAGCCGCGGCCACGCTGCTTGCGACAGCGCTGGGGGGGCGCCCCCACCCTGCCGTGCCCAGTGACCTGCCGCCTTTGGGGGTCCTGGCCTGGGAACGTCCTTCCAGATGAACAGCGCGGAGAGCCTGTGGGCCCCGGTCCCGTCCACGGAAACTGTCCTCGACACGCATACCAGGCTCATCGCGACGCCCACGGGGGTGACTGACTCTGCAGCTTTTGTGCTTCCAGAGACGACCAGGGCGTGCGGACGAGCCGCTGCGAAGGGAAGGGGCCACGCGGGGAGACCTCCCAGCCCCGTCCCACCAAACGTGAGAGGCTTGGGCTGCGAGGGGGAGCTGCGACCCCGAGCTTTGTGCGACGTCTGGGGGGCGCGGGGGGATGGGCCTCCCGGGAACTAGGGACCTTGGGGGGCAGGCGGCGGTCCCTGTTTGCTCCGAGTAGGGCTACCTGAGAGTAAAAACGGAAAAACCTCCCAGATTAGCCCCGTGGGTCTTTGTCCTTGATGCTGTCACGCCAGGAACCAAAAGATCCCAACTGGTGACAGAAGGTAAATGTTTCTGAGACGCTTCAGCCCATCCGAGGGCTCCCCCGGCAGTTTCAGAGGGCGGGGCCTGGAGGGGCCTGGGCGGGGCCTGGAGGGGCCTGGGCGGGGCCTGGGTCCTCAGAGGCCGGCATGCAGCCGGGACAGGTAGGTGGCGACTGATCCAAAGCATCAGAAAAGTGCCCAGGATGGGAAGTAAAGCCCAAAACAAAGTGATCTCCACGCACATGTTAGTCTGATGCACGTGTGCGCCTGGGAAGGCAAATTTCTGAATGAAGTTCAAAAGCCAAGGCCGAGTTTCCTTTTTTTTTTTTTTTGAGGATATCCAATAACAGTGAGCAGGCATTTTCACTTTAAACTGTTGGATATAATGTGGGTCCAGCTCTGAGTTCAGGTATACATAATCTTACATGGGAGAGGAAGCTTTAACACAGAAGTTAAAATGTTTAATTCACATATAAAATATTTATTGACTGTTTTTTATGAACACTGTAAATTCTAGAATCCTATGGACTCTCCATTTCCTGTTAATTCTCAAAATGTTATTATGTAAGAAACGGACTCCCTTCCTGCTCTCACTGGTCATAATGCAGTTTAAATGATGATTTTGGGGGTTTAATTTCTCCGTGAAGTTATGTCTGCTCAGAGGACAGCGTGGGCCTTAGGAGCTTAACATAGTAGGGGTGCAGGATAGATTATTTTATTTCCAAATGTGACTGTGTTGTGGGTATAAGTTAATACTCATTAATGAAATGCGGAGATATGCTCCCCACTCCTTGGACCCATCCCCTTTGTCTTCCTTTCAAAAAGCCCCCGGCAGCAGCTCCTCCCGCCCCTCTCCTTCGGCCTTCCTAACATGCTCGCACCAGACAGGCGTCAGCAGGAAAATGGCCATTTTGACCCGAATTCGCTGCCTCCTGCGGGACTAAGACCCTAAGCAGAAAGACACGGTCGCATTTTTATATCCAGCAGCACGAGGGCAGTGACGGGAAAAATCTGCCTCGAAGGGAAAGGGCTTAAAATCTGAAACAGACATACCGGTGTCCAAACCTGAGCCGCAGCTTTATCATCGGGAAGGAAATGTGGGGCCAGCAGGCAGGCGATGCCCACCGCGCGGCCGCCCACCCCCCGCTGGTCCTGGGCAGGGTGTGTGCTGGTGTAATCTAAGGGGCACCGCGGCGGGGCGGGGGCGGGGGTCCCCAGGCACACTCGGGGAAAGCTGGGGCTGTACGGAAGAGCCTCCGTTTTAAATGGGGCTTGTCATTAATGCTTTATTAATTGCCCCAGGCTACGTGAAGCCAAAGCCGGGCGCGCCATCACCATATGACACATTAAGGTCAAATCCAATTCCCGCTGTGTTTTATGGAACGGGCCAAATATTGAGTTAGCAGCAGGAGGGTCAATTTATGGGCTTTTCTTTCCCTCTCCTGACAATTCGATCTAAATTCGATGGCCATTTTTTTGAAACAATGAAAGCGCCTAACGGAGCGATACGACAGAATCTGTGTTGCTGGAGATCATTTCCTTTAGAGCCCTCCAGGGTTAGAGGTAACACATACCGTTAAACACGGTGTAACCAAGCTGGGGTATACAACGCCTTATGCACCCACGTGAATTTAAAAAATTGAAATGTGAAGGTATTTGGAAAGCAAGTTGATATCAACCGATAAAAGAGCCCACCTTGACATCAGAAGTGTCTCTCTGGCTCGTTCTCCAGGACCTGGCCACGGAGGAGAAGGTCCGACCGGGGTGGTCAAACTTGCCGTCATTTGCATTGAGGAAGAAGGTTGTGAACGGCTCCTGGGCGGGAAGGAAGAGAGGACACGGTGACCCTTCTGAACGGAGTGGGCTGAGGCCCTCGTGGACCAAGACTTTCTCTGCAGCCCTCCCGAGGCGGAGAGCGTGCGCTTCCCAGAGGGAGGGGTGGCCTAGGAGGTGCTGGGCGGCCTTTGGGGCTGTCACCTGTCACTCTGTAGCCTGGGCGGGGCATGCGCTCCTTGGGCCTCGGTCCTGACTCTGAAATGAGGGCTGCAGCGCTGTGTGCCTGCAGGGTAAGGGGGTCTGTCCTGCTGTCCCTAGGCAGCGCAGGTTTTACTTCTCAGAGCTGAGCCAGAGTCCCGCGGCGCCCTGATCCTTTGTGCTGTGCTCCGACCCCCCACGGGGTGCCCCAACCCTGCGCATGGCGCCCCGACCCTCCATGGGGCGCTCCGACCCTGCACATGGCGCCCCGATCCTCCATGGGGCGCCCCAACCCTGCGCGTGGTGCTCCGACCCTCCATGGGGCGCTCCGACCCTGCGCATGGCGCCCCGATCCTCCATGGGGCGCCCCAACCCTGCGCGTGGTGCTCCGACCCTCCATGGGGCGCTCCGACCCTGCGCGTGGTGCTCCGACCCTCCACGGGGCGCTCCGACCCTCCACGGGGCGCTCCGACCCTGCGCGTGGTGCTCTGACCCTCCATGGGGCGCTCCGACCCTCCATGGGGCGCTCCGACCCTGCACATGGCGCCCCGATCCTCCATGGGGCGCCCCAACCCTGCGCGTGGTGCTCCGACCCTCCATGGGGCGCTCCGACCCTGCGCATGGCGCCCCGATCCTCCATGGGGCGCCCCAACCCTGCGCGTGGTGCTCCGACCCTCCATGGGGCGCTCCGACCCTGCGCGTGGTGCTCCGACCCTCCACGGGGCGCTCCGACCCTCCACGGGGCGCTCCGACCCTGCGCGTGGTGCTCTGACCCTCCATGGGGCGCTCCGACCCTCCATGGGGTGCCCCGACCCTGCCCGCGGCGCTGGGGAGCTCAGCAGGGAGCGTCCACCTTGGGTTTCCCTCCCACGCCCCCGGAAGCCCACCGCCGTTGTGAGGGAAAAATTATGAGATCCCTTTCACTTAATTAATTTGCTTTGTGCAGTTTTAACTCACTGTTAAGCATAAGGTAGCGAAGGCGTATAGCCTACCACGAAATTAGGCTGAAGTGGGGAAAGACACACTCCAGGAGCAGTGACTGAAATCAAATGCGAAGCGGCAGACCTCCGTGGGTATCCTGGTGGGGCATCCCCCTCTCTTAGGCCGGTCACTGAACCGAGTAGCAGCGGGAGCCCCGCTCCTTCCCCTACGGGAGTTTGGAACGACAGTGCCCGGCATAATATGGGGACGAAACAAGACCAGATGATACCGCGAAAGCCTGAAGTGTCGCGCCCGACACAGGGTTTCTGAATGACAACCAGCTTCGTGCACTTTGTCACGTGGTCACTGCTGCGCTCAGCCCCAGAGGGCCCCACGAGACTCTTCGTGCCGCAGGGCTCGCCCATGTCCGAGTCCCTGGCACCCAGTTCCAAGTCAGTTTCATAACCGTTTGCTGAACCCCCTCAACGGACAAGACGCTGGTGGAAGGTGGGCAGTGTGGCTGCAGAGGAGTAGGACACCTTCTTTCTCGCCAGTTCTTAACCACCTTAGTTGGACTAAAAAGTCGTATGTTCAGAACCGACTTCATTATCCTGGGATGCCGACTTTATTTTATTCTCTCTTTTCATCGTAGACAGAGATTTGTCTACAGGGACCAGACTAACCTCAGTGATTTCTAAACAGAGGTGGACGGAGACTCATTCACGCCCGCAGAGCCTTACTTCTCACCGGCCACGAGAGGCCGAGCGCTACCCGAACCTAAAGGACCCTTCCTGGTTCTAGCCCTTCACAAAGACCTGCCAGGAGCAGCACAGATGGGCTCAGGGAAGAGGAACCACAACGCGAGGAACTATTTTTTATTTCTAGCCATGAAGTTCATGAATCTGGTGGCATCCAAAGCAGAGAATTCTAAAGAATTCCACGTTCCTTTGTTTTCGGTAGCTTTTAAAAAGATCTGATTAACCGCTGCTTTGGGGAGCCATGCTCCATTACCGACCTCCGATTCCCGTTATTCCGGAAGGCCAGCAGCAGCCGCTGTGCTGGCTGCGTACCAGGAGAAATTGGTAACCTCTTTGTCTGTAAGTGGGCCTTGCTTTTTCACGCTCCGATCACCACGGGCCTGCCCGTCCCAAGTGCTTCCCTGTTACCTCTGGGACACAGTGTGAGACCTTACTTGTCCACTCGGCTCATGCGTGACTAACACAGAGGGCCAAATGCTACACTAAGTTAAGGAACTTTTTTTCTTCTTCACGTAACACGTGCTGATTGAACCATTTTCTATGTGTACCTCACCATATCAGACACTTTGTTATTATACCAGAAAAGCTTTTGGCTTGGGAAATCACATGTACAAATGAATACAGTGTTCCCTCACTTATCGCGGGTATTATGGTCTAGACCCCCCCGCAAAGCAGGAACCTTACATTTATTCTGCACTCTTAAACCTACGTAACTTTAACAACATACACATACAGTACTGCAAAATCCCATGATATAGCAAATAACCCGCGATAAATAATTAAATATAATATTTAAAAAATCCTGCGATGCAGTGAGGCCGCGATAAGTGAACCGCGATGTAGAGAGGGACTGCTGTGTATTAAACAGACACTTCTGAAATTAAAATACTGGCTGCTGTTGGGCTTTAAGAACTTGAGGTCAGGTCCTGTCATATAAATGGCTGGTGGCGGACTTCCTTCTCCTCCTGTATCTGCCCCAAGGTCACATCCTATCTTCCAAACCTCTTCCAGTGTCTTGCAATGGTATTGCCTGTCCTACTGAGTCGTACTGTAGCCTGTGGTTCCACGCCAGGACACGAACAATTCCCATGGGTGCAGGCTAACCCTTTCCTTCCTGAGCAGACTTACGCTGTTCCTGCTACCTTCTCTAGCCAGCTGGTTTCTTCTCCTGTCTTACACGACTTCTGCTCAGTCATCACGTAAGAATCTTTCCTTCAGTTCCTCCCCTTGTACTTGTCTTCTTTGCCTTCTGTTTATTCCATTTGAAACAAAACCCGCCCACAGGTTCTGGGTAGTACTTGGGATATAACTATTGGGATATAACTTATACAATGTAACTATTGCATAAGAAAAGATGTCGATTTTGAATTGGTATAACAACGTCCACACTAAACGGACAGGAGCTAAGAGTTCCCGGGCACGTTCTGCGCTGGGCACTGTATTGGCTCAGGCAACCCAGTCCTCACTATTGTCCTTAACAGCAGGTGCAGCTCTTCCTGTTTCACACCCGACCAAGTCCAAGACCACACTCTGGGTAACGCAGGAACCATGAGTTCCACTGTACTTGGTTCAACTTGGAAGTTTTGTTTGCTCCAATTGCTTCTGTAAGAACCCAGACGTATCTTAGAACCTCTAAGTCTCTACTGACTAATCTACGCACCTGCTACACCCCTCTCCTGGTTAGGAACCGTCCCCCTCCCCTGAGTAATTATACATCGTCCGTATGCATCCGTGTTCACATAAACACACCACCAGCCACGTGTGACCACCGAGGGCTTGCAGGAGAGCTGGTTAGAACTGAACACGCTGTGAATACAAAATAAACTCCAATCTCAAACAACCAAAAAAGTGGATTTTTTTTTGGTTACCTATTGAAATTACAACATTCTGGGTACATCTGGCTAACAGATATATTTATTAAAATGAGTTTCACCTGCCCAGTGTTCCTGCCACGCCCTTGCACGAGTCCAGATTTGTACTCCATTAGGCTAAAGTATGATTTAGCTGATCAGGAAAAGCAGCGCATACACTGAAATCGAGCTGCTGAAAATAAGCATGTGTATGGACCTGCACTGAAGTCTTACAAATCTGCTATCAGGCTAATTCGATTACAAAAACCGACTGAATATCACTTCACCTAAAGATTTCAAAACACGATCTCATGTATCTGAGAGAATTCTTGTTTAGTTCTCAGAACACTCCCCCTGATGATGTCCTTTTTCGGGAATGGCTCACGGCCTTGTTTTTCATCGCCCGGAACCTGAGCGAGGTGTCCTGCTCGCCCATGGCACCGGCTTGGCACAGCAGTGACCGTCCTGGACGGCACATGAGCTGACGTGACAAAGCCCCCGAAGCGGAGCCTCTCTGGCTCAAACGCGCCCCGAAATCCCCCTTCTTTAGCGGCTCTCGGGGTCCCGCGCGCACTGACCCAACGAAGTCAAACAGGCCGCGCTTCTGAAAAAGCGTATCTCGTGGGCGTGGTTTTTCTCGGGTTCCAGAGTGAACCCTGAACAGCAAACAAGACTTCAGCTTTCCTGACACCTTTTCTCTGGGCGTTTGTCAAACCCTGGAGGCCAGAAGCCTGGAGCGAAAGAGGGCCGAGGGTGAGGCAGCGGGACGGGGCGAGGGAAACCAGGAGGGGCCGCCGTTGCAGGAGCCACGAGGGAGCTGGTCTCGGGGGTCTCAGTGAGCGATGGTGGCGCCCATGGCTGCAGGCCCCTCAGTGGGGGACGGGAGCTCCGGCCCCCGCTTCTGACCTCCGTGAGAGCTGGGCCAAGGGGGGTGAGTGCGGCTCCCCCATCAGCCGGGCCCCAGAGGGTGAGGAGGCCACAGACAAGCCCCCACAGCGCAGAGCGGCCCGCCCTGCAGTTAGCGCATGGACGTGACCTAGCGCGGAGGGAGAAGTGGGGGTGACCACGGGGCGGGGGCGGGAAGGAGACGCGAGTGAGCGCAGAGACGTGACTATGTTTCTATATTAGTAGACTGAGAAAGGGATGAAAAGAAATCTTCAAAACGTGGACAACCTTTTTAAAATAGGCTGCTCACGCAGGAAGGCCGAGACAGCCAGGGGACAGTCGGCCCGTGACAATCCGGGGGAGAGGGCGCGGTGGCGACCAGAGACGCAGTCCGCGCCCGGAGCCCCGCTCCCTCTGCAACTGCTGCAGGTTTAAGACGATCGTAACAATCGATCTTCCTGACCCCACTGTGCACACGAGACACCTCATTCCAAAAAACAAGGATTCGGATGTGAAAGCCCGCGTTTCATCGGTCTCTAATCTGTTTCCGATAACTAACAGGTCGGTCTGATTTTCCCTTAATTTACGTCTGCAGGGCTCTGAGGACCCGGGCGGGCCGCGACGCCGCGACGACACTCACAATGCGGACGAGCCAGGCCAAGGTGGCGGTGGCCGTGGAGTAGTGCGTGCTGTAGTGCGAGGGCGGGCTCTGGTCGTCCTCCCACGCCTCGTAGCGGTCCGCGTAGAACACGGCCCTCTTGGGGTTCAGGGCGCCGATGGGCTAGAAAACGAGAGGAGGAGGCGTTGTTTAATGCGGTTTTATCAGACGCTCTACTTAATAACTTCTCACCCTGACACCACTTACTGCCGATTCACTGCGACCACAGAACAAAAATAGACGACTCCCTATTTTGACCAACTTTAATTTTGATATTAAAGACACATCATTCCGCTTGCTAGAAATCGCTCCCGCAGGTTACTGATGCCCACAGGGTCATAGCTTTTACCGCGGGCTTCACTGAAGTGGGTTAGCAGAGGTGACCCAGTGCAGACCGTTGGAACAAAGCCAGTGTTTCCCACGTTACTTTGCTGCCTACGTGGGCACCACACCGAACATTCAGCCTGACCGCAGGAAATCCAAGGACAAAGTGGAGCGGCGGGCCCTGTGAGAGGAAACCCTGTCCTAGCCTGTCACCCAGCGTGAGAGAGACGTCACCCACATGGAACCTTGTAAGGATTGCTGGAATGTTAGTCCCATCCTGCTACTTGCGGAAGGAGCCTCGACCCTTTTTATTAAGTTAAACTGCAAACCTAAGGCTGACGGAAATCACTCAGACAACCCACATTCCCCGGGAAGCGTTTTGCCAAGGCCACGGAGACCTTGGCTATCAGTACCACCGCAGACCCGTGACCACATTAACCCCGACGCCGGAGCACACGGCACAGTTCTCAGGATCCCATATATATTGTTCTTTCAGCAAAGCACGTGCTAATTAGATCATTTGTCTCAAATTTCTTAACACGCCTGATCAGTAAGAATTTCGAGCCTGTAGTCCTCATGATTTCCAACAGCAAATTGCCTTAGCTTAAGTTTTTGTCTGACTTTGGTTTAATGGGATACGGAGTCCATGCTTACAACAGCTAAGAGCTACAGTATTTTATTTTAGGTTGCATACTCTAAAAATACAGAGAAAACAAAAGATGAATACCAAGTGTAATGTCTAACGCCTTTATTTCAAATTTTAATATTACTAGATAAGTATGAAGTTCCCCCCAAGGCTTCATTTTAACAAGAGAAGTGGTAGAAAATTAGTGTTTCCATGGAACAAACAATGTCACACAGGAGAGAAAGATTCACTTATAAATTGCTTGTAGGCTTTTCTTCTGGTCCGTGGGGAATAATCCAAACACTAGTGTTGTCAGCAGTTAAAAACAGTCTCTTAGAATTTCCATAATAAATTCTTATTTGCAAGGGTTTTTGTTCTGAATTTAAAAATTATCTGTAATTTATGTCCATTTTTCTTTAAGTTAATTATCACTTAACAAAGACTAAACAATTTAATAACTTACTTATTAAAAACTTTGGTTTAAATACATTTTTTAATGTTCTAAGGATCAAATTTCAATGTGTTAAATCTCACTGGTATCCCTTAAATCTTTTTACTCAGATGTAAAAAAAACAAAAAAAAAACAATGTAATTTCATTAAATGTCACATAAAATATTAATGTTGAAGAGAAATAAATAATTACTTTTTTGGTAATGAGGTGATTACTACAGCGGAATAAATGTGAGTTCTGTTCTAATTTAGTCACAGAAACAGTAAGTTTTTCATTTAAAATGGCCTCTATGTTTCATACGTGCCTCGTTGCGCAGGTACCTGCCGCCCTAACTCACTATGATAAGCACACGCTTCCAAGGCATTTCCCACGGCTGTCACGCTCTCCTGCCCCGAACACGCCAGTGGGCCTTCCGTAGGTACCACGGGTCTGCACAGCCCGTGCGGACGGGCCTCAGCTGATACTGTTTGTCCTGCCAGACCTCACAGGACATTCTCGAAAAAGGAACACGGTCCTCCCCCTAATCCTCCCCCGCTTTCGCCTCAACTACTGGAAAGGGATAAAGTAAATATTTATGCTTTTTATTTTACTCGAGTTTCATCAAAGTCTCTCATTGTTGTGTTTCACACAATAATACTTTGCAGGGAGCAGCTGCACACTGTTGAAGTCTGTGTGTGCCTTCGTTAGCAACTCAACATTTTTTTTTATTGATTTCAGAGAGAGGAAGGGGGAGAGAGAGAGGGGGGCAGGGGGGTGGGAAGGAGGGAGGGAGGGAGGGAGATCCGTCCGTGGTCCCGCTGACGCACGTAGTCATTCGCTGATTCCTGTACGTGCCCTGCCCGGGGATGGAACCCGCCACCTTGGGGTGTGGGGACGGCGCTCCAACCAACTGGGCGACCTGACTAAGTTCTTAAAGCAAAACGCAAACAGTTTGGTTTGTACTTATGATTTTGCTGTTAATAATCAAGAAGCAGTAAATCATTCCAAGGAAAAATGCTGCTAAGTGTCTGTGGGAAAGGAGAGTTTCCCTGCAGGCGACAGTTTTTCTTGCCTGCCTGTTTTCCACCTGCCTGCTTACCGTCCATAAATCCTCACCTGCGTGGACATTTGGTAGCCTTTTAAAATTTGAGCAAATAACACAATGCCAGTACTATTGGAATTTAGAAAACGAGTAAGGTAAGAATTCTTGTAAAAAAGTAAGGCTGCCCTTAATGAAGTTTATCAACTTATTTTGCAATCCTCTTCAGTTTTTATCATAATTACCAGTTTTCTTTTATCCTCAGACAGGAGACATTTGCACACGGCCACCTCTGTGCTTTCTAGGTGGTTCGGTAGGAAAAGGTTTAATTGAGAGTTTAGATCTCACTGTTAGGCTTATCATTATTATTCTGTCCGTGTGAGTTTATACGCTACAAGTGGACACTGTAACAGATAACAGAAAATAATGCCAATAAAAGTGAAAAAATTAAAAATAAGCTGCTATAAAGTCTACATAGCTTATAAAAGCATTCTTTTCAATACAAAATTAGGAGAATGTCATATATGTAACATTATTGTACCTGCATGAAAGACTTAAAATAATTGAATAAATGACGTTGAGGATTTTATTACTCAATTTCTCCTTTTTGAATATTAAAGAGAGGAATCTGTCTCAGCCTTAAGTATCGCACAAAAACTTCGTGAAAAAATGTGATGTTATTATATGGAACAAAAATCCTGACAGATGCTCAGGGAGGCTGGCATTATTAAAGGCTCTGAGAAAAGTTATTAGTAGAATTGTTTAATTTTGTTCAGTGTTCTATCAATCTTAGAGCCTCATCTCTTTTTCATAACCGTTAACATGCAATAGAGCAAGTGTCCTTGGAACGGAGTTGGGAAACTCCTGGTTCTAACCCTCGTGGTGCACCTGTCTGGGCGCCAGGTTTCATTTGATCTCATTTTCTGTTTCCTCTCCCTTTCTGCACTTGAATCTGTCAACATACTTCCGTGTTATAAAACCTCACACGTTTTATCCAGTTGTTTTTATGGGACAGGCACCTAAATTAAATAATACACACGATGAGCAACAGCAATGTTTAAACTGAATTATTATTGGGTAGATGGAACTTTCCGGGGTACGAAAAGGACTTCTAGAGAACACGGAAGTCTGGGTGCAATAAACCCAAAGCAAACATAGATGGGTCTGAGGCATGGTCAGTGCCATTAACATAGGTTACAATTTTTAAGAATAAAAAAAGGTGTGCAAGGAGACATCAGAGATCCAATTAAAGTACTACTAATAATTCCTGCATGAATAAGAACAGGAACCTAGCAGGTGCAAATTCCCAGTGTGTGGAGGAAAAACAGTAACTGCTCATCCAGCGTCGTGGGCGCCTGTTCTGTTCAGCACACGTGACTCCCCCTCCCGCCCCGCAGTGGGCCCACCCGGTTCACACAGGTGGGCGCACTGCATCACCTGACCCCCCTGCTGGGCACGTGACCAGCCTGTTCTGGTCACATGGCTACCAAGACATGTGCAGAGACGGGCACGTGATTCGAGTTATCCCGGGGAAGCTGGGCTGGAACTCCCTGGGAAAGGCGCGGCCCCTCTCTCCAGTGGGGCCGTAGGGCGTCCCTGATGTTACCCAGGGAGGGAGGCCCGTGTGCGCGTGATGCCAGTGGGGGAAGCACCTGAGTCGCAGCGTCCGGGGACCCATGTCCCCTGAACCACCTGCCTCGGAACGTCTCGGTTACACAGACCAACACAGACTGTATTTTACACTAGATCCAGTTTTCAGGGGATTTTCGGTTACTTGTAACCTGAAGTCAGAAGGACACTGGCGGTTCTTTGCTCACGAGGCTGTCGATAATTATTAGGTTTCACAGCGCTCAGCGTCGGTCTTCTAACGTTTTATAGCGTCGCAGTCTGCTACTAATACACTCAGTAGTTTTGCCCATTCTTCATGTTCTGCTCTTAAAACTCCAGCATTACATAGATTACATGGTAAATAAAATCCATTTCCTTTTAGATACAGCCGCCTTAAGCTGAAAATAAGCTAAAATAGCGGTAGCAGCCTGCACCACGTTGCCGAGTGGGGCGCGCCCCCGCCCCCGGGTGACAGTGGGAACTCCCTCCCGCGCGGCCCAGACACCCAGCAGCACCCAGGGCGGACGCTGAAGAATGTTCCCCCGTCAGTGCATCCGTTTCCACGGCCACGTTTCAAAGCCTCTGGGCGTCATCACCTCTGTTTAAGTAGCATAATAATTTGGGGAGACGGTTATGCTTATCATCACCTGTCAGTCAACAACTCCCGTGGTAACAAACTATATTTTTCCACGCGATGCCTGCGCGCGCGTCGGTGTCGGCAGCCCTGGGCTGTGACGGGCCGTGTCACTGCTCACAGAGCGTGGGGTGGGGGAGCGGGGCGCGCTGCTCTCAGTTTGGGGAGCAGAGGCCGGGCCTCCCGAGGAAGCCCGTGTGCGCCGGGGCCGGAGTGAGGTTTGCGTGACGGCTGTTCGTACCTGAAGCACTGTTTTAAGAGGCTTTAGCACAAGGCCGCCGCGCTGTATAAATATTGAGAAGATAAATCAATTCACTCGCTGTCTGTCATGTCAAGCAGCAGCAACAAAATCGTAGCCGCTGACCTGCACGCATAATAAATAAAACTTGAACCTGTGAAGTCTAATCCAATGAGGGCATCCACGAGATCTCACTGATAAAGGGCTCTCGCGCTCCTGGGCAAAGGGTAGGACTATTATAAATAATAGTAAAATATCTCGATCTAATGTGCATCTCAGGTTTTAATAAATACTTAACTTCAGCATTTCGATGTTTAGGATTTTGATAATTTGACAATTTAAAGAGATAAAAACATGTTTTACACAAAACAATTTTATATTTATTAAAAGTGTTGCTTTTTATTTTATTAGAGCAAAATTAAATCAAATCTACTCTTACTGGATTTTTTAAGTGACGCCGAGGACAGGGGACCCTCAGCTGACAAAGACGGAGCCTGGCTTCGCGGCCACCTGTGTGTCCGGTGTGATGCTGGGTGTCCTACCTACCTTTAGTGCATTTCGTTCTTCCAACAGCCCTGCTCCATAAACCACGGGTGTCCTTTTAAAGAAGAGGGACGAGGTCAAAGGGCTCGGGAAGCCGGTCAGAGCCACGTCGGAACGAAGCCTGCATCGGCCCGCGTTCCAGTCACTGCCTCCCCCGTTTCCCCAACTCTCACTTCTAACGTGATACAAAGAAGGCTGGAAAGGTTCGAGGGTTCCAGAATTAACCTTCCCAGCAGCCAGGATGGGGACGCGGAAGGGTTCTGCTACAGGCCCGGCGGGAGTGAGGGAGCTGCCTTGGGCCCGATCACGTCCCGTCCCAGCCATCAGAGCCCAGCACGAGCAGGTCTGGTGCACAGGGAGTCTTTTTATTTATTCTGTTCCTCATAGTGAAGGAAACATCAGGTTATTTTTCCAATGTGCCTTTGGTACATATTCATTGCTGCTTAAACGTGAAATGGGCAACCACTGCTCTGTCAATATTGCCAGAATGGTTTTTGGGAAGTAGGCAAGGCAGGTATTTGCAAGTTGAATTATGGACCTAGATTAGATATGGGAAGAAATATAACAAGGAGTACCTAGCTGTTTAAAACCCTTACGCACCCCTCTTACATGAAGCCATCCAGGCTTACTCAAGAGACAGCTCCCTCCTCAACAGACAGTGATCCCAGTTTGCTGAGACTCAAGCAATCTGTAGGAGAAGTTACGAAAATGAACATAAAGCTATGAACATAAAATTAGAAGCAACGTAGAAGCAGCAGCCCCTGAAAGTTGAGGCTTTGACACGGCACAGAAGTTCATGAAACCAGTGTTATGTTGGGTATAAAGAAGGAAAAGAATTTCCGATTTCTTCTTAGGATTGTTCATTTCATAGGATCTTAATTTTTTCTATGCAGTAAAGAATATAACATCATTTGTTGTTTGCAGAAACAAATCCTAGAGTTAAGGACTGCTAGGGATTATTACTTAGATCCCCATCTTTGTGTAGGAACAGCTTCTTTTGTTGTTAGAGATCTTTAGAATGTGCCTGGTTAGTGACATCATCCAAATGTTCCAATTCTTCCGTGATCTTTTAAAAAGTAACAAACTCTATTAAAATGTTCATTTGTAGCACTAATTATAACAACAAGAACTGCACGTGCTTCTTAGAGGCCATATCTTCACTGCAAACATATTGCATTTTGAGTAATTCTTCCTTCCAATTACATTATTATACTTCAAATGTCATTTTCTCATTAGGCATATAATATGATGTATTTTCATACATTAAACCCTTGTTTATTAATGAGTTTTCCACAGGACAGTCTTGGGTTTCTAGCCCATTTGTAAGAAGTTCCTATTAAGAAATTCAATGAGGCATGGGGACAATGTGAGTAATTTATTAACATATAATAAATTACTAACATTTTCCTATTGTGTTGGTCTGACAGAACACAAAGAACAGGTCGCTAAAGCATGGAACGCTGCAGAATGGGGAGAAATGCTGTCTACAGAAGAGCTTGTGGGGTCACATGCTCACCACATGGAGACTCCATACCTGTCCCCGCTGCCCCGTGTATTTAGGCTCGGTCTGCTCACCGCTTCTACCTGCTTAACACTACAGACAATCAGGGGAGCTCACGCCAGTCCCAGAGGGAAGTCGTGCCGGAAGGAAAACAGTGAAACACGAGCTTTAAAGACCTGAGAACAGGTTATATGTTCTAGTTACTATAGAAACAGTGACTTCCTGATTGACTTTATCTCACGTGACCCACACAGACTAAAAACCTGCGTTTTGCCACGGATCTCCTGTAGTGCACGTCGATCACAGTGAAGGCCACGGTGCCTCTGGCTAGGACAGGGTTCGAGAACGTTTGAGTCCAGCATCTCAGAGCAGCTGATGCACTAAGATGATCTTCACGCCGGCGACCGTGTTAACTGTCTGCCCGGCTCTGCGCTGAGTCCCGTGCGCCCACGAGCCGTCTCACCCTCGCGGCAGCCCTAGTGCCTTGTCCCCGTTACACAGGCGGAGGGCGGAACTGGGGTGCACACAGACGGCCCCGCTGGCGCCCCATCCCGCGCCTGCATGCCGTCCCTGCCATCGAACCTAGCGCCTTCCTAGCTAGCTTTGCGGAGAACGGCTTTGTTCTGGTAACCTGGAACTAGGTCACTGGGCTTGTTCCTGGAGAAAAGGCCCTGTAATCACCACGTGTCTGTCCACCCGAGTCTGACCAGTTATCCGCACACGGTAACTGGGGGAAGATTTTTGTTCAGTTCAGTTACCTTGGAAAAATCACTGCATTTGCAGCCATACTGGAAGTCAGTTGCTAGCATTGCTTTTTACCACCTCGTGACCCCAGTAAGAGGCTGGCCAGCTGATGTCTTAGGACAGTTTAGGACCATAACATCATAACTAAATTAACAACGAGCTAGCAACTAAGATTTGATCAAAAGAGTTACCATAAGATGAAAGAACTCGTGGGTGGGTAACAGGCAAGAACACGTAACCATTAGCAGGCAGGCTTCAAAACTAAGAAATAGTCCGTGCGTGGCAGTAACAACAGCTCATGCTCACGAGGTGCCTCTACGTGCCGAGCACAGCGTTACTGCCTTTGAACGCGCACATCACTCGATCCCCACGGCTATCTGGGGGGACAGCATTATTGTTGTCCTGATACCACGGGGAGCTGGGGCTAAGAGGCAGGGTCCCGGGAAGCGGGGTACAGAGAAGCTGGGCGGAGCGGAAACCACCTGCGGGGGCAAGTGTCGTAGGCCGTGCCGGTCGCCCTGGTGCGTGGGGTCGGGCTGCCTCGTCCACGGGCGCCTCCCCCTCCTCCCACCCAAAGCAAACGCCCACATGTGCCTGGTAACCTGGCAGCCGCGGCGACTGAGCAGAGAAAGCCCGTGTCAGCGTGGGGAGGCTCACTGGGGCCGAAGCACCAACACCAGGGCTGGTGCTCGGATCGGCCTCGTAGAGAAGCTTCTGGGCTTCGTGCCCAGCTCCTCTCTGTATTTCTGAGAGGCCAGTATTCCGCGTAAGCATCCTCTGGACGAAGGAGGCCAGCTGCCCCCCAGTTCGCTTTTCGTTCTCACCCCCACGGTGTGTGGTTCTCCTCCCCAGGGGGAGGCCAGAGCTTAGCACCGTCTCGACCACCTGCTGTGCCTGACTTCTTCACACAGTGAAGCCCCCCTGCAGAGTGTGCGTGTGCTTGTGCGTGTGTATGTGTGTATGTGCGTGCGTGTGTGTGTGCGCACGTGCGCGTGTGTGTGACGGCCAAGACAACATGTCTTATCACCGCAGAAACACATCACAGGAATTATTTGCTGGTATATTTTGAACTGACTTCAGGCTCCTTACCTGGGTGTTTAGGACCCAGGACACCTGACCAGCCTCGCCCTACACCTGCTCTTTCTTAAAGGCCCACCTCGTTTCGCCAGGACAAGTACCAGTTACCTCCTTGTAGCTCGATTCCTAGGCTGAGAATTGGTGCGAGTTAGGTGCGGACCACAAAGGAAGACAACCAGCTTTGCTTTCTGACAAGCATCCATTGAGTAGATACACTTGGGTAGAAATGTTTTTAGAATACAGCCCTTGTGAAGAAAACTGACTTCCGTATGCTGGGAAGTTACCTTTGATAGATCCCTGAAGTTTCCTGGGAGAGTCAAGTCCAATTCCTCTGATTCGTAGTTTGTTAAGACCCAGGGAAACACGGGGTATTGGTTCAGATCATTATACGTCCGTCCTAGAAAAGAAAAAGAGAAGTGATACTCTGTATACACCCACTGATTGTGAGATTATTCCTGTTCTTGTCATAGGTAAGACGTCTACTGAGTTTCAGGGAAAAGTCGCTCTTCTGCTCATTGAACTACGTCTTTGTTTAGTCAGAAGCGCTCGTAACAATGCGTTCCAAGTGCATCCACTCCATAAAAATTAACAGGTGACTACAATGACTTTTCTGCAACAGAAGCTGTGTAGAGGCTGTTGTTTATCATCACCAAGTTCTCTCTGTCCTGGGTGGCACGCCCTCTCTCAGCAGCCCCTCTGGCCAGGGGCCGGGCACCCATCGGCAGGAGCTGAGCTGGGGGGGTGGGTGCCTCCTGGCTCCATCTCTCTGCTGCCGACCACGATGCAGATGGCATCGCCGCCTCGGAAGCAGAGCCTTCTCGGCTGGGGACCCCGGGAGTGGTGCAGGAGGCCACCTGTGGGCCCGTGCCCTGCAGGCTCCGTGAGGGTCTTCTGCTATATGAGTGCGTGTCTGGGAAGGGCGCTGCCAGTATAGAGAACACTCGACTGAGCTTGTATCAAGAATCGATGCAGAGGTACAGATCCGGCGCCGAAGACACGCAGGCACGCAGGCCATGGAGAGAAGGCAGAGCGCTGCTCCCGCTGCCTCTCCGGGAGGGAGCTGAGCGGGGCTCCCACCACGTCGCCCGGCAGGCAAGCTCCCGCTCACCCCTGCCCACGTGCCTGCCTCTCCACGGGCCCGCACACTCGCGAACGTAGGGGCTGGGGTCCCGCCCTGCACCCCCGTGTGTGTGTTTAGATTTCTGTGTACTGGCACACCCTCTTTACCCAGCAAACGTCTGTTGAAGGAATAAATACACGTGTGATAAAAACGAGGCAAATTTGAAAAGATGCACAAGCATGAGCCAAGGACAGAAGGGAAATGACAGGACGGTCTCTGGGGGGAGGGGACGGCGCGCAGGCAGAGATGCGGAGGTGACAGGGGATGGCACCGTGAACACTCATGTTCACAGAGGCAGCGTCTGCAGACACCCCGCTCGGCCAGCGGCGTCCTGCCCTGCGCTGCCGTCTGCTGTGAAGAACCACACCGATAAGGACACTACACAGGAATCTGGAAATCTGTGACAGTCGTGTGTTCATGGAGAATGTGCTGCTAAAACAGTGTCACTGGAAAATACAGAACGTAAAACACGCAGAGTTTAAACTGATCACCGACGACAGCTCGTGTGTACGGCGCCCTAGGACACCTGACTGGTCTCAGCGCCTTTCATACGTGTCTGCGCACAGAGAGCCCACACTGGCCACGCAGAGCAGTTTCGGGGTTCGCACTGGGCCCTCGGCATATGTAGTGCCCCGCCACTTTCTGGACCATCGCTCTACTTAATAATCTGTAGATTTCATGAAAAATAGGTCTCCTGGTATGTAAGTATATTTTCATAGAATAATGGTGGTACTATTTATATAACATGTATTACTTATAATATATTACATATATTACTTAGATAAATAATCTAATAACTGAAAGTTAGGTGCCATAATTATTTTTAAGTTTTCTGATGGAGGTTTTTAACATATACTAAGGGGAAAACTGTCAAAATAGATAAGAAGCCAAATTACACGGACTCCATGTGTAAATGTATCATATAAATACAAAGAGCATAAAAATGGAGACCATATTTGAAGACAGTGGCCTTTTAACAGAAATGATTTGCTAATAAGGGAGAGGATATATGGTATTTTTGGAAAAAATACAAAGCTCTCCCAGACTTACCGTATTTGCAAGTTCTGTTCAAAATAAATGCTAAGGAGAGTTTAGCAACTTTGACATCACTAAGGCTTATAGCACCTTTTAAATTCTAATACACACAATAAGCTTTACAAATAAATGTACTTAGTCACATTAAATAAGTTTCCCCATCAAAGCCTTGCGACACACTCTATCGGAAAAGCACAGATGAAAAGAACGACTCCACGGTACTTCGGGGTCACGCACTTCCGAGTTTCAGCCACAACTTAGTCTTATTGCTTTAATTATTTTACTGAACACCTTTGTGAAATTAAAAAAAAAAAAATTACTGTTCACTAAGTTAACCAAAAAAGTGGAGTATTTCCACAGTAATACCTGTCAGGTTCTGGCACTTCTGGGAACTCATTTATCCATTGGTGCCTTTTAATTTTTTTTTTTAGAATAATTGAAATGTAATAAATAACCTTGCATTGTGATTGGTAAGGTTCTTTCCTTTTCCAGCAGTAGTAAGTGTAATTTTTTTTTTTTTTTACGAACTATGCTCATAAGGATTTATCTTGCATGATGAATATTAAATATCGCAAGCCCGTGACACTAATCTCCAACAATAAAAGTGAAGTGCAGTAAATGAGATCTCAGAAACACTGGATATGTTTCTTCACTAAAAAAAAAAAAAAGAAAAAAAAACTTTTTAATTAAACCATCCAATTTAATGTTTTCATATGGCACTTCAGTTGTGAAGGTAAAGCGATCTAGAGACAGCTGACAAAGAAATTAGAACTGCAGTTCCTCGGTGAAAATGTTAATGACAGCAAAATATTGTTTAATTAGACGACTGAGCGCCTGGATTAACGCCCTTTAGGAGCGGGGTTCCTCCGCTTGTCTGCGTCCCCGCGCTTTACAGACGCCTTGTCATCGCTAGGTCATTAGGACGGAATTTTTAATGATTTTTCTAGAAGCCAGCAGCTCAAGTTACATCTAATTAGACGACAATAACAAGCCCAGCACATGCAGTAGCTAAATATATACATAATTAACCAGGGAGGACTCGCACATCACGGAGGAAAGGAGGGGAAAATGCTAACCAGGAGGAGGAGGCAGGCGGCGGGCGGTGCTGCGTTCGTGAGCGACCGCACGGAAAACAGCCCGAAACCCCGAAGAGAACCAGCAGCCTCGCACCCAACGGGATCACGTGCACGAAGCTACTTCAGCAATCCGTCCGCTATTTTTTTTTTAATGCAAGGATGTCAGACTTTCACATCTTGTTCATAGGGTTAACTAAGAAGGGAAAAGGCGAGGCTTCGGGGGTCCCTTCCGAGCACAGGGAACGGGAGCCCGGCCGACCCCACGAATGCGAGGGCGGAGCGGCGCTGGGAGTCAGACTCGGAGCATCACTGACATTCATTGACGCAAATGTTCTTGGAAACTTAAGAACAACCCATGTATTTCAAAAGAGTGAAATCCATCACACCACAGTCCTAAGTGAGGCATTTATGAAGTTCTGACAGTCACGCCCTCAGGGAGTATTTGGCGGGGCAAGGAGAATCGGAACCGTGTGCGCGCGGGCCCCCAGGGACCCCCACACGCGGAAAAAGGAGAGGGGCCAAACCACCCCTGTATTTCCTTTGACGCTCCTGGCCAGGCTTGCCCGTGATGCCACTTTTTAATTATACTTCTGCATATTCCCAATGTTCTATAATGAGTATTTTTTTAAACTTATAAATAGAACAAAGGAAAGACCATGGAAACATTTACGGGCTTTTAGGTATCTTTTAAAGATTATGGTTTCTGACTATTTGACAAATATCTTCTACTACGTAAAGTATCTTTACAAAATTTACAAACATAAAGTAAAATGTGTGTTTACAGGAAGTGGTATCACATGACGGTCTAAAATATCTAATAATGCATTAATACTCAGAAACTGGTGCCATGTACTTTATAGGATGATTTTTAAAAGCATCCTGGAAGCAGAAAGCAAAATTGGCCAAGTACGGCAGACCTCCACAGTGGGGAGCAAGGAATGCGCCATAAAACGTACTTTGTGTTTCATAGTAAAACAACAGTTTAGAGAAAGAAGGGACATCTGGGAGTATAAAACAGTAAATAAAATCTTTTACCATATCATGTAAATTTAAGTCATGCTGATCTACATCTTAAAAAATGTGAAGCCAGGAAACATCTCAATCAGATTCTCATTCTGTAACTCGTCTCTTTGATCCAGGAAATTTAATGACTCCCTCGTCCATCAATTTCAGTGAATTCAGATCACAAAACCACGCAAACACTTACAAAGCCTAAGAGTAAGTGGTTCAATTTCCTGGGTATTTACTGAGCAAAGCTTTTTTCCTTTAGTGACCTAACCATCTCATTGGAAAGGTGAGGTAGAGACGTGAAATGCTACGGACGCGTGACCGTAAGTGCCCAAATGTGCGTTAGAGGCGGTGGCGGAGGGCGTGGCTGTGGCGGAGGGCGTGGCTGCGGTGGAAGGTGTGGCTGTGACGGAGGGCGTGGCTTAGGAAGGTGTGGCTGTGGCGGAGGGCGTGGCTGTGTCAGGGGGCGTGGCTGAGGTGGAAGGTGTGGCTGTGGCTGAGGGCGTGGCTGTGGCAGAAGGCGTGGCTGTGGCGGAGGGCGTGGCTGTGGCAGAAGGCGTGGCTGTGGCGGAGGGCGTGGCTGTGGCTGAGGGCGTGGCTGTGGGGGAAGGCGTGGCTGTGGCGGGGGGCGTGGCTGTGGCCGAGACCAGCATGATTATATATGGCCTCTCTGAGGAACACAGACGTAGTGCAGAGTTGCTCTAAAAGTGGACCCTGGACCAGGGGCATCAGCATCAGGTTCCTGAGTGCCGCCCCCAAACCTCCTGAATCGGGACTCCGAGGCCACCGATCGGTGTGTCAGCAAGTGCTCCCGGTGACTGCAGGCCAGGGGACCCCGCCACCTATGCCCCCGGAGCGCAGCGCGGCGACCTCCGCTCCGCTTGACATCAGCCCTCTCTCTGCCAGACCTGCCACCGCTGCTCTAATTCAGCTCTTCGCCGTCCGCTTTCTTCCCGGAGGGCCCTCCGCTCACGTTCCAGGGCTTCCCGGCCAGACTTCAGGGCCCAACTTAAGGGGCGCCTCGGGGCCGCTCTCCCGACGTCTCGGTTGTGAGTAACGGCTCCCAGCCTGGGTCCCAGATGCCCCGTGTATCCTTCCCGCACAGCAACGGTCACTTTGTCCAGAACCGCCGGGCCACACGTACACCAGCGCCGCTACCTCTCAGGGGCAGGAACCCCCTTTCCTTTCCTTCCCCTGTGGTATCTGTGCCCCGAAGCGCATGCCTTCGGTGACGCTTAGTAACAGGAGGAACAGACGGACCTCACACCCATCGCGGGTCCCTCCCTGCTCCCCCAGCAGCCGCCCCTACCTGGGGGCCGTCTCCGTTCTCCTTCCCGCCGCACGCAGTTACGTGTCATCGTCCCGAAAATCCATGCAGCCTTCCCATCAACCCCCAAACTGCACTGCGCCCTAGACGCCCAAGACCAGGCTCCTCACCCCCGAGCTCTCCCCGGCAGCCCCGATACACTCTCCCCTTCTCCTCCTTCCCGGCGCAGAGACAGGGCCCTCCCATGCACCGCACTCACCACGCAGACTCAGGCGGCGGAATTTGTTAAGCTCCGCCTTTGCTCGCCCCAAACACGTTTTTAACACCCCCCCCTTCTGCTCAGCCCCTGCAGCACCCACCCAGCCCCGCTGCTGTCTTAGAGCAGCGCTTACTCAGGAGCGCGTCACCGCCCCGCCAGCTCTAAGTGACCGTCCCTACTGTGTCTCACTTCTTTCGTCCCGCTGTCGACGGTGGACAGGCTTTAACGTTCAGTTGTAATTATTGTAAATAAAACACCCAATATGTTCTTTTAAGATAATTCAGTGGCCCATACATTCTTTATGTCATCGAATAAAACAGACCCAATGATTCAAACCAGAGCTGGAAGACATTTAAATCTCCCTCGTCATTTGCATGCTCTGGCTCACGAACCCAAAGGCTGTCCAGACCAGAAAGAGGTCTGTCCTGCCCGGGGACAGCTGGAGAAGGGACTTCAGGCTGTCCCCCTTTAGACCACAATCCTTCTGGAGCTAGACGGAGAGGCTCCCAGGAATGAACAGTGTGAAGTGGCTGGTGGTTGTAGGTGGGCCTGCGCTGCATGGTGGGGAAGGGGTCTGGTGCCTGTAAACGGAGGGGGGAGGATGGGACCCAGAAGGGCCCTCTAAATAGTGAAGCAGACACCATCCGTCCAGAGAGACAGAGAGATCCCCACCTCAGAAGCGCAGAACTGCTCCACAGGACTGCGAGCTCGACGGGCAGCTGAGCTGGGCAGGAGCTGTTACCCCGTTTTCCAGTTTACACCTAACTGCTCCCAACCGCTCGTGCAGCAAGGGCAAAGCCACATGCCCACTGGTGACGCATCGCGGACAAGGATCCTGAGAGAGCTTTCGAGGGTAACAAAACCTTAACCGGAACATGGACCAATACCGCAGGGGAACGCAAAAATGGTACCATCCTGAAAACCAGGTACAGATCCACGTGGCTGAAAATGATGTACTATACAGACAGGAAAGAAGATTTCATAGTCTGAAGCCCTTCTTTTATGTAAAAATATGTGAACCCCCCAAAATAAAAGTTTAATTATAATATGGATTCTGGGTAGTAAGTTATATACAAAAATAAGCGATGAATGAACTTTTATCTACATAGGAGTGGTTAAAATATTGATTCATCTTTTCTTTTAAAAATAAAATATGTCTTATAGGGATTTAAAAATGTAAACATATTTCTAGGGTAATTCATTACATGATGCCTCCATTCCAAGTCACTAAACAATGGGCAATTTATTGCTATAATCAAAAAACCCCCAAACAATGTGAAAAATCAAGAACACATTAAGGAAAACAGTACAAAGCAAGACGAGGGAAGTCCAAACGTATCAGTTACCCCAGCAGATGCAAACCTTAGACTCGCCAACTGAAAGACTCAAAGTCCATCAAGACAGAGGAAGGGTCTTAGCCCCACCTGTGCCCCGGGACACAGGTGGGGCCCGGCTGCAAGGAACCCTCTTCCCTTTGGGCGGAAGCGCTGCTCTTCCCAGCACATCATGCTGTTCACCTAAATATGCCAGTGAAATTGAGCTCTTTGTGTGTCGGATACGCAGGTTCCTTCCATCCCTATGTGCTAATTAGTGTAACACTTTCCTTTTCTCTTTGACCTAGTAAGTAGGTTTAAGATACACACATCACCTGAACCGATACATAATACGAGCATACATGAACTATGTCGTGAAGGTATCAGAAGATACGTGTATACAATGGAGATGTATACAAAACTATATAATAAAATTTAGCATATTTAATAAAACAGCCCTTTGGTTCTGCCTCTAGTATCTCCTGAGTAAATGCACTAACATTAGAGTATTAAATGACTAAAACGCAAACCCATTTCCAACAGCTTTTTGTCCCTTTATGGTGACAAAGTACTTCTGCCTCTCTAATATATATCTATCGCTCATATTTCCTATATACCTGGGGTACCTGCATTCACACACATATGACAGATTCACAAAGACTAGCATTGCACAGCAACCCCGTTAAGCACTGAATCAGCGAACATGGCCCTAAATTCACGATTCTGCACATGCGTTCTTAACAGAACCACGCTGGTGGGGAAGCATAGGTGCTTATGCAGTCATGCAAACTCATCTGGTTGCAGAAAATTTTTATAGCCCCTGACTCACAAAAGTGAGCTGTGATTCAGCGTGAGTAAGGTCTGCTGGAGCTTCACTCAGGAAGAAAGAACGAGGGGCTTAAATCTCTCACGACATGTTTTACTGTTGACAGCCACTCAGCAGAGAAAGAGCGCGCTACCTTCTTTGAATTCGTAAGCGTGGCGCTGCTGAGGTGGCTGGTGGTGACCCATCACTTAGACATGTGATCAGATTTTACATTTTTATCTGAAGACTGTAAGGAAGCAAATGCTGTAACCCAATCATGCCCTACCGCAGGTGACGTGTGTACGAGGCAGCAGCTGCTGTCACTCGCCCGTCTCGTGCGGTCGCGGACAAGGACGAAGCAGGGAAATTACATTTTCCCATTATTATTCCCAGTCACTCTCTGGCAATGGTTTGTTGACTCTAATAAACCTTCGGACAGAGCTGTCAGCCGAGAAAACGGCAGAAGGAGCGCACGCAAAAGCCGCTTCAGCAGCAACTGCACCTAACACCCCGGCGCCGGCTGTACGGCCTCCGACGGCGTCGCACGGGAGGGAGGGCGTCCACACTCAGTCGCGTGCTGCGTTTGAACTCCAAAAAGGAAAAAGCATTCCGTGACGTCACACGAGCCACGCTGCTGATGACTATAAACGTATTCTGAGATCAGAGTGCGATGCCTTACCTGCGATAGTATTGAGGAACATCAGGTACTCAAAGTTCGAGATCTCCCTCCTCTGCCAGCGCTGCGTCATGTTGGAAGACTTATAGAGCTGTCGCGGGGTGGCCAGCGATATCCTCCTGGCAACGAAGCAAAGCGGGACACATCATTGTCTCTTCTGACTCACGACTCTTCAAAAATTCAGTACGGACTACTATATTTAAAACCATTTAAAGTAAACAACGCAGGACTTAAAATAATTTAAAGTAACTATGGTTTATCCTTCTCTGCTAAATTATGACATATATCTTTATTGTAGGTATTAGCGATATTGAAAACTCCGCTACAGAGAAGACGTGTGCTTCCTCAGGATGGACCAGTACGAAAGGGCCTCGCCGAACAACCGGGAGGCAAACAGGCATTTTACATGCGAGCAAGGCCCCAAAATGTGCGCGTAGACTCCAAAGCCGTCAAGGTCTCTCTTAAACAACACAGCGAACCTACTGCAGGCCAGGAAGCGAGGCAGCAGCCTGGACTCAGCTAAGCAGCACTGACTTAAACGTCACCTAAAGACGGCTGGCTCCCCACGCAGACAGTGGCCACACACACGGCCCGCCCCAGACCAGGCACATCCCTCGTGTGACGGAGGCGTGGACAGCGGGGCGGGGCTCGGTCAGGAGCAGAGACACGGGAGCGGCCTGGGGCGGTCATCAGGGTGCCGCCCCAGCCCCACGAACTCTCTCTCCACGTCCAGTGTCTTCATCTCAGACGGAACGAGCGCCGGCTACGTTTGTAAAAGCGGAGGCTGACGAGGTTCTGAAACGCGCACCACCTGAGATGGAGGGGCCCGCTGGTTTTCAGTCCAGGCCGCCCTGAGTGTCGCGGGCACCTGCTCTTGGGGCCCCAGCTCCAGAAACTCCCAACCGTTCTCTTTATTAAGTAGTTATGTCTAAATAGCTTGATACATAGTTAAGTTTCGAAAACGTAGTAGCTGTTTGAAAATATATGTAATACGCATGGAGAGAAAAATAACACTTTTATTTCATTTTTTTAATCACCACAATTACTTGCTAAAGGGATGTGTCTACCTGTTGGGCACCGCTTTTCTTAAGTACAGTTTAACGACTATGCTGTTACAGTTGCCCCGCTTTTTCCCCTTTGCCCCCCTCTGCCAGGTCCCCCACCCCCTCCAGCAACGCCCCCCTCAGTGCATGTCCCCGGGTCGTGCATATAAGCTCTCTGGCTTCTCCCTGACCCCTGAAACCCACCTGGAGGCCGCCATCTGCACTTCCTGCCCGACATTAGCTGTCACGCAGGACGCGGACACACGTGTTACCACAGCAACGGCCGACACCTAGATCCACGAAGCTGGGATGTCAGGAACACAGCGCGGCCCAGCGCTGAGCTCAGGGCCAGCGGAGCCGAGAGTCGGTGCTGCCGGCAGGGGCTGCAGTGTTCCCGGAGACGCCCTGTGGCGCCCTGTGAGTGCGCTGGGACGGCCCGGTGCCCGCAGGGCTCGGGGCAGGAGCTGTGGCCGCCAGGCTCTGGCATTCACGTGTCACTGTCAAGTATTTCTGTTCCCACGGAACCTTGACAGACATTGCCTTGTGCGCGGTAGGAGCTAAATACTGTCTACGTCAGTGAAGGCGGAGGGGGCCGGGAAGGCGGCTGGGGTGGGACTCGTTTTCTCAAGTTCAAATCCGAATTAGCACTTTTAGGAATAATGATGTGTAGCTCCACGTTTAAAAAACCAACTTGATAAAGGGTGGCGGTCTGGCCACTGACCGTTGCACATGTTTGAGATAACAGGCCCCACGGACCCCAAACGAGGCCCAAGCCTAACGCCGCCCTTAACGGCAAAGGCGCCCGGTTTGCCTCGTCCTTTCCCGCACCCTGAAATTCAGAGCCGTTTTCCATTCGGGCACAGGACGGTTCTCACAGGGCCTCCTAAATAAAGGACCTCCACGTCTGATCCACACGGCACCGCCATTCAAAGTTCTCCCAGGCCCGCTTCCGCCCGCACGACTACTCCGTGTTAGGACCTGTCACCGAGCCATGGCAGCACACCGACATGCTTTCTGAATTATTAAATAACCAGGAGACTACGTGGGCCCGCCTTTCCCTGGCTACTATTATAACCATACGCCCGGTCCGGTTTTTACTGTTACTGTTACCATCCCGTTCCTGCCAACCCGACTCAAATTCTTACCTGCGGCCCCTCCAGTCTGCTCTCAGCTACGTATGTAATAAGGTTTCGAATTCCTTTGTTGACATTTTGAACCTAGACAATGTCAGAAGAAAACTACTGGTCTGGAAATAGTTCTAACCACGCAAACCAAAGCCCAAACCAGCCCTAATAGGGGGAAGTGACGGGAGTCATGGGAGAAAGTTATCTGCCATTCTTAGAAGTACACAATAATGAAGAAAAATGTGGGCGTAGGAAATGAATTCAGAGAAGCAGGGAGAGGCTCGGTCTGCCTTGTTTATTGCTCTGTCTTTGCCCCGCTCGGCTCCTGGGAGCGGGAACGGAACTGCGCATCACTCACGGCCACGGCCTTTGCATTTAGCGGGGCTTGGCAGAAGGGGGTCTCAGGAAGTACGCGCTTAATGAGGTGACTTATTGGTCATCGACCTTCACAGAAAAATGGCTGATGAGAGACACAGTCCTACAAAAGTAAAATAATTCAGTCATACGAAGAAAATGGGAGCCCCTGAGTTAATAAGACTGTTTGAGATGCCTGACAGGAGCTTCGAGGTTCGGATGAGAACGCTTGGTACACAATTAGGCGATGCTTTTAGGTGGGGGTGACACAGAGACAGAACTCCCCTCTGGAATGAAACGTGCTAGTGCTTTTTATTACAGCCCCAACAAATGACGGCCATTTAAAACAACTGAGCCCATGACTACAGTCGGGTGTATCCTTAGCAGGTGAAGAATCTAATTAAATCCAGAACGGACGGAGGGTCCCGACTGTCTGAACAGACACTAGATTAATGAAGCGATGGGGGTGGGCGTGGGGCGCGGAACACACGCCAGTGTTTCCCACCATCAAGCAGGAGGGCAGGTGTGGCTCTTAGGACCGATGTGGCCGCCTGGACCGAGGGCTCAGAAGAGAAACCGAGAGAGTGGGCTGTGACCTGGGGCAAAAAGCTTCCTAAGTCAGAAACTTCCTCCGTGCGATGCCGAAGGAGAATCCGCTTGTTTCTGAAACGCAGCTGTTTTAAGAATGAAGGGCCGAGCGCGCCCCTGTGCTATGGGGGCACAGCGAGGAGGCAGCCCCCTCTGACCCAGAAGGCGGTCTCATCAGACCCCAAAGCCGCCGGTTCCTTCACGTCAGACTCCCCGCCTCCAGCGACTGTGAGAAGTGCGGCGTGTTGTTTACAGCCGACACCCCCAGTGAGAAGAATTAAGGGAACTACTACTGAACCCTTAACCACTAAGGACAGTCCCTGGCCCATGAGACGTGCTCAGTAAATGAGAGCTATGGAGTTTAATGAATACAGAGGGCATTCAGCCCCGGACGGCGTGGCTCAGTGGACTGAGCGCCTGCCTGCGAACCAATGGTCTCTGGCTTCATTCCCAGGCAGGGGACAGGCCTGGGCTGCTGCTCGGGACCCCAGGTGGGGGCAAGTGAGAGGCCACCACACATGGATGCTTCTCTCCCTCCCTTCCTCCCACCCGCCCACCCCCACTCTCTAAAAATAAATAAATAAAGACGGCCTTCATCAGGCTATGCTAGCTTAATGGAAGCATTCCCATCGTCCTAACTCTTCATAAGCAACAATCTGATCTCTCACGTGATTTCTCGGTGGGCTTGCCTCAATGGCTTGTGAAGTCAATTATTCCTGCAGGACACTGGCTGTTACGTTTTATAACTTTTTGTTTGCTTATAGATCAGTCTCTTCATGGGCTCAGCTTAGCGTCGGTTTCCTAGAGTTTGGTAAACACTGCTTAAGCTGACAAGACTCAGTGCCCACAAAGGAAACCAAGAATGAATCCCCTGGAGGTTCTGCGCAGCGGGAAGGCTTTTTGTAGGAGCCAGCCTCATCCTTCCCTGTGACAATCTGCTAAACATAACACGACCTTACATGTCACACATAAGGCTGTGGAGGTACATGCATGCATCTGTTTAGCCGCCCACCTACCTGGCTCCCTGCCTGCCTATCTGTGCCTGTGTGTGCATGCGTGCACATGTGTGAATAGTGGACACGTGCTCACAGTCTGACAAAGTGTCCTCACTTTCCGGTCCCAGGACGTCTGTAAACGTCTCTCTGCAGAGATTCTGCAGGTGAGAGTGCTGGCCCTCTTACCCAGCGTGGTTCCTACGAAGGACCTGCTCTGTCACCGACACCCCGCGGGCAGATCACAGGCCTCCTCGGAGATGCAGTGTTCCCCCACCCCCAGCGGCCGCACAAAACGAACTTCTGAGGGCGTTACTAGGAATGAGTTGAGCGTTTGGTCGGGAAACCAAAGACAATGAAAGAAAACGTTCAGACAGGATGGCGGGGTGAAGTAACCACGAAACCAGGACTACTGAACACCTACTTTGTGCCTAGTTTTTCTATCAAGAACAATGATTTTCCGAACATCACCGAGACTGAATGTGGTTAAAGGGGGGATAACACTCGCCATGCGCCTACGGAAGGCAGTCAAGCAGCTTCCGATCGTTTTCAATGCACTCGGGTCCGGACGAGTCAAAGCTACTGCAGGAGTGACACCCGCGTCCTTGAGACACCCCCACGGGCGAGCTCTGAAGAATCCGGTCAGTGAGGAAGTCGCCAGGGGCCGATTGTTTTTAAAAAGGAAGAAGTTAGAACTGCTCGAGAGTTCTGAGTGTCAATTCCTGGAAAAACCCTTGAGCTGACGAGTAAACAAGCAGCCGTCCGCTCCGGGAAAGGACGTAACAGCGAGGACGACGAGTCAGCTCAGGTTCAGGAAGAACAAGTCTTGCAAAACTAACTGCATTTTCTTGATAGATTAAATGCATTTTTCCCTTTGACCTGCGTTTTATAAAGGTATTTCATTATCTACCGGTGGCTTAATTTAATCCTGTCAGCCCCGAGCAAACATCCCGAGCAAGAGCGAGCATGTCGGGAAGCTGCTCTCCCGCTGCGCGCGGGGGCATCGACGCACCGCGATGCAGGGGAGGCCACCTGAGCAGCACTTACAAAGCACCTCTCCAATTAGGCTCTGCGCGCGGTCCTGTAGATTCAAAGATAAATAAGACACAATCCCTGTCTTCGCGATGTCTGTAGCCTACTTAAGGGAAGACAGATAAGGATTAGTTTTCTTCTCTGTCCGCGCCGCGCTCCGCAGTGATTCCCGGGGATGGAACTCGTCTGCCCAAAGCTGGTCTCTCTCTTCTGCGCCCAGAGGCACCCTGTTTTTCTCAGGGAGGAGGGAGCAAGGAGCTCAGAGGGGCATTTTTTCCCCAAGTTCTAGGAGATGATCGGGCTCAGCCAGTAAACACGCTCCCCTCTGACAGTGAGCGGTGGGGAGACGACCCCATTCTGGCTAAAGGGACCTGAGCTTCAGTTTGCTGGAGGCTTTGGAGAGTCTATTCTCTCCTAAAACACAAAGGCTCCGGGAGGAAGCCCGGCGCCTCCCCCGACCTCCCTGAGTCATCTGCAGGCGGGCTGTCGGGGCGTGGTGGCCATTTTGCAAACATGAAGCCGACCGAAGGGCCCGAACAATTACCGCCCCCACCTGCCCCTGAGCCGGTGCTGGCGACGCCAGATCTTTCACATCAAAACCAAAACCAAAAGGCAAAGCGCCCCATCTTTTAGGCCACATTTGTCAGGCATCCAGTCACTCGGGAGCCAACAGCTGACGAACTGATGTGCGTGATGCACTAAACTTACTATTTGTACTTAGATGAGTATCTCCAATAAAACAAGATTTCAAAAGGGTGCTTCAAAGATACCAAGATGAAGCATCTAGGGAATGGTTACAAGCACACCATAATTAATGACTGTTAATCAACTCTGGGAGTTCTGGTACTTTAATGAAGGAGCATTTAAAAGAACAATTTATTTGCTATTACATTACAGTCACAAACATCACGAGGCTTTTGGTACATTTCTTGTAAGATCGCAAGGAAATGGCCTTGATTAGGTACCAGCTATGACAGCCAATCAGTGCTGTTGCTCCCTCATGTGTGTGTGTGTCACATAAAGTTAGGCCCTATGTTCTGTCCTTCTTAAACTGCTTTCCCTACAAATGACCTGCAGAGAAAGACAATTCCTTGGTTTGCAGAGTAATTATAACAGTATAGCCCTATTTATATTTCTGCCTTATTGAAAGTGAAGTATGTTAAAGAAGCCATGGGTGGGGGGTCACGTGACCTACTTACCTGGCCTGCGGCAGACCGTAGCTCGTTCCGACCCCGACGCGGGGCAAGCTGTAGACAACCTTTTTGACCGTTGCTTGATCGGGGAAGTTAAACATAACGGACGCTGTGGAAAGAAGTAAAAACATGGTTTAGGAAAACGCAGGAGAGCTAGTCACCCGTTTCCGGAGTCATTTTCAAGGGCTTATCGCCACGGACTGGCAAAGGCCACGCATCTTCATGGAAACCGCCGTTCTGCACGACTCTCTCCACAAGTGAGTGGGGAGTGACGTGCTCAAACACATTAATGCTTTCTGATTTCCGCTTCAGGGGGGGGGCGTAACAAAGAGGGACGCGTCAGGAGATATCAAGACAGAGCGACACTGTGTTAACGAACAGCATTCGCACACAAGCACATCTTTTGGGGTGCCGAGGGGGACCTACTTCGGTTCGCCATGAAGACTTCCAAAGCCGTGTTCTGCAGGAGGTAGCGTCTGGAGAACACGGCCCGTATCTCGCTGAACATCCACTTCCCGTGAAGCCCCTCTGTGTAGGCGAGGACCTAAACAAGGGTCAAAGGGGGGCGCTGGTCAGTAAAGCGTGCCTGCGACGCAGCTGGACAGCCCCACAGGCAGCGCGACGGGCCACGTGCCTGACTCACAACGCACGCACCACGATACCGTCAGTCACTTGGCTCTACGCCTTTGCAAAGCTCCTACCTTCCTTATGTTCTCAGCTGGCTCATGAGCCCGAGTGACAAGACAAAAGGTATCATAACGTTCTGGTCTCACGTGTGGTGCTTTCCCGATACCACGTGTCCTCCTCCTTCCTCGTGGGACAGCAGTCCCGTAAGCCCCGGGTGACAGGTCATGACTGGTGCGAGCCAGGGGTCAGGGAGCATTTTTGGTGAAAGCCCGCGGAGTAAATATTTGAGGCTTGAAGCTGGAGCAGGAAGTGGCCGTGGGCAATGTGTGAATGAGTGGCCACAGCCAGGTGCCATTAAAACACTGACAAGGGGGGACAGCCTGAGCTGGCCCAGGGCCCACGTGTGGCTGACCTATGGTCTCAGCCAATCGTGTCAAATTGCTCCTTGCTGCTCCAAATTCCCTGGCATCCGGGGTACGGACCACTGACCCAGCGCTGGCTAATGAGAACAAAACCCAGGTCGGCTGGGGATGAGTCAGGAGAGTGGATACAGCGAGTCACGTAGGGCTGGCACCCGCCGGTCCCCTCCCCGCTGGGAATAAGAGGCGAGGACAGAGACTGGAGCAGCGGCGCATAAACCGGGGGAGGGGGGCCACGGAGCGGCGGGGTCAGCCTAGTGCTGAAGACCTGGGTGAGGGGCTTCTTGTCGCCCGACACAGATAAATAAACCCGTGTTACAGCCACGAGAGTCAACTCCGCGGCAGACACACTCCTCCCTGATACATCGTGTAACGGGACCAATACAGAAGCGCGTTTGCTGCTCATGCTGGTTTGCTCCGTATGTTCCTCTGGTTATATTTGCCCTGGTGAAGATGGGAACTAGTCACTGAGTTTCACATGCGCGAGACTCCTGAAGCTTTTTAAATTCTTGCCCAAAGGTACATTTATTAATTTCAGAGAGAGAGAGAGAGAGAGACAAAGATACATCGATCCGCTGCCTCCCTGATGTGCCCCGACTTGGGACTGAACCTGCGACCTTCTGGTGCAGGGAAGACGCTCTGGCCAATGGAGCCGCCTGGCCAGGGCGATCCTTTTACTTTTTGAAAATTCCATTTTTAACTCCTTACTTCCGTTTTGTGTTTCTTTAGACAATGGAAGGTTTTCGGAGGCAGGCTGACACCTCCTTAAATCCTGAAACGTTCTGGAGCCTCTCAGACTCCTGTTGAGATCTTGGCTCTGCTGTCTGGGAGCTCTCGGCCTTGGAGAAATCAGTCGGCTCCGTCTGGGGTCTGTCATCTGAAGTGACAGGAACGCCGGTTCCCGGTTAGATTCAGCGGAGACCGTGAACGTGACGCGCACGGCCTCTGCTATCACGTTATTTCCGTTCGTACATTTGTATGTTGCTGTCGTGGAGAAGGTGACAGCTCTCCTTCCGTCTCTCCACGCGGAACGTTTGTACATTTCACAGAAGGGCAGGACCGACCCGCCCCAGGCCGCACTGACACTCTCAGCCGGCGGCGACGGTTTCCAGACCTGAATTTCACAGGCCCGTAAAACGCTGCAGAGTGGAAAGAGTACTAAAATACAGGGTTAACTTTTTGGTCAAGTAAGAGAAGTTTTAAGACGAAAGAGCCATGATAACAAAAACTACCTTTCACTATGACTGTTTTTTCACTAAAACAATAAACACATTGAAACTGTTTGAAAACCCAGACAGCAAAACGAGCACAATTTCAGAAGGAAGGAGCTACTTCCCCGCGAACGCTGTGCCGGCGCCCGGTGCTGCACTAGCGTGCCGGGCGGCCGAGGACACGCACACGCTGGTTTTCCTTATTTTTCCCTTTGGCGACCGTGACGCGCTGAACAGTTGATCCGTTATGGCTGCTCATCCAGCCCATTCCCAGTCGGTTTCACTCGCGGGCTCACAGGCAGAGACGTCTGTGATCTCGGGTGCTCCCTGTCCTTCCAGCGCGGACAGTGACCACTGCACGCCTCCCCAGCCGCCAACCCCCTCCTAACTGCCCCCCCCCCCCGGGCAGCCTGCCCAGGAGAACTGGCCTGAGCCCCGCTTTCCTCTGTCTCTTTGTGGGGCAGGGACAGTGGGGGCCCTGCGGGAGGAGGGCTTTCCCGGCTCGGGTGCTCGCAGGGCTGGCTCGTGCGCCACCTGGGCCTCCCCAGGCCCCGGCGGGAACCCTCCCAGGAACGGCTACACAGCTCCCCAGAGGCGGAGGCTTCTGGAAAGTTCCAGGGGACAGAGACCCGTCACCCCGCCCCCCGCCAGGCCCCGGGGTGACTTCTGCAGCAGCAGTGAGCTGCAGCCACGGCCTCCCGCCGCGGGCTCCGGGTCGCTCTGGGGGCCGTGGCCGCGCCTCCCACACGCTGTCCGGGCGCAGGTGCGCGGAGCCCCCCGCGGGCCCTGCTAACCGCGCCGCGTCCCTGCGCGCCCCCCGCGCACGCCGCCGGGCGCTTCTCTCTGCGGGCTGGGTCCGGACGGAGGCGCGGCCCCATCCGTTCTCTTCCCGCCGCTTTCCCTTTTCTCCACGTCTGTGGCGTTTATTGGGGGGCCCTGGTTAATAAAATTAACCGTTTCAGGCGCACACTCTCTGACACACCATCTGCGTACTGTGGTGTGTGTCTGCCACCCCAGGCTGGGCCTCCGTCCGCCACTGTTCGCCGCCCCCCCCTCCCACTTTCTCCTTTGCGGACCCCTTCCGCCTCTCCCCCAGCGCCCAGCCCCTCCGCCGTGACAGCGTCAGTCTGTCCTCCGTCTCCGTGAGTCTGTTTCTGTGACTTTGTGCATTAGATTCCACATGTGAGTGAGATCATGTGGAATTTGTTTCTCTCTGATCGGCTTATGTCACTGGGCGTAATGCTCTCCGGGCCCATCCGCGCTGTCACCAATGGTAAGATTTCCTTTTGTTTTTAATGGACGGACAGTATCCCATCGTGCAGACGCACCGCAGCTTTTTTATCCACCCGTCTACTGAGGGGCGCGTGGGCTGTTCCCAGAGCTTGGCTATTCACGATTATAAATCATGCTGCTATGAACACAGGGGCACACAGGCTCCTTCAAATCAGTGTCTTGGGATTCTCAGGGTACATTCCCAGGGGTGGAATTGCTGGGCCGTACGACAGCTCCACTTCTAATGTTTCAAGGTGACTGCATGCTGTTCTCCACCGGGGCAGCACCGGTCTGCATTCCCACCCACGAATTTCATTTCTGGTAAGTAATTTAAAACCTTTTTTAAGTGAAATGAACAGACAGGCTGAGAAGTCAACTGTAACAAATGCCGAACTATTGAGATAAAACCCTAGCATTCAAGGAAGTCTGGTGGCTGCGTGGGGCCCTAGGACCGCACCCAGCCTCCCTCGCTCCGGGGCACCGGGTAGCCACACACTCAGAGCGAGCGTGTGTGTGTGCGTGTGTGTGTGTGTGTGTGTGTGTGTGTGTGTAGGGGCATGGGCCAGAGTTCCCGGCACTCGCGGGGAGGCAGGCAGGATACGACTTCAGGCAAGTGATGAGGAGTTTTATCAGTGTCTACATAGTTCAGAAATGTAAAGGAATGCCATTTATAGTTGATTACTGAGTTTAAGGCACATTTCTATAAAAAGCTGGGCATCCAGCCCGGGCCTGAAATATGACCTGGTACGATGATGTTGCCTGTATTTTATTTTACCTTTACTAGTTACATAATGCTATGCAAGTTTCAGGACCTTTTCTAATAACTCTTTGAGTTTGTTTTTCATTAGAGCCCAGGATATGTTTCTAAACTATGGGAGCACTTTCATGTAGACTTGAGGGCTTGTGGTTTTTGTTTTAAGTCTGCCTTCCCGTTCCATCTGGGTTCTGCCTGCCTGCTTCTCGACATTATTTAATATACTATGAAATCTCATCAACAAATGCTAATTACCCGTTCCGTTTCATTTTCGAAGAGCTGAATAAATGAACTTTTATGACATCACATCGGTCATAGGCGAGAATATTAAAGCATCTTGATTCCAGATTCGTCGTTCTTAAGTGACCACTGAGCCGTTCTGAAGTAACTGCTCAGCAGCGAGCGGAGGGCAGGGAGAAAGCGTTCCGGCCGCCGCCCACCCCGAGGCCCGCCCGGCACTGAGTGCCGGGGCACGTGGGGAGCCGCAGCCGAAGCACGCAGCCGAGACCCCGAGCAGAGCCCCGGGCTGATGCGTGTGGCTACCACCTACTCCGTGCTGCTGCTGCTGGAGGAGAACGGGGTGCTGGGACCCACGGGCGTCAGCGCACCAGCTGTCGGGGGCCGACCCCCGTGCTCCCCGCGGGGCAGCTCATGTTGCGCAACGTAAAAAGGACTTGTGCAGGGTCAGCTTGCGGACCTGAAACCACCTGACACGCACGTTAAAACACATGGTACACATACCTTTTTCTGTGAATTTTGCTCCGTTACATTTTCGGTTAAGAATTGGTGGACATACTAGATTCAAATGCCCTGTTTAATGCTCATGAGATGAAATCGAACAGACCACTGCGCTTTGCCTCTTCAATCACAGGGCGTTTAGTACAAGGGACAGTGACAAGACCCATTACTTCTATAATCCTGTGTAAATTACCCGTGATTTTGGAGATAACAGATGTATTTAGGATGGACTAGCTTGAAGGCAGTTTCAGGCTTCCATTCCTACAGGACGGTCCACGCTCTCTCCCGTCTGCCGGCGGAATGGAGGCAATCCTCAGGCCTGGGGGACCCACCTTGGCGTCCCCACGACTAGGTTGTCCCGAGAATCTGTGCTTACGTACCACGCGCGAGACGCCTTCCAGTGTCCTGTCTGTGGGGCCTGAAGTTTAATCTTAAAACAGTTCTTACTGCGTCAGATAGAGAGGACTGAGCTGCTGAATTTCCCGGGGTGTTTCTGTCTCCACTCTCATTTTTCGGTACCAGAGGATAATTAACACCTCTTGAGACGTGTGAGGGAGTGAAACGGAAGCGGGCCAGCCGAGGACCGTCGGGGGCCCTTCATCCGCATCTGCAATGGGGGTGGGTGCTAAAGAGAGACCGCCCGGCCTCCGTAGCCATGACAACGGCATGTGCAGTGCTGGGCAGCCCCCCGAAGTCTCGTCTGTACCGCTGTGACGCCACCAAACCACTTCTGCTGCTTCTGTGTATGTCCGTGGACTGCAAGCCTGCCTGTTGATGACAGAGGCCACTCTGGAAACTGGCCTTTCTGTTTCAGCTGGGCCGGTGCTCGGGCCCAGGCCCAGGCCCTTGGCGTCGCGGTCACCCGTTCATGAGACAAGAACGGAGTCGGCGCCTACGGGGCCCCAGACACGGTGCCAGCGATGGGGCCGCGTTGCTGAGCAAGACAAAGAGGGTCCCTTCGCGGGGCTCACACCTCCTGGCCCTGTCTTTGCGCGGGACTGATGTAACAATGACGTCCCCCTGGATTGCTGAAATAATTCGGCAAGGGGCTGTATTTCAGGGGGATCTGCACTCTGAGCACCAGAGGTCACCTTCCCAGAGGCAGGGGCTGCCAGAGCGTCCCTGCAGGGAGGGTGACCGGGGACGCTGGCCTTACACTCAGCCCTCCACGGACGACGCTGATGCCACTGACGTCAGCGCAGTGAGCAAGAGCAGGAGACCCGACCGACGCCCACTTTAGGAAGAGCGCTCCCAGGAGGCAGCCGCGGCTCCGGAGGCGGGGAGAAGGGCGCCCTGCGGAACACCCGCATCGTGCCCGCGGACGGGCGGGGACTCTACGACAGTCTCTGTTGGAAGAAGCAGGGACGCACAGTAAACGTGGCTGAGAGACGGACGGACCACATGGGGTGTCTCTGCTTTGTTTCATGCTGAGGGGAAGACACGGAAGATATCACGGCCACTGCGGGGCTGCCGGCTCCGGGGCCGGGATGGCCGGTCTGGGCTCAGGGCCGCTGGCATCCACGCGTCTCCTCCGAGAGGTCAGGGCACAGGAGCCATGGGAGCCACTCGGCCGCTATCACACACAGGAACGCGAGCGCGGGCGAGAAAGCTGTGCTGAGCGCAGGGAACCGGTCAGCGGGGCTGCTTGAAACGAGCGATAACCAGCGAACAAAGTACAGCGAACGGAGAGAATATCTAGCTTGGGAGGAACGCTTTGCTCCCCATGAGTAGTGTAAGTGCACTGAACGGTCTCATTCTCCCCATGCTGACACAGAGCATCTTCCCGGGTGCTTGGCGTGACGCCCGGCACCCAGGGAGCGTGCGCCGCTCCACGGGAACCATATGTGCCTCACGTATCCTAGCGACACCCACATGGCAAAGTAGTAATAAAGGATTAAAGGGTGGCTTATGGTGTCGTATGCTAGACAGCAAACACAGGACGGAGTGCAAAACAGTTAGCTAATTACAGTGGAAATAACGGCATGCAGTTTTTTTTTTTTTAATGCCACCGATGAGATTCTTCCTGGGTAGGTGGGTCCATTTTAAGAAAGACTCTGATCCTCATGCCTAATGTCACGGAAGTCTGGGAGGGTATTCCCCAGCGGAATAACACTTAAGCTGGGTGGGGAGGAGGTGAAGGAGGCACACCTACGCACATGTAATTCCCGTGGTGCACAGTGTAAGTCCACACAGTATCTAACACACCAACATACGTGCACGGGACAGGCTGGACATCATCACACAGGAAAATTTTGCTTTTAAGAAACGTCAAACGAATAAATCACAGAAAACAATACAAACGGCCCTTCCTTGATTGGAAACAGGGTCACGCTTGCTCGTAGGAGAATAAAAGCTGCCTGGAGAGACGGTTTCTCGCAGTAAGACCGGCAAGAATCTAAGTGTAATCCCACGGGGCCCGCTGGCAGGAGAACAGGCACCACAGTGTCGCTCGGGGTGTGAATCCATGTGGCTCACATGGGGGAGGCTTTGGTGTCCTCTCTGAATTTCCAACACAAGCACCCTCGGACCCAACACGCGCCTCTGTAGGGATCTATCCTGTGCGTGGACGCCCAGGACAGCAGGATGCCTTACGAGCCAGGTCATTCCCGGCGACGTTGCTTATAACAACAGAGGGACGGAAGGTGATGCCCACGAGGGGGAGGGTGTTCGTAGCTCAATGAAGTGTGGAGTCAGGTACATTACTTGGGACGCCTTTCCAAAAGGAAAGTAATACAACGTTACAAATCAAAGTTACCTGTAGAAGCGAATACTGATTTCAGATGCGAGGGAAGAATCACAGCACACGCCGGAGCCTTAGGACAGACCCAGGTTTCCGTCCGAGGGCTCTGAGGCCGGGCGCGCACACGGAGGCCTCCGGGCAAGCTGGGGCCCCGTCCGCCCCTCCTGGGGCCCGCGGGGGGAGGGCCCCCAGGCTAGCACTTCGTTAGATTTACAGGAAAGCTGCGAGGACACCAACCCAGTCCTAATGATTGTCCACATTTCACTTAACTTCTCCACATGCGTTTTACATGTTTTAAATGTGTCAGTACAGATCAGAAGTGTCAGGAATGTCATAAACAGGCAGTGACTGTGTTCAGTTAACCAGTCCTGCCGCAAAGCTTTCTGACATCACAAGCATTATATTTAGTGCTCATCTAATTATTTTAATTGACATTGTGCTCAAGTCATTTTTATTATTAATTAAATACCTAATGTACGTTCAACACTTGGTACTTCAACATATTTAGAAGGTCTTTGAATCTACATGAGAAAAGACCCATTTTCCTTCCCAATAAAATAGAAAAAAGAGGGGTAATGCTTCCACTATTAAGGACCGTGTGCAGCTTCATCTGAAAGGTATACTTTTCCCATGTGATGAGGAAAAGAGACTTTAATGCATTTTGAAATAAAAACCCCGGCCTCTAACAAAGGCCCGAGCATCACAGCGGAAGTGAGCAGTAACTCAGCGCTCAGTAAACATCACACTTACTGCAGCTTTTTAGCCCTGAATAGGGCCTTACAAAGCGATGCTGGAAAGAAAGTCAGCGACCCGATAGCTGGCCACGTAAGGCCAACGCCCACTCTGCATCCGTCTCCTTTTGTGCAGCGCCAAAGCCAAGTTCACGGACGGGGGGAGCTGGCCGGCAGGGCCCCGCACCAGCGCGGCAAGCCCTGCCGAACGGGCACAGAGACGCTTATAAAAAGATGAAAGCGCTCTGCTGTTACATGTGGCAAACCGGACCAGCCGCGAGCGGGGAAGAGGCGCGCGATGCTCCTGGGGGCAGGCTCGGCCTGATGCTAATGCCGCTTACGACGCTGACAGACGGGCCCAGAGCAGCCCGGCCCGGCCGCTTTAATTTCTCCCTGGACTAGCTGCCGCCCCTCCTTCGGCGGGCACATCAAAGTCTCTGGAGCTCAATTAAAATTGGATTATATTGAAATGCTCCATCTAGGGGACTGTGTGCTCACTGACACTCTTCTTTCAGTAATACTCTGGGTGACAGTTGCCCATCCCAATTTAAACAGTTGCCATAGAGACGGGGAACTCAGGCAGCAGCGACCACGGGCACAAAGGGAAGGTGGAGGCCGAGAGCTCCGCGAGCGAGGGCCCCGCTTCGTCCAGCGCCCTGTTTATTACGCCCATGACAAAGGGCAGGAGACACACTCTGGCTGTGTCTTGCCCGAGAACAGAGAGGCAGCTGACAGCGGCACTAAGATTGCGTCACCACCCGCGGTCAGATGCTTTCTGTCTGGGCGTGGCCCACTCAGGAAAAACAGGAGCCAACATTTCTCCCAGCGGAGGCCGGCTGTCGCAGGGCAGGGAGACCAGGGTCCGCAGGTCTGCGAAGTAAAGATGTCAGCGTCGACTTGCAATGGCGGGTACAACCCAGAGAGACGACTAGCTTGGCTAAAGATTGTTCTTCCTTTCCAACACCAACCGTTTGAGAAGTGTTAAGTTTGGTGTTGAAAATGGGAAGCCGGGACCCCACGCGTGAGCCCGTTTAAACTGCACATCACCTTCTGGCAAATCCAGGCAGCCCTAAAAGGGGCCCTGCCCTCGACTTCTGGAGTTTGCTTCTGGTTTTAATGAGCAGGTATTCTATAATCTTCTATAATTTCTCTGCCCGGCACCAGAGCTTATCAACGCAGGCAAGGCAGCCCGGCAGCCCCCTAAAAGCCCAAGAAGGACGGCACGGGGACCGCTGACGGGGGGGGGGTTGGAGAGCCATAGCCCGTGGGGGCGGACAGCCAGCGGTGAGGCTGTGCGCTCCGGGGGCAGCGCGCTCCGGCCACTGCAGAAACCCCTGCGCTTCCCCGTGATGGCCTTTCCAAGTCCCAAGGTCGTCGCCGCACCGCTGTGCAGACCAGCACGGGAATAAACGAACGGGCACCGTTTGGCAGAGCACTGCACTGCTTTTGTCTTTTAAGAACTCAGGACGCGTAGGGGTTACTCTCTTGGGAGGACGATGTGAAGAGTCTGAAGGGGCGACAGGCAGGGGGTGCAAAGCTGCAGGCCAGAGTGGGGGGGACGAAACCGTGTCAGAAAGTCTCCACACTGCACAGGCTGAGATCTGTTCGAGCAAGGACCCGGTTTAAACCAACCAGATGCGCCCCGCAGCCCGGGCCGGGACGAAGCACAGACTCGCTCTCTGCTTATTTATGTGTTTACGTATTTACTTATTTCCCTCCAGCCCAGCTGTGGGAAGCAGCGTCTAATGAACCCGTCTGGGGCGGCTGCCCCGTCTTGTCAGGCATGTCAGGAAATGACAAGCGCTGGGGACAGGCCGCCGCCAGTCACCGCCAGGCCTGGCAGCTGGAGGCCCGCGCCCAATCTAATCAGCGCGGCAGAAATAACTCGCCGAGTGCAGCCTGACAGGGTGCGGGGGAGGGAAAGAAAACCAGGGCCGGAGAGCGGGCTTTCTGTTTCAATCACTTACTGTTTTTACCCAGTAATTAAAGGGAATCTACTACCACGCGCGGTCCACGTGACTCCCGTGAACGCCAACAAAACCCGAACATCATCATCAGGGAGAAACAGGTATAACGTGGATGCAGGGCGGGGCAGCGCGGCTGCGTGGAGTCTACACCCTCGGCTCCGCCACGAGGGGACGCATGGCGTGCTCTCGTCCCAGGCCACTGACATCACGGTCCCGCCTGTCTGTCTCCTCATGAAGGTCCCAGGGGACAGCAGCGCTGCTTCTGTTTCCCATGTTCGCAGAACCAACGTGTATGGAGACAGCACTAGAATAAGACGGGTGTTCTCACACGCTAGGACCTGCTTTCTGCCCTTCGTGACACTGAAGGAAAGGCCCCTGTGAATACAGACGACCCACTGAGGACACCACAGCCTGGGCCATGTTTATACTATTTAACCTGACGAAAGGGACCAGACAGCGAAGAGCGGAAATAAAAATCACACTTCTATGGACGAGCTCACGGGGATCAGATGGTGGTTACAGCGTCACGTGACCATGTTCGCTTTGCAGGGGACCAGTCCAAGTAGAGTCGCGTGTGACGTCGGTTGAGTCAGGGCTTGGTTCCCTGCCTGCCTGTGCAGAAATACGGCTCTGGGGTGAAATATCCCTCCACTCGGGGTCCCCACTCACTGTCCGCCGGGTGACGCAGCCCCCGGCCCCGAGACCCCAGGGCCAGGCCTGTGCTCCCTGCCTGAGCGCGGGCAGGGGAGCGCCCAGAGCAGGCTTAGAACGCCTATCATTCTGACCACAAAAACCGGATCCCGCTCACACCTGAGGTCACGAATCACAAGGTCCAATACAAATTGTAGCAATATTATGTTAGCTATTAATATATTTGAAAGGTACTATGGAAAACGTCACCAGTGAAAATATAAACTTGGCATGTAGTAACCGCCACTTACTGGCCTGGCCAATTTGGTCAACTTATGTCCCCCCTTTGAGACAGTTCCTCATTTTTAAATGCCGACAATGACGCCTGCCTCGAAGGGGTGCTGGGAGGTCAGATAGTGGGGACAGGACCCTGACCAGCGCAAGGCCTGGGACACGGCGTGTGATGAACAGTCACGCCACTATTTCCCGGAAGAGGACCCCACGAGGACACGACGACTCTGTGCAGTCACATGCCCTCTGCAGGGAACACGGCCGGCTATCGCATCGACTGTGCGGAGAGCAGCCTGTCACGCGGACATCACAGCGAACTGAACGAGGTGACCAAGACCGGAACCCGCCCAAGGGACAGCTCCCCCTTGCTCCCTGAAAAAGACCCATGAGATCCGGGGCGACGCAAGAGGGCAGGCCTTAGGTTTTCTCTCCTGAGGGAACCGAGGTGACGTAGACATGCATTTACAATTTTATGTTTTCTCACACAAAATACATGCTTCTCTGACACGCAATGATGTGACGCAAGTGCTCATGGATAATTTCATTGTGAGTTCACCCAGCACTGCCCTGCGGCTGCACTAATTCCCGTCCGTCACCCAGGAGTAAGGGGCGCTATGGCCTACTGACCTCAATTTTCACTTAAAGAAACAAATCTCCTTTTTGCAAACTAAGACAATTTTTCTCCTGTCAACCTTGTTTTAAAATATTAACCTTATTCCCATTGCAGTAAATATTCATATTTGTCATCCAGATTTGCTTACAATTGCAACTTTAATCAAGTTATGAAATTGCCCCGTTCTCAGTTTATCTATCCCAAAGAAAAGATGAAAAATAGTGTTGTCAACGAACCATCTTTATTACTGTGTGAACAGAAATTCCACAGTGTTTTGCAGGCATTAGCCAATCAGATCCCGGTCCGGGGAACCTGAAAGTGAAATTTTCATTGGTGCATTTAAAAGAATGTCTTTCTTTTGTTTGTCTGGCATCGACTAACATCTAGAAAGAGAACAAAGACAAAGCAAATCAAGTCTGATTATAGGTTTTCATGACGATGACTAGATATAGTGTCTCTGAAAAGCTCTGTAATTGGTCAGCCCTTCTGTGAAAAGCCATCCTAATGGACGCACCCATTCTGGGAGTAAAACAGTCGGAGGGATAAAACCCATGAAAGCTGAGCAGGAAGTCTACACTGAACATGATCCGATTACGACGATGCCTTCGTAAAGTACGGTGGACTTTCTAGGGAGAGAGGGAAGAGACTGGAACTACGGAGGACCACCACTGGTATCTGTAGTGCTTTATGTCATAAAAATAATTAGAAGCAGATGCGGCAGAATTTTATGGGTTAAAGTTAAGCATTGGGTATATGGCGTTGGTTACATTACTCTGCAGAGAAGGAAAACTCTGACTCCAAAAAACCTCTGCTGCCTTGCGGCATACCTCTTCAGGGGAAAGGCTAAGGGAGTAAACCCCGACAGAAAATCCGGAGCCGGAGTCCCTAAGGCGGTTTGACGTTGTAGTCAACACCGGCAACTCCTGCGGCGCACCTGAAGCCAAGCTGTATTGACTCCGTCTTTCCCTTGGACCCTTCAGCTGCGAAGAGAGGGGGGGTCTGCTGCATGGGCAACAGCAGACCCTCCATATCACCCTGCCCAGGCTCTGTAGCTTCATCGAGGCTCTGTGGCTTCAGCTTCACTGGAGAGTGCAGATAGACTCTTAAGAAGCTACACCATCGTCTCTCGAGACGGATGGCTGCCGACGACATTACTCTGACCTTTTTCGATTGGTGTGACTATAATATAAAATATTAACAAAACAAAGTAGAAAATATATGCTGTTATAGCGATCTCCATCCAAACAGGTTTATCAGAAATTTTCAAATATTCGACCTCGGTTACTTGTCACAGGATCACGGTGTGATGGGGCAGGGATAGACCTTTCACTCCCGTTTCGCCAGCAAGGAAGAAAAGACTCGGTGGTGCCCACTTATTTCCGTGAAGGTCCCCAAACCTGGATGCCAGCAGCGCCAAGATGGAGCCTAAGGCCCTGCCTCAGAGTCCCGCACAGCAGCGAGTTCTCAACTTTATTTCATCTAGAAAGTAACAGCCACTGATAACCTCCCTGTCATTTACTGTGTCTCTGTCAATACTCGGCGGTTCGATACACAGTGAAGGCGCCGAAGCAGACACACCCCCACACGCTGCGTCCTCCCTGTTCCTTCCAACTGGTGGAGCGCTCCCCCCCTCTGTTTGACCCACTGTTGACTGGCTCATATTTCAGAAACCTGCTGTCACCCCCAAACTGTACTGAGTCTGCCAAGGGAAGGAAGCACCGAATAGTTGAGAGACAGACTTTGGAGCGTGGCCTTTTCTCTGGGAAGTCCCCCTTGCTCCCGGGGGTGCTCCCCAGGAATCATGTTCATGTTCAGGTGTGTGCACCCCCGACCACACTGATTTCGACGGGGATGAACACCTGTTGCAGGCGTTAGCCAATCAGCCCCTGGGACGGGGAACCTGAGAGCAGGATTTTCCCTGGTGCTGGGCAGCACTCAATTGCAGGCAGCTGTCAGAGCTGCTCCTGGGTGCTGAGCAGGGAGGGACAGGGACGGCGAGACCCTGTGATCAGGAGAGGAAGAAACCCAGGCTTCCTGATCCTAAAACTGGGCTTTCCAGTCCTAAGTGCCAGGCTCTTACCAAGTCCCAGCTGGACTCTTTTTATTGGAGTCTAGGAACTACTCCCGATTGCTTAAAACAAATCATCTTTCAGATTAAATGAGCAGTGTTCTATTTCTTGCAACCAAGTGATTCCTCAAGTTCACGCTGTGATAATAATGCCACGAGGATTAGAGCTTGTAGGTGGCATTTTGCTGCTTAAATCCTGACATCATGTTCTGCTTTCTCCTGTAGGGTTTTTTTGACTAAGAAAATAGACAACAGGGAATAATAACCGGATTGCAAAGTACGAGCTTGGAGAACTCAGTAGATGATATTATCCTCTCCATTCTGACAAGAGTTGGGCTGAAGATGGTGTGGGTTTGAAACCAAAGCAAGACGTCCACCCCCCAGCTTTCGTGAAGAGAAATCTCGGGGTGTCCCTGGTGGGGGGATCCGGCTGGACCTGCACAGGGACCTAATTCGGCGTGATGAGCCGACAGGACACCCTGGGGGAAAGCAGGCTGGCCAGCGTGCCCTGGGCACGAGTTCTGTCCTGATGTGTTTCCCTCACAAGAGCACTGGCGCATGTTTGCGGCCCAGCGACCCCTCCGGGCTCTGGGAGACCAGAGCAGAGATTCCCTTCCCCTGGGAGTGGCAGCAGAAGTGGGGGCAGGAGGCTCTTCTCTGTGGACAGAGGAGAGAGGGGAGGAAATGAAAGACTCCTCCACAGAAGCCTCCGCATCGGGGAAGATCTGTCAGGTTCGTGCCGTGTCATAAGGAAACCATGACTTTCAGGAGCCACCTCCTACTCCGAAGCCACAGAGCATTTAGAAGTCAAGGGAGCGGAGTGCGAAGCCAGAAGGCTGTTCTTTTCCCAGCGGGGTTAGAAGGAGAGAAACTCGGGGGGGCGATATCGTACTAAAATACGAGAAACTGGAGATGGGGAGTCAGTTCCCAGAGCTGTCAGGAATAAAAGAGGCCAGCGGCCATCGGGTCGGTGTCCCCGAGCATCTCACGGACAGGCCATCCCAGACTCGTCCGCACGGTGCCCTGGCGTGCTCACCGAGGTCCTACCTGGGTCGCCAGGGACGCCACTCTGCCCCCCTCTCTCCAGGCCCTTATTCGCGCAGACAGGCCCCGTCCTCGGTGCTGCTGGAGCGGGGGAGAAGGAGCGCCCCAGTCTCACTGGTCCTGGGTGGGACAAGCAGGCCTGACGCATTTTATTGCTGGGGCGCTGTTACGCATGTGACTGTATCAATGTCAGGACAATGTCAGTGTCCATGTCAGGCATGAACAGAAGGTCACCGGGCAGAAAGGCCCAGGTGCCTAGCAACGGGCTAACCTGAGAAAACAAGGATCTGGCCCTCAGGGTGGCCTTTCCTTACCTAGAATATCGCGGGTGCTGTGGTGCAGACCGCTGACTTCCATATGCTGGTCGTTTGGTCTGGACCCTCACGTGACCTTTCCTCCCTGGCATGTTGACTTCAGACCCCCTTAGAGAAGGAACGAGGGGCTGGAGAACAGCCTCATGACCCCCATACAGGCCCTGGCCTGGCCTCTCCCTAAGCACTGGGCCCCAGGACAGTGAGGTTCTGACCCGCATCAGCTGATCCTAGGACAGAGCCCTGGGTCTGCTGACCCCACAGACAGGGTTTGGGTCACACCAGAGGTAACGTCCAGGTCTGAGCTGTGCATCAGCTCCAGGCCCAGTGAAGGGGCAAAACCAGACGAGCGGCCCCGTGGCTGACGTCAGGGCCAGATGCAGTGACTAACGGCCTCCTGCCCGGGTCCCAGCCAATCCGAGGAGACCGCAGCCCTGAAGGGGCGCACCCGGGAAGCTGATGAATGTGCTACTGAGGTCGTCCTGAGACCTCCCTTAAAATCCAGACCTTCGGAAAACTCCCTTAGGACGAAGGAAGCCAGCGCGGACTCCCTCGGGAACAGCAGTCCCCAACCTTCTCGGCGCAAGGAACCCGTTGCGTGGGAGACAATTTTTCCGTGGATGGGGGTGAGGGAGGAGCAGGAGGTGGGGCTCAGGGCCAATGCCACTGAAGCTGCCCCCCACCCCCCTGCTCACCTCCCGCTCTGCGGCCCGATTCCCAACAGGCCATGGCCCGGGGGCTGGGGACCGCGGCTCTAGATCATGCCCATGCCTTTCCTGCAGGCGAGGATCTCTGCTCCCTTCCTCCGCAGCTCTGAGGACCCCCGGGGGACTTGCACCCAGGGGAGCAGCGGGCAGTGGCAGCTCCTCCCAGGCTCACTGCCCGATCCTGCCTCTGAAGCCCCCGTTCCTCTGATTTCCCAGGGAGCTGAGGGCGGCCCCACTGTGGCTTACTCCTGGTGACTTTTACTTCTCGGTGGGTCCCCGCTACCCCGTGGGGCTCACTTCTTCGCCACAATGTTTCGAGGGAGCCAGAGCAGCCGGCCTGGGCTCCCGGGCCGCTTCTCCTACCCTGAGCCCCTCCTTAGTCTCACCGCCCCCCGCGGTCACAAACGTCCCCCCAAGGTCACGTGCACTCGTGTTGTGAAAGCTTGCCTGCACGGAGTCAGGAACCCACACACCACAGGCTGGCCCGAGGCAGACCCGCTGCGGCCCGGTCCCCTTCTGCATGCTCTGCATGTCTGTCTCTGTGTGTATGTGCACATGAACGCCCTGGTTCCTGCCTGGGTACTCTCTTGGGATGATTCTCAGTTTTCAGGGACACTGAGTGCCAACCCTCTGCTCCCTCTCCTGAATACACGAGAACAAGGAAGAAACCTAGGCTTCTCGGTCCCACGGTAACCTTCAACTCTGAGTGTCTGCACTGGGGACCTACTTAAGGTTATAATTTGATTATTTGACTCTCCTACTGCCTCGTTACACAGAAATATATATATATATATGTTTAAATTTACATTATGTGTATAAATTTCTGCAATATTTAAGGTTAACTCTGTATCCAGAGTAAATTACAGTCAGAAGGGATTTCATGTCCCAAAAGATTTCTTAGATTCCAGCAAAACACCTCTGCTACTATTTTGCAACCAGGGAGATAATGCCTCCTGTATTATGACTGCATCTTACTGCATATGATATGACATGTACTTTGGAAGAACTGGCCAAACGAGAACATATGAAAAAAACAAGTAGTAGAATCGAGGCAAACATAAACGAATACTTTAGAATTTAAAATTTTACTGATGCACACCACCTGATAAGCGTAAATATGTTTACTATTACCTAAAAAAGTATGTGTTACCTGGAAGGAAAACGGGCCTAGGAAATGCAGCAGTCAGAATCAATGACAAAACAGACTGTTTCCTTCACCTAAAGGCCTCAGGATGATTAAAATAATGATCCGCTGAAGTCTGAAATGTGTCAGCAATGAATGTGATTCTCTAAATTTTTTTTTTTTTTGGCAATGCATGTAAAACATGTATATTAAACTTTGTTTAAATATTGTTTTTGAAAGGCATAACTAATAATGAAAGCTGCTACCAAAAAATAAATAAGTAAATAAATAAAGAATAAATGTTCCACTGGATTTTGATTCTGGCGTCAGAGATAACGGTGATTCTGTGTCTTTTGACGGGAGGGCAGGTGACTAAGAGGTGCCCGGTCCGATGGCTGCTCCCTGCCGGCTGCATTCACTGCAGCTCTGAGCCGTCCCCCGCCACCCGAGCCTGGAATTTCAGGAGCAAAGAGGACAAAAGAGCTGATGAGCAATGAGCGCCTCGCCCTTCCCCAATTAATCTTGTCTCTCTACCTTTGCTTTTCCTTTCCCTCTACATGAAGGTAATAATGACACCCCCATCCATTATCCTTTTATCCTTGTTATTCTCGTGAAATTGCTTAATAATATGTTACAGATTCGTCTTCGCTCACATAATTCTTCCTGTCATTCGCAGTATATCATCCTACAAACATACAGCCCACTTGCGCTGGCCGCCCTTTGAAGATTATTGTCAGTGACATCTCGGGGAGGCGTTTGGATCCTGGCGCATCGCTTCCGCGGAGATGGGGGCCATGCTGACTTATCTGTCATTGCCAAAAGCACAACAAGCAATTCAGTGTTAATGCAAAGGTAACACTGGTTTTTGTCCCTCCCCAGACCAGAGCTCTTGCAAACGTATGCTAATGGGGCCCTTTCAGGGTTTGTAACCTCTTCCTGAGAGAGACCCGCGCGCTCCAGCACGCAGGGGCACTCACAGGGGCGCTGGCAGAGGGAGCTGATCGCGCGGTGATTATTTATCCTCAACTTTTCTCATACTCGTGTTAGTTTCCCCCGGAGCATGACATAAGCATGCCACAGAAAATGACGGGAATAACAAGGCTCCACTTCCATCAACAGAACACTCAATTATTCTGGAGGAAGAAAACATTTTAAGTCAAGGATTAGGACCCGTTTCTCCGTGCCTGCTGTTTTTCTCAGCTTTTCTACCGAGAGTTCAAGACCAGGACAAGTGAGCAGTCTGCCCTGATTGAGGGTGGCGTTCTGGGGGGGCCTGGGCAGTCCAGCATGCATGCCAAGTCTGACAGCACATGACAAGCTGGTGGGCTTGCAGTCATTTGACTAATTATACCGGATTAGAGCATATTAATGCAAGCTGTTTTCTCCAGAGCTAATGACCTGCTGACTGGGCGCTGCGAGGCCCCGCTCCGGCTACAGGCAGCGAAAAACAAACCCCTCTTCTGTGGGCCCTCGTCACTTCCCATCAGCAAATGAGGATATCAAGCCCCTGAGCAGCGCGATGTGAGCGACCTTTTGTCTGCGAGAGGCGCACACAGCCTCCCCAACTTTCCAGCTCAAGGGCTTCTTTTATATAAAATTGATGTCAGTTTATTTATTTTTTAAAAAGGAGCAGCCGAGAAGGAAAGTCTGGGAGAAAAAAGAAATAATTTTAGGAGCGTGTTATTGTTGGAGGGGCTGAGGCTGCTGTTTTGAAACAGGTTCTATGTGAGGACAGTTTAAAAGCTGTATTGATTTTATTACACGTCTACCTTTTCCATAACAGGAATGTTGCAAATAGTTACGCAAGCCAAAAATGACTGATGCGTAATAAAATCGTATTTATCTCAAACTTTAAAAAACACATTTCTAAGCCCAAAGGGATTTTTATGTTTTTAAAAAAGCAGCTGGATTAAAATTACATACACACAAAAAATGTAACATTAATATTTTTGGATTATTTGTTCATTTCATTGAAGTTAGGTGACATTTAACTAAAAACCACCTAGGAATGCTGACATGCTTCCACGTGTGTTGCAATTTATAAAATTTATATAATTTATATATATGTATCTTGCGTATGAAAAGATGTGATTTACAGGGATATGTAAAGTATGATTTGACTTTAGAAATTAAAAAAAAAAGATAAAAAATAGAAAATGAACCTGGATGTACGATGGATAATAAAAGCAAACCAGCACACCACAGAGTCACTTAAAATCCCCGTTTGGGCCACAAATGTGTGAAATCCCGACAGCCGGCGAAACAAAAGTAACACATTCCCCCAAAATGCATAAGACAGAAACAAGCCAGTTCAGGAATAACTACACCGTTATTTGTAATGGTAAAGCTAGAAATAAGCCTACGCCAAGGGTAATAAGTCATGTCTGCACGGTATCCTTAGACTGAATGTCGAGGCTGAGAGTATTTTCCCCAAAGCACAGCTCAGAAAATTGAATCCTGCAGAGACAGGACGAGCGAGCACACACTTGCGATCCAAGGGACGTGGGCTGACCCGAGGTCCCCGTGCACAGGGCTGACCTGCGGGGATGGCCAGGGGCCTCTCCCAGGCCGCATCAACGGCAGCCAACCCACGGGTCTGCCAACACGGTGTGGCTGGGCCCTGCTCACGCACATGAGCTCAGTGAATCGGATCGTCCGCAGCGAACGGAGACACAGAAAGAACAGTGTAACTGACCAAGGGAACCGAAGCTGCGAAGTCACGACGCCGCGAGAGGCCGGGGGAGCCTGGGGGCGACACGGGCATGCTGAACTTGTGTCCACGCTGCGAAGCCTGTCCACCGAGGGAAAACCTGGCGCGCTCAGAGCTCAGCAGAAGAGGGACGGGAAGAGAAGTCCTGGGAGCTGACTCGGTTCTTCAGTGTGCAAACCCAGAGCCCGTGTTCACAGCAAATGCCTTCGGGAGAAGCCCCTATTTCCTGAGGTACCATGAAGTCTCTCCCGCGCAGCTGGAGCATCGGCCAGAGGAGCGGCTGACCCAGCAGCCTGGCGTCGCGGGTTCCGCTAGTCAGGCTGACTCCAGGAGTGCAGAATATTTCGGAATGAATCGACTCCTTAACATTCAGGAAGGCTTCTCTACGAACAGCATTTCGCTCGCCAAAAATATCACCTGAAGATGTGGCTTCCTGTCGCGTACCTGGAGTGTAGCTAATGTGTCAGAAATTAAAAGCAAAACCACACGCAAGCTCCTTGGGGCGTCTGGGTGTGTAATGCCTGCCTGAACAGGTCGTTCCCTTCCTGCCACGGACAGCCAGGGGCAGGGCGAACACTCATGTGGGAAAATAAAATAGGTCTGAGTCCCATCACCTGCACAGACTGATAGAAAATCCAGTCTTCACATTTTAACTTCACAGCTAATAGTCATAAAATTCTTTGTTTAAAACCAGGAACGGAAGGCAGATAAATATGTCAGAGTGTCCCCACGGGCCATAACGGAACTTCAGGACAGCGAACCCCACAGGGCGCAAGTGCAAACAGCAGTGCTTCTCCGTCACCTGCCAGGGGGGGGGCAACTGTCCGCCCACCGTGCTCATCAGACAGCCCTTCCCCCGCCAGGGCCCTGCGTGCGCCTGGCACAGACTCTCTCAGCGCTCCTCTTCCGATTCATTCTTCACGCTGAAGTCCACGTCACTGTTATTCAAGGAAGTAAATGTGCTGAAAAGACTTGGACAGCCTCCCCTCCCGGTGCTGGGGAGTGGAGCATCAGTATCTCCCTCCAAGCCTGGCACTACCCTCGCTATTGGCAGAATTTCTTTTAAATCCTTGAGGGTTTCATGTTCTCTCTCTGCAAGGACGGTCACTGAAGTTAGACATCTCTGAGCTCTACGGCCAGTTCTTCTCCCTTTCAGCTCTGTGACCTTGAGCAAATCACTGTATTTTTCGCTCTGTAAGATGCAACTTTTCCCCCCAAAAGTGGGGGCAGTGTCTGTGCGTCTTATGGAGCAAATACTGCGTCACAAACCGTGATGTGCATGACCTGACCTGTCAGCGAAGGATGAAACCGTTGACGGTTGTTCAGAAGCTGTGGCATTAGCAGGGCCTTAGATGGAACTGAAGATGGTGTCACATATGAAGAGAGCGAAGGAAGTGACATCAGTGATTGTGAGCAACTGAGCTTCATAGATTCCAACACCAGCAACAATGAGTTCTTGGAGTTCCCAGAAAACTAGATGAGCACTTGAACCTTCAAGTCTCTCCTCATTTGTTAATGACAGTGATGATGGTTCTTAATGCCGCTGTTGAGTGCTGTTCACTTTACATGGTTGAAATATTATTCTGTTATATTTTATTAAATACTTTAGTGCACCATTTGGTTCAGAATATTTTTTTCTTGTTTTCCTCCTCTAAACCCAGGTGTGTCTTATGGTCAGGTGCGTCTTATAGTGCGAAAAATATGGTACTGAACTTCTCCGAGACTATTTCCTCAACTACCAACTGGGGTAATATCTCCTAAGGGGTTGTGGTGACCAAGTTGTGTATGTAGGTGCTCAGCAAATGATAGTCATTATAAATAATACTTCCCTGAGATGGAGACAGTTGGCCTACCAATAATCAATATTAAAAACCATGAGGAGTCCTGGCTGGTTCCGGTCACCACTGCAGCCTAACTGCTAAAACGGCGCCTGCCGCCCTAGGGTAGTTATGATGATGAAAAGAAGGGCATGGCTGTGAGACGCTCGTTCCACCAGGCCACATCTGAGCGTTACACTAGAAAAGGTCCACTTAAAATTAAAGAACACCCACAAGAGGCTGGCCTCGGCGGTAGCCATGGCAACAGTGAGAACGGTGACATTCCGGATCTATGTTGAGGCATGTGGCACAGAGGAGAGGTGTCACGGATCGCTCCGAGGTCTTAGCTTGAACAATCGGACTGGTGGAGTTTCGAGAAACTTCGATAAGAAAGACTACAGGCAGAGCGCTTTCTGTGGGTCAGAGCAAGTCTGCTTTATCGACGAGACACACCACGCGGGCAGCTGAATGGAAGGGGCTGGATGCCACAAAGAGATTAAGCTGGAGATGTACATGGTGGAGTGGTCAGTGTGCAGATGACATCTGCAGCCGTGTGAGCACAGGAGGTGACCGAGGAGGCAATCGTACCACAGAACGAGAGGAAGGGCAGGAACGCAGCCCTGAGCACCCCATGCTCACTGGTGGGGAAGGAAGGGTTCAGCCCAGGAGACGGGAAAGGAGAAGTGAGTGTGGGAGCCGGGGACCGAGGATGGGGGTCTGACCGCCGAAGGGACCGGCTGCCGGAAATGTCTGTTTCTTTTTTTCCATAAAATAAGAGACGCAGTTTTCATTTTCGCCACTGACTTTATTGATTTGTGTGTTTGGAGTGTGTCATCTGGCTCCTGCATGGTATGATGCTGATTGTTCTCAGTTAATGTTTCTATTGGATCGCCATCAACGTCAGCGGGTCTGCCCGACCACGGCGCATCGTCCAGCGAGAACGCTCCCGCACGAAACATCACCAACCAGCTGACACGTGCAGTCAGTCACAGCCCCTTCCCCACCCCCTGCGCACGTCTTTCTTTTTTGTGTGCATTTCAGTTGGTTTTTTTTACCCTTCTTGAAATAATAAAGCATAAGATGCTGAAAATGTCACGCACTTTCTTCCATCTTCACTGTAAAGAGGGCTACACAAAAATTCACCGATTTTGGTAAGTTTTTAAAAAACGCACGCTGACAGACGGCTGTCACAACACAATCCAGCAGAAGGATTCTGAATGACGCTGAAGACAATGGAGCGGCACTAGAGCCATTTTCTGAATGAGCCACGTGGACTCCGGCCGCCCAGTAAGAACGTAGTTCAAGGATGACGGGAGACAAGTGATACTGCACAGAGCCGGGGCTGGGCCCCAGATGTGGCAAAAGGGAGGCCCCTGGGGACCTTGACAAAAGCTTTTCCGGGGGAGGTGCTGAAACCCAAAGCCTAATTTGAGCGGATTCAGGGCGGAAAGGAAGAGACCACTGCAGACAGCTTTCAGGGGGGACGTGCGCAGTAGCTCGAGGGAGAACAGGGACAGCTCCTGCCTGCTGCAGGGCCCGGGGGCCGGGGGCAGTGAGAGGCGCCCTGTGCGTGCAGCCCCCCTGGACCGCTTGCAAGTCCTCGCTCGCTCTCCGGCAGCGCTCTTCTGGTTTGAGAAAAGGTCTGCAGCTAAGGACGCGGAGCGGGGAATCAAGAGTGGGCTGCTCTAGCCTTCTAGTTTGTCACACTGGGCCCTCCTGTGTGTGGAGGGGTTGGAAGGGAATGGCTTATCACAGATTCTAATTCTAAACAGAGAAGGAGTCATCACTTCGGAGCGAGTAAGGGGGTAGCAGAACAATAACATTTGTGGGTGCTTGGCATTTGCTAGTCCTTACATAGGATTTAAAGCTTCTAAAATCCCATGAGGTAGGTATTAATGGTCCCAATTTTTGGATGAGAAAACTACAGATCTGAGACGTTAAGTGGCTTCATATCCACGTTTGGCTCACTGTGCAGCCTGGACGACTTTAAACAGGACATCTTGAAGTCACGGTTCTGTGTAAGAGTTTCAAATTACTATTACTCAAACGATACATATGATTTCTTACGCACTTCAGAAAACTAAAATGCAGACTTATAAGTCTAACAAAAATATTTCTAATCACTTAATGACTGCCATAAATAATGATAAATCAGACAATTTCTAACAGATAAGCTTGAAGATAACAGAATCTGATGCATTAGCATAGATCTGATGTTCAATGATCACAGGAATTTGATTTCTGTTCATCAGTTATTTAAATTTGAGTAACTTCAAATAGAAGTAAATGCTATTTTTATATACAAATTAAAACATTTATAAATAAAATCTGTAAGGGAAACAAAGACTAAAATGGAAAGTTTCCTACCTTTAAATCTAATTAATTTAAAATCAGTGAATTAGACTAAACCACAAATAATTTTCTAAAAGTCCTTGTCATGCACAAAAATACCTCTGAGATGATGAATTATTTTATTACCTTAACCATTTTTGATGAGGAAAACATAATTATTAAGGAAATTTCCCTAAGAGACAAAGAACATTTTAACCTATTTCTTCAAAATTGTACTCTGGCTCTCCCTTCCACGATGCAACCTCAACTCAAACTGTAACTTCGATGGAGTGTAGGCCTAGTGTATCCTGATAGAACCATAAAGCAAGAAGTTAATTAGTAAGTCAAAGTCCATTTTCAACAATGAAAATGAAATGATTATACTTCCAGTTCAAAATCCTTATTTCCATTTTTCACTTCCAAAGTTCAAACTCGAGAGCACACTGTTTTGATGTAATTAAAATTTTAGATGAACCGCAACACACGGTTCTCATGCAACGGAGGGCAAAGGCCACGGGTCTGCTGCTGA